>NC_089280.1:6396413-6747300 GCF_963678975.1 Dysidea avara
GGTTCCTATTCAGAAATGAAAGTGATTTCATGGGTATTTTCGCGATTTGAATTTCGATCACGTGAGTGCTTATTTCATGCATTGGATTGCTCTTTGCGTTTACTGGGCGAGATAGCCGTATTGTTAGGTGTTTATAAGCTTCGTATCCTTGCTGTTGGAGACTGTCTCACTGATGTATCAACCATTCTGGTATTTATTTGCAAAAATCGTGTCATTTTGGCCGAATTTCAGCATATAGATGGCTCAGCCAGATGGCTAACAAGCTTCAATTATAACCATACTCCGCATGCAGGTACTTTATCTAGTACTGGTCATTGCTGACCCACGGCGCAGTTGCTGCTCTGCTTGTCCTGTGCTCCAGAGCAAGAAACATTTTGTCTTTCGCCAAAAAGCTGCACAGATCGTGCTGCCACCGGAAACTGACCAATAAAATCAAACCACCAATACTTTGAGTTGATGATAGACCACTTGAACAATGTTGAGAGTGAATATCGTGGCATACGAAGAACCCTACGAACTGCTAGAATGAAAAATCACGTGATTTTAAGACATTTGTATCGTTTTCTACCAGAAGAAAGTGACAAACTTGGCTGCCACGCTGGTGTTATTCAAGTTACACTTAGCCTAACACATGACAATAGTTAGATAGTTGATTAGAGGATATCGATTTTTCGCGTTGCGGACCCTACCTATGTCATTTAGCAAATATGCCATTTATTAATTATAATTACTTATGTAGGGATCGACGCATCGATATCAGACACTGGACGAGGAGCCTACACTACCTATAAAAGAAACCGAGCTCGGTAAGAAGACGTCCAGTCTGCTGGAGTGACACACGTGGATAGTCGCACGATGAATCTTGCGTGGGGGCCAGAACCAGCTGCATAAGTGAAACCTCCTAGGCAGTGCTGTTCGTTACAAATCGGACAAGGCCATGGCCAGTGATTGATCTCTATTACTGTGCTTTTACTACTTGATAAAAAAACTTGTGATGGTTATCACGTGATCATTTGTCTTGTTCTGAAACCTTATGAGTGAAATTGTTATTGTCAGTAGCACCGCCCTAGTCTCGAACCCAGACCCTTTCGGTCTGGGTCTTCCCTTCAATTATTTGAAGTTACTGGGTCTGATAAAAGTACATGCCGGTGTGAATTATTGAAGGTTGCCCAGCAATTCAACGATCGGCAGCAAGGTTATGTTACAAGGACTACTCTAGATTCTCAAGTGTTTCATTAATGTTAGAAAATCTATACTTACCTACCCTAGAAAGTAGGAGGAACAGAACCATAGTACAAATGATGTATAAAATCACTAACAAACAGGTGTGTATTCCAAATCCACAGAAATGGCTACTTCAACCAACTAGATACCAGAATTGATAGTTTTAAATTTTCCTTTTCCCCTCGACAATCAAACTGTGGAACTCAATCCTCCCTCATATAGTCAACTCCCCCACACACGATCAGTTTTGTACCCTCTTAGATAATTATCACAATCACACCTGTGCGTTATAATCACATTGATTTCTGCACAGCACACACAAAGAATAATTCAAAAATAACAGTTCTGGCAAGGTGGTTTCCTGTTTTGACCATAGTGTAATTTAAGTCTTGTAGTCATGTTGGTGTATTTGGCAGGACTTGCCAATGGCTTTCAGCACTTACGTACTGTAAAACAATATTACTATGACATGACTGAAGTTGAACTAATTAGCACAGGCAGGTGGATATATCTGCTAGTATAGCACCCCCTTGGCTAAGATTTAGGGACTGGTGAGCATCTGTATTCTCTGTGCTCCACTTTGTAGTACTAAAAAATGTAAGGCTACTCCAAATGAGGCCCCTGTCCTCTGCCTGCATCAAGCTTCGGTACCTGAATTATTATTTCTAAATTATTGTGGTACACTGTACATGTATAAATGGAAACCTTGATGGAAACTTCTCAAGACTTGTTCTATTTTAAATGACAAAAAGCACAAGAAGCCTCATTCTAAGGCTCACTACCTACATTATATATACCTGATCCTGGTTTGATTTTATGATTGATGTTGAGGTACTCTGCAGTCACATATTATAATAACTGGTTTGGACATCAATCTCCATACAACTTGGACGTGCAGTGAATTTGTTGAAAAAATCTTTCAAATAGGTCAGAAATGTATCACATATATGTGTTGCTATATTCATTGACACTGACTCAAGGTTTTGCTAATTACTCTAAATAAATAATTTTACATAAAGGCTGTATAGTAGACTACTGTCTATGTAGTTTTCATCTGCACAGAGACAACACCTTGAAGACCATGTATGCCTGTGAAAAGTAATATCATTTACACAACCATCACAGTGTTTGCGTACCTCATCTCAGTGGAAATCTAATCAAAATATTCTATGGATACGAGAGAGTTAGTGACACACAGTACACACACACAGAGTACACACACACACACACAGAGTACACACACAGAGAGAGTACACACACACACACACACACACACAGACACATGCAGTACACACACACACAACACACACACAGTATACATGCTCAGTACACACACAAACACACACACACAAACACACACACACGCACTCACACAAACACACACAGTATACACACACAGAGTACATGCACGCACGCACGCACACGTACACATAATGCAATGCTAATAAGGTACACCATAGGACACTTATTTATGGTCACACTTCTATTTCTAATTCATACGCATTACAGTGGGGGCTAAAGACTCTCTCCCAATTAATAATATAGAGGGGGCTAAGCCTATCCAATTAAAATACTCTAATAGAGCTTTAGATATGCTAGTAAACTACATTTTCTAAAATTCAGAAAATCAATAGTTCCAAAATCCTTGTTGGGGCAAAGCCCCTAGGGAGAGCACATGTAGCAGCACCAGCCCCAAGGCCTTTTTGACTCACACTTCATACATACCATTATAATTTCCTGTTATTGTTGCTTGGTGTATTCAAAGCTATTCATATAGCATTTTTGATGATCCAGATGAGACATTTCAAGACACCAAGCTACTTGTGCAGTACATTGGTGACCCTGAAAAGAATTACAAAATATGCAGAATTATAAATATAATTGTTACAAATTACTGAATATATTGTAAACAAAACATAATTGCTTTCGAGGAACCATCATGGTCATAATGTTTTCAGACTAGCCACTGTGACTCGCAAAGGTAACTAGTAGTAAAGAATGATTAAACTTTGCGAATTACTGAAAATTCTACAAACTAATGAGTGCCAAGGTACTAAGTCCACTGTTTACACATACACCAGAACGTTTATGATACAGGTGGCATTGGTTGAACTATGTAGGTTTACCATTGACACACAGAGTTACTGACAGGCAAACAGGTATACTTGATTGCTGGAAGAGTGACCACTTAAAATGCATACATACGTATGGGAAATATGAGAAAAATATTTTGGGACAGCCATACAAAGGTGACCAATACAAAAGGGACCATGGACAAGCGTCGTCATTATTAGCATTAAATAGTATATACATGCACTTTTATACCCCTCAGATCAGGACACCTCACTAACAAGTCCACCTTGATAATCGGGACATGTGTCCATTGTGCTCCCCCTCCCATGTATGTGTTGAGCTGGATTCTCAAAAAGCAGAAGTGTAGTTATACCTAGGCACAATAGGCGCTGGTGCTCATGTAGTAAGTCCAGTGAAAGTGGCCATTTCAACTTCCCGGCCATAACTCATACATTCTCTTCTTTTCATATTTATTAGATAATTTCCATATAATGCCTAGCATCACATTTTGACATTTAAGCAGTTGAAGGTTGAAAGTTCCAAGGAGGGTTGTGCTAGTAAACTACTTACAGGAGCTACACTGGATAATTAAATGATGGAAAACAGACTAAAGGCTCAGTTCTACCATTGTCTGTAATGCACGAGGAAGATAGGGTTGGAGGAGTCACAGTCACTGCTATTCATTGCTAATTGAGCTCACTGAGCTGTAGTACGTATAACGTATAAAGAGCCGTGTGATAATAATAATAAAGTGAAAAAAGAAGTTGATAGTTCCCACTGTTAGAAGTCAATCTTCTGCGTTCGTTTAGTTTCAGCTTGTAAATTATTCATGCAGTAATTTTAATAGTGTAGCATAATAAGCTGCATCATCAGCTAGCAGTGTAGTATAGTTAGCTAGGTATACGAGTATGCACTTTTTAACAGATTTCAAAAACTAAAGAGTCCATAGTTGAGTTTCAATAGCTTGAATGTGGGGATAATCAGACCTTGTGCCTGGGCAGTTCTGAAGGCTACCGACATCAAATCAGAGATGGACTCAGTTCTGACACTTTTTTGCATTAGTGAATTTTCTGCCAACAATTGTGATCATGAGTGCATTATGACTGGATGAACACTTTTATCAGAAAATGCCCTCACACCTTCAGATCATGGTCCTAGTTGGCAGATGGATGGGTGAATCAGTGTATTAACTTCTCACTTGGGGGATTTAAAGGTGGTCGTTATACAGAGGTGGCATTTTTAAGGAATTGGTTGCTAAGACAGGTTCCACTGTACTTCATACAGACTATACAATATCACTGTATTCTCTCACCTTTATTACCTTCCCAGCATTTTTGACCAGGTGTGTAAATGAATAGGGGCTATTTAACACTGCTGGGCATTTATTTTAGATAAGTTTACTGACCCAGGTAGCAAAATTTAATTGGACTCGTGAACAGCATTTAAAATTGTAATGCATGTTGACCCATAGTCTTGAACATAACACACTACTCATGCACTTTCATCCAAGAGTTTACAATAGAAGCTAGGCTTGTCTTTAAAGAAAAAAAAAAACATATACTACATATTAAAATAAACATACATCATCTAGATGTTTCTTGACAAAGTAGCCTAAAAAGAAACATATAAGTCCATCACACTGTACATGCACCATGACACTGACATCCACATACAAAACTATAGACTAGGGTATTTCCGTGATACACCAGTCCATGTATGCCTCGCATGTATTAAGTATACAAATGAGAGTTTGTAAAATTCAGAATAATGGAATAAGTGAAAATTAAATTCTAAACCTCGTGCTGTCATTTTGACTCTATCACCCCATAGCAAGTAGTAGTGATAGTAGAATACCAGAACAGTACTCAGGGTAATCTTCAAATAAAATGTACACAAAACTATTTACTCTAGAACAATCTAACTATTAAAGCTTAACTACTTTCAAATACACTTCACTACACATTCACTACAAAACCACTGTATACGTTCTTTCTGCTACACTTGCTTATACCACCTGTCACATATTAAATTTATTATAGTTGGCCTCTATATAGTGATGAAGGCTAAAAACAGCATTTAGTCTTCCCCCACTATTAGCAGCCATTTTATGTTTGTGATACCATTTTGTATAGACGTCATCGAGGCTGGTTGTAGTCATCTGTAGAATGCTACTGATATTTAGTTACTCTGTATGATTGTCAGACATCTCATTCTTGCTGCAATAAATGTGATGTCATAGTTTAATTACATTCTACTGTTACAACTCTGTAATGCTGCTAGAGTAACCAGACCCTTCTTATTTATGCAAGCAGCTACTTTGATGCATGCCTACATTGGGATTCTTTCTATTTTATTACTGACTCCATGAGACTTTCTCTAGTGAGATAGCATTTTATAAAATGTCAACCTTCTTCCACTACCTGGTTGTCCGAAGGCACTTTACAAACAATAAGAGTTATATGTCTATTCCTGTTTGTTATTGGAGGATGAACATGTAAGGCCACTCCAAACAAATTCTCTGTTTGTCGTCTTGGATTCAGGCATATTTGCATGCGGGCGGGCGAGCGGTCCATTTCCATTATTTCATTATAGATTTTCAAGCCATTATTTGTCTGGCATATCCAAAAAGGTTGCATAAAAGCATGCTTAAGCTTGTTCCTCCTTTGTAAGTTGCAAAATAATACAAACGTGAAGTTTGTGCTGACTTGATAGCAATACTAACATGTGAGCTGACACTGTTTCAAGATAGCTTTTTGAACCTATCAGTAAAATAATGGAAGAATATGGAATAATGGAATATTTAGAACTGGCAGTAACCAGATTCGGGTGGTGGACGGGAAACAGAGAATTTATTTCAAGGGGGTGTCACGTAGGTATGCGCTGTACGTAGATCTGCGACCGTGGTCAAAGTCTTGACTGGCCAAAATTTCACTTTTACCTGTGACTAAGAGCCTTTTTTCGACCTTTGACCGGTGACTTAGCGACGATATTTCAGCACTTTTCGATTGTGGGTTGGAAGCTTTTACCCTTGACCATTGAATTGGCACAATTTTGGTGGCCTTGACCTTTGACTTAGACCGCGGTCGCAGATCTACCTACAGTGAGTTCCTGTGTGTCACCCCCTTGTATTTGTAGTGGCCTAATAGGCAGAGGCTGTATACCGTGCTGTACTTATGGTACAACCATATATATACAAACTATGGTACAACAATACTCCACGTAGTCTCGTGCGCCCGACATAAAGGGTCAGTCGGGCGCACGAAACTATACTCCAAAGCACATGAAACTTACCAACACCGATCACCTCCAGTTAAATTGAGCAACCTTTTTCCATTCTATTAAATCTGTGCCACCGGCTAATTTTTACCTCCTTGTCCCTAGAGGGATAGTTAAGCAGTAATAACCCATGAACACTCCCGGGGAACACTCTCATCTGATTGATGGGGTTTAATAGGAATATTTATTCGCACGTGACAGCTTTGTTGTAGTCATGGCGAGAGTCACGGTGAGAGTCACAGCGGATGCCGTGGCAACGTGTTCAGATGATTTGAGAAATTCTATGGCCATTGTAAGACACAGCGAGAAATATTATGATCATCACTCCAATCAATGGCTGATTGCAGGTATGTTCTAGTACCATATATGGATATTTATAATGATAATTATAAAAATAAGAGAGAAAACGTCTTGTTTTATTAAGACAACATACATACATTTTTTTGTATCCGTGGCATTCTTGTGGAACTCTATTCCTGAGGACATTTGGCACGAAGTCAGGTTAAACATTTCAGATCTAGTTTATTTTAATGTGATTGTTTAATTCTGTACTTGTATTGTGTATGTTGTTCTGTTTTTGTGATTGTATTTTTGTAACTGTAAAGATTGTATGTAAGGGTATCACCTTGTACAGGCACATGCCTTTTGTGTATCCCTTTAAACAATTTGATAATAATAATAATAAATGATACATACATACATACAGGGAAGGAAAAGGGGCCTAGACTCAGGGCTACACAGCTAGCTGAAACACAGGTAGCTGGATCTCTGGCAACACAAAAAAACCATACATTGTTTGAGTGTGTAAGGAAGAATGGTTGTTGTTACTGTAAAGCTTTACAGTGACCAGCACTGAAGGCCTGACAGCAACATGTTCTGTCAAATCGTAACATGGTCAGATGAACTCTTATCAGTACACCAGCTGCTGTATAGACCCTTTTCAGGTGAGCTGCTGCCATAGCAACATCTGCTATCTTGGAGTACAACCCGTTTTGCAACCCTGGTAGCGTTGCTTTCTATAAGAGTAAAACAATACCCAGGAAGTAGAGCTTCTTCTGCATTTCACAGCAAAGGTTAACCTGGTTAAACGTATGCTTTCCCCCATGCTACCAGGGTTTCAAAATGGGTTTTACTCCAAAATGGCGGATGTTGCTATGGCAGCAGCTTACCTGAAAAGGGTCTATAGACTATATAGTTAGTTTATACCTACACCGTAATGTTTGTGCAAATGTTTCCAGGGCAAAATCTTGCCATATGTGCTGCAGCCATAGTGTAGAGTTTTTCGGAGTTGGCTCTTATAAATCTAATTGATAAGTGTCGTGACAGAGAAAAAGTGGTTTGCTGTCAGTTACATAAAAATCACACATGCTGTATTATCCGAGCATATATTTGTGACTTCATGTGTGAAAACCAGTCTTATCCCCCAAAATACAAATGCTGGTTTAAGCATTCAAAGTATTGTAGCTTACCAATGGCTGTAGCTATGTGAATAAGAATTTCACACACTTCCCACTAACTCCTTACCTTTAATTGTGTATTTATAAACATTGAACCCAGTGTTTGCATGTGTATGTGTGCTGTGTGTGTGTTTGCGCATTGCTTTCCTTGAAAATGAATCATAATTATGTCTTCTTTAGATCAATGGAGAGAGTGACAAGAAGAGACATTACTAGGTGTTAAGATAAGAGGGAGGGCTGGTGTGTCTAGGTAAGGAAGGATTGTTGCCTAATTGCCTAAACAGGTGTGTGTGCGTGCGTGCGTTTGTTTGTGTGTGTGTGTGTGTGTGTGTGTGTGTGTGTGTGTGTGTTAGAGCTGAGCGATACTGCCATTTTAGTATCACGATCGATACTAAAGCCACTATTCACGATACTTACAAATATGTCAATCATAGCTGGTGCTACATAGTGTATTCCTCAATATTCATGCAGGAAGTCTTTAAAAGTAGCATCAAACTAGCCACTGTCATCCTTGTTTACAGTAACAGTTATTGTAACACATGCTTTGAAGTTATGTTATGGTGTTCACACCTCTCTGCAGGGGTAACCAGGTTATGACTTACAAGGATTCTTGAGCCTAATACAGCATAGCAAATGGATTTTAATGACAATAATGTACAGGCATAGTATCACGATAGTTAATAACAAAATATCGCGATATCGATACTTTCAAAATATCGCGATATATCGCTAAAACGGTAGTATCGCTCAGCCCTAGTGTGTGTGTGTGTGTGTGTGTGTGTGTGTGTGTGTGTGTGTGTGTGTGTGTGTGTGTGTGTGTGTGTGTGTGTGTGTGTGTGTGTGTGCCTGCGTGCATGCGTGCATGCGGATAGTGCAAGAAAATGTCAACTGTCCAGCATGTAACATAGTGGGTAAAAGTCCAGATAGGACTTCGGGTGCCCACGCCTTTACCTGTGAGACATGGTACAGCTTCCTGTGGGTTACTAATCTTACCACAGAAGGAATTGCCTACGCTAAATCATAGCACCTGAGTAGCACAGAGGTGTCACAGTGCTGGCACACTGGGCAGGCAAGGTAGACTAAGGCTTTGCTTGACTATGTGTGTGTGTGTGTGTGCGTGTGCGTGTGCGTGTGTGTGCGTGGGTGTTCATGCATATAGTGTGTGGAGAGAGAGGGTTTTTTTTTGATTTTAGACTTGAACTTTAATTTTAATCATTTTTGATTGTAGAAAGCTAACTGTTTTCCAGAAACCAGTGAAACCCCTAGATCTACAAAAGTCCCAACCCTATAATGTTTATGAGGTATTGCAAATAGTGTGAGACTGCCTAGGGGGAGGGTGCGGGCAGGACACTTTGCCCTAATTCATGATCTCATTGGTCAGACCACATACCTCATTGTAGGTAACTGATGTTATTGTTCTTGATAAGAAAAATGATGTCAATGAAACCCTATAGCTTTCATTGTGTCACTCCCTGATGGAAAATGCATCATGTGAGCTGGGTCATGTGATCTTAACAAGTACTTGAGTACCGATTTTACTACGTAAGTAACAAAATCCTTAACGAGTAATTACAGTATTTTTCAGCCGTAATTATATAATTGGGAAATAAACAGATACATGGTTTATACCATGATTAAAAAAACCACATGTCAGCTGAAGCTAATCATCAAGTTTAAAATTAATATACAATGTTTAACCGTACTATGTGAAGGTGGCTACTATGAGATGGTATCCTAAGGTCATGAAATAGATCTTAGGTATGTTTGGGACCAATGTTACATAACTTACTTCAGTACAGTTTGTGTAATAACATTACCTTTGTATTTAGGAACTACGAGTCAATGCTACAGGTGTAGTAACCCACACCGTTTTCACAATGAAGATTTGTTTCACCCACTATGTGAGAGAATTATTGGCACTTACTTCCCTAGTTTAGACCAGGTACCCAGATGTTACACGCACGCACCCACACACACACACATGCACACACACACACACAGACACGCACACACACACGCACACTACACACATATAGAGATACTTACATACTACACACATGCACGTGGACACACGTGAACATGAACATGCAAGCACACGGACACGCATGCATTTGGAGTCATGTAATTATGTGTGTTGCATATTTGCAGGAGGAAAAGGAGCCACTAAAACCTACCAGCTGATTGTGGATTCTGCTATCAATATAGCCTCTTTTCTTGTATATTAGTTGAGGCTATAGGTTGAACCCATTTGTTGTGTTTGACTGTGTTGTTTATACAGTTTTTTATGAAGGTTAATGATTGTACATTATCAGCTCTCATTACCTTAAATTAGGTCACTTGAACTAAAAATAAGAAGTACTTAATATTGCACCATAATATGACCGGGCCTGTGAAAATAGGGCATCTTGGCACATACATTTTGCTTGTTTCATCAAAATTAAAGATTCATGACTTTTGATGTCATTATGCTATGGCCGCACAGCAACTTAAGCATTAGTTGGCAACAATAATTTTTATTCAAATACCAAAGATGTAATGTTTTATATGATGGGGTATCTCGTGCCAACATGCCATGTTTTTGCAGGCCCTAACTGTAGTTGCTAACAGCAACACTGCTATCATAATGTAACTTAGCCTATTGTTGAACTGAAAATGACTTTTCAGCCTAAAATTATCAATATTTCATTTTACTGTACTTGGTCAAGAAACTAAAAATGAATGTAGAAGTGGCACAGGAATAATGTTTTAAAGTTGTACCTTGCTCCTAGAAGGAAATTTCTATAGATGATGATCTCATGGTCAGACCCCACCTGCTGCATTAGGCAGGGTTTCTGACCAAACGGTTGCTCCGATTTAGCTACAACACAATGAGGCTAAAACAATGAAAGTGGCTGTGGACACATGGAGGAAGACATCTTAATGATATTATATTGATCAAGAAAACAGAGGGGCCTAGGGGTGCCATGCAGTGACAGCCACAGGGTGGTCAGTACAGGAAAGGCTTAAATCACGTGCACATGATCAATTGCAAGTATAGCATAGAAAGAAAAAAGTTCAGATCATGAAATACACATTCTGGGAAGGCTGTAGAGTTAAAAGTTTTATATGAGCAGGACACATCAATACAAGCAGCCTGCCGGCAGCTGAAACAATGGAGGTCAAGAGCCATACTGATCTTCCTACAAACTATTGCAGCCAATAGATGTTGCTGGGCATTACTGTTAGTGGATTAAATCATTACCAAGTGACATCTATTTAGAATGGTAGAAGAGGGATAGTGCTAGGAGGGCAAAAATTAATAATCTGGAAGGTCAGCGTAAAGTGTATGTATAAAACATTCAGGTAAATGGAATCCATGAACAAATTAAAAACCGGCAAGACTGTATGTCACCCTAATTTGGTGCAACAAAACATCCAGTCAAGATAATGGTTCATTGTGGGTTGGGGAGAGCACATTTAGGGGTAGAAGATCCAATAATGTAGCACTAAAATAAGTCACCACAAAACAGTGGGTGGGGGTCTGGTAGGACATGTACACTGTAAAGATTAAAATTCTCACACCCTCATAGGTACTAGGATCTCAATTATACTTTACCAGAAACCATTGTGACATTTTTGTTTGTTTAGCTATATTATTATTACTCATGCATTATGACCACTGTACTGTCAGGAATCCGAATCAACAAAAACCTGAATGCATTATTCTGTTATAGAATTTTCTCTAGCTTGCATGTAGCTACACAATAAATATATTTCACAAACCTCAGCACAGATGATTGGGCAGATTGAATGGATGACATTGTAAGCCTCTCCACAGCAATATGAAAGTGAAGAACAGATGTAACAAAGTTTTTAAGGATCCACACTTTGTATTCCCCTCTAATAGAACAGTTATCAATACACTGGGGATACAATAAGATTTGCTGTTTGATGTTGTACAGAGGCCAGTTTACAAGTAGCAGTGGGAGAAATACCAATTGTCTTGCCTAGAAATTTTGTACAGTTAATACTACAGATATTGATAGTATTACCATTAGACATTGAGAACTCTGTAGTGGGCACAACACGATGGCCATTAAAATGAAGGGATATGCATTTGGGAGGTTGAAACTCAAAGCAGATATCAGCAGCTTTCAGCACTAATGAAGTAAGAGCTTGTTGATGTGTTTGTCCTCAGTCTATAATTCTGTGAGTCTATAGCTAATTCTAAAGAAGAGGTGCATGTTGGTGACAGGGCCTGTGAAAACAGGGTATGTGGGCACAAACCACACCCTGTCATGCTACAGGTTATATCATCTCAGTAGAGTATTCATTAGATGCCTGAAGATTGCATTGCCATATTGCACAAGTTACGTATGAGTGGCCTATAGTCACAAAATGAACTATTACATAGCCGTTTCAGCTTTCGTACATATGGGATTATTAACACTAAAACTGAAAACATTAAGCTGTAATAAATAATACTTTGCATCATGGTATGGCAAGAAAGAGAAGTCGGTTAACTAGTAGTCTAGTTCATACTTCTGTTCTAATCAGCTTGAGAAAAAAAAAAAAAATAAAAACTGAGAAAGCAAAAAGAGCGTGCAGGAGTAACCCTCCACTGCTTCAAAGACCTTCAATAATGAGAGGAATTATAGTGAAACTTCACCACTAGTTCATTGTCTTGTGTACTTTTTGAGGAGTTAGGGGAGGAGACTGGCCCGTTCCTAGCCTGGGTTCGAACCCTGCCAGCACCACACTGACTGCTTTCACAGCCAGCTTACCTCGACACTAGACACTAGCGACACGCTCGGAAAGCAAGCAAATTTAAGAGCTATTTAAACGCAAAATTGGTAGCTGCAGGGTGAAAAAAAAATTCAACTAAAATAGCCACAGCTGGGAATCGAACTCGGTCCGTGATCTGACCTCCCGTGATAAACACAACAGCTAACGTTTGCACCACGACGAAGTCACATCATAAGGATTTATTTCTATGGTATATACATATTGTATGCAGTAAGCTAGTGAGTCAAGCCAGTTTACAATTAGCTAAAGCCTTGTGACTCAGTGAGGGAAAGCTACTAGTAAATCTGCTGAGCTGGGAGGACTGAGTCAAGCCAGCTTACCTTCAGTTAAACAGCCTTGTCTGTTTAACTGAGCGGTGGCTAGCTAATTGCCGGCCTTCCATGCAAACTGATTGAATGTCATTTGTCATTACTGCTATTATTGTGTACACACACACAGCATGACAGTAGCCTACACTGGTTTGTGCGCAGAGTAGCTATGTTGGAAGTGTAGACTGTTTAGAGGAGGCTACATGGCCAGCTAGCCACTTGATCTAGAGCTGCCAGGAGTCTAATGCCTGAAAGAGGACCAGTTCATGCAGTACTGTTTGTACTATTCAGGATTCGGCGGACACAACCCGTAGACACACAACGTGCTCAATACAATTAATATATAAGAATACACGCGTACCGTCTATATCCTAATTACTGGTACAACAGTATTACATTACATACAGTATGCTTATACTACATCCCCCTTACTTAAGGGTTCATTACACACACTACATACACAATGTCTACTAAATACAGGTTATCTTACTTACAAGTTACATGTTACAACCATAAAACATTATAACCTAAAAGTTAGCTATTGTCCGGTCTATAGCGCTGTGGAGGCCTAGAAGTGCATCCACTCCTAGTGCGTACCATTTCATCACTTGGTGGTACAGAAGGCAAAGATGGTTGTGAAGACTGTTCACTTACAGTTGGTTGCTCACTAGCAGATTCACTGTTAATAGGTATGTCTGGGATCATGTCTAATTCATCTCCAGAAGTTGTTGGCGACACAATAAGTTGGCGGCGGTTTCGTCTGAGTGTTCCTTGTGATGTTTGTACTGTATACGATCTAGGAGCAACCTCAGATAAAACTTTTCCAGCACATTTATTACCAGGTATCCACACCATGTCTCCTTGCTCTAGTGGAGGCAAGTTGCGGGCCTTATGTCGACTGTCAAAGTTCTCTTTCTGTTTCTCACGCCTGGTTGCTTCCTTCATCTCAATCTTAGAGTAGTCAGGTATTTTGGGTTTCAGTTCATGTTCCATAGTTGGCAAGTTGCTTCTTAATTTACGATTCATTAGAAGTTCAGCTGGACTGCAACCGATGGTAGGCATAGGGGTTGTTCTATATGATAAAAGGGCAAGGTATGGATCGTCTGATTTCTTCAGTAGCTGCTTCACAGTTTGCACTCCTCGCTCTGCCTCACCATTTGACTGTGGAAAGTGGGGGCTGCTGGTTGTGTGTTTAAAGGAGTACTGTTTGGAAAACTGATAAAACTCTTTAGAGGAATATTGTGGTCCATTGTCCGTAACTACTTCTTGAGGGATTCCGTGTCTTGCAAAGATAGACTTCAAGTGTGTTATGATGGCATTGGATGTTTCTTGTGTCAGTTTGGCAACTTCAATATATCGTGAAAAATAGTCAATCACTAGCAGATAGTTAACACCTTTGATAGTAAACAAATCACTTGCCACCTTCTGCCATGGCAGCTTAGGAAATTGTGTTGGCATCAGTGGTTCAGCATGCTGGATACGCTCTTTACAGCAAGTAGGGCAACTTGTGACAAGTTCTTCAAGCTGCTTACTTAAGCCAGGCCACCACACAGATTGTTGAGCCCTCAGACGGCATTTGGTGATTCCCTGGTGTCCACAGTGAATCTTGTCTAGTATGTCACGTTGTGCAGGACTAGGGATCACAATGCGGCTATTCCGCATTAACAAGCCTTTCTGTATGGTAAGCTCAGCTGCAAAAGGATGGTAAGCCTTGAGTGTACCTTTAACTTGGTGTTTTGAGGGCCAACGTGATTGGCAAAAATGCTTCAATTGCTGACAGGTCTCATCATCATCTTGTTGTTGCTTCAACTCTGCCAAACGCTGCTCAGTGACAGGAAGACTCTCCATGATCAGGTTCACGTACATTTCGGTGTCATGGTGGAACTCAATGTCAGCTGAAGATGCCGATGAGGCAGGCGCCCTGGACAGAGTGTCAGCAACTGTGAGTTCTTTTCCCGGGAGGTGGGAAATAGTGAACTTGTACCACATCAAACGCATGCGGAAGCGTTGCAGTCTGGGAGATAACTCCTCTAGGTTCTTCTCTCCCAACAAGGAAACCAAGGGCTTATGGTCAGTTTCCACTCGAAACTGCATCCCAACTAGATACTCCCTAATTCGTTCACAGGCCCATGTGATCCCCAACGCTTCCTTCTCAATTTGGGCGTACCTCTCTTCAGTAGGGGTCAATGCTCTGGAAGCATAGGCTACAGGTTTCCATTGCTGGTCTTCCTGTTGCTGAGTTAATACTGCCCCTAAACCAAACGAGGATGCGTCAGTAGAGACCATGGTATCTCTACTGGGATCATACAAAGCTAAAACAGGGCCATCACTGAGCTCTTGTTTAATCTGTAGAAAAGCTGTCTGTTGGGTATCATCCCAAACCCACTGGTTTTTCTTGTTTAGTAAATCTCTAAGCGGCTTCACTTTTTGTGACAAATTTGAAGTAAACTTTCCCAGGTAAGTCACCATACCCAGAAATCTACGAAGTTCAGTTACATTAGTAGGTGCCTTTAACTGCTGTATAGCACTAACTTTGTCTGGGTCTGGATGAATACCAGCAGTGTCAATTACATGCCCCAAAAATTTGACCTTGTCAACAGAAAATTCACATTTGTCTGCATTCAGCGTAGCACCGGCTCTCTTAATCCTTTCAAGGACAGCCTTCAACCGTTGGTCATGTTCAGCCTGAGTTTGACCAAATACCAGCACGTCATCCATCATGCATGCCACCCCTTGTAAGCCAGAAAGCATGTGCGACATCTTCTTTTGATAGAACTCAGGGGCTGATGTAATGCCAAAGGGCAGTCTGTTGAAGCAGAATCTCCCTACTGGGGTTATAAATGTTGTTAACAATGCTGATTGTTTAGACAGCTTAATTTGCCAAAACCCCGAGTTGGCATCTAGTTTAGAGAACACCCGGGCACCTTGGAGTTGGGCTAATGTCTGTTCGACTGAGGGGAGGATATGCCTTTCCCGACATACATTCTGGTTTAACTTAGTTAAATCTACACATATACGTACCTTTCCTTTGCTTTTTGGTACCACCACCATCCCAGCACACCACTCTGTAGGTTCTTCTACTTTACGGATTACCCCCAACTCTTGCATACGTTTCAGCTCTTGCTCCACACTGGACTTGAGTGGAATGGGTATCCGTCTGGGAGTGGCAAGGGCATATGGTTTGGCATCGGCCTTCAACACAATATTGTACTCTCCCTCAATTGTACCAAGACCTTGAAACAATTCAGGATGTTGATCCACTACCTGTTGCTTTATCGAGTCAATTGTATTAACTCTATTCACTAGTTGCAGGGCTGTTATGGCTGGACGGCCAATCAGAGGCTTGCGTAGACCCTTGACGACATAAATGTCTTGTTCCACTGAGTTGTTTCCATGTGTAAGAGTTCCCTTGAACTGACCTTGGACATTCAAAGCTTCTTTACTTGGACCAACTAGAGATTTGGAACATTTCTGTAGCTGCGAGGTCTTTAGCTTCTTGTACAGTTTCTCTGTGATGACTGTTACATCTGCCCCAGTGTCGATATGAAACTCAATTGGTAATGCATTAAGGGACACTGTAATTTTCCAGGGATCTGACCCAGCTGTAACTGTTGGTACCTCAAGGGTATCGGATTCTTCAATAGTTCCAATAAACCGATCATAAGTTAGTTCATCATTAGCTGAATCATCAGTGTCTTCATCATTGGTAATTGTTTTGACTGACTTTGTGCTTCGGCACACTGTTTGAAAATGTCCGCGTTTGTGGCACTTTCGACAAGTGGCAGTCTTGGCTGGACACTGTTCTTTGCCAAGGTGATTTGGTTTGCCACACCTTGAGCACTTAGATTTGTGAACAAAATTTGACTTCTGTGACTTGTGTGTCTTTGCACTTTTGTGCTTGCTACTGAAGCCAACAGCATCAATGTTTGATGAAGTGTCAGCTCTCACTACGGGTTGCTGCTTTCTTATGGACTCTCTGTTACGGGCTAAAGTAATAGCTTTCTCCAGGGTGAGTTCTGACTCTAGTTGAAGTTTCTCCGAGAGAGCAGAATCGCGGAGACCGACGACAATTCGATCCCGAATCATTTCGTCTCTTAATTGTCCATAATTGCAGTACTCTGATAAACTGTGTAACGAGGTAATAAAATCGTCCACTGACTCTCCCTCTTGCTGTCTTCGCTGATTAAATTTAGCCCTCTCGAAAATAACATTTCGCTTCTTTACAAAATATCCATGAAACTTTGCCAACACTGTTTCGTAACTCTTCAGCTGCTCGTCACTGAGACTAAAAGAACGAAGAATATCTTCCGCCGCGTCACCCATGGTATACACTAGCGTGTTGATCTGGTATTCTTCTTTCTGTTTAGACAGTTCAGACGCTAGACGAAATCGTTCAAATCGCCTGGCCCACTGTGGCCATGACTCTGGGTTTGAGAAAGTGAATCTCTTCGGTGGAGCAATCTGATACGACGCCATCAAAAATAACGTAAAGAAAAGCTGCTCTGTTCGGAGGAATCACTCCTGTCACCATGTACTATTCAGGATTCGGCGGACACAACCCGTAGACACACAACGTGCTCAATACAATTAATATATAAGATTACACGCGTACCGTCTATATCCTAATTACTGGTACAACAGTATTACATTACATACAGTATGCTTATACTACACTGTTAAGGTACTATGATATTTCAATCACTTCTAAAATACTGATTCAGGCATAAGTCAGGACATCAATATTGGTTCTTGTAGCTACGTATAATATACGTAAATCATGATCCGCAGGATTAGCACCTCTAAGTGACTGCTTATTAATGTGCATGAGCCAATCATGTGTGATGTCATGCATTTGAAGTGGAATAGCACACACCCCCTATAGTTTTGTTTGGCACTTAGCTAGTACACATGTAACCTACCATTTGAGGTGGCCTTGTTAATGAGGTCCTGATGCATACCATAACTATGGTATGCTTGCAACCTAGCTATAATTATGCATGTCCTTTTAAAAAGTGTCAACGATTCTATGTATATATCATTCCTTTTACACACAACAGAAATACAGTTTGATCTTAGGTTAAAACAGCATGTACAAATTGATTATGGCAAATGCATACCTGTTAAACTATACACGGTATATTCTTTTAATGGACACGCAAAGAATTGTAACAGAATAGAAGCTACATAATATATACATACACACGATCATGAATTACAATTAAATAACTCCAGTTCCAAACTATGGGAACAGGCCAAGTCAGTGGTCCATTGCATCAGTGATGGCTTGATCTTGATCTTGATCTTCTTATATACATCACTCATGACTAATTTTTTCTATAAGGACTGTGTGATGTCCTGACCGCTCATCAGTGTTGCAAGCCTTTTATAAACAATGGTTGCATTGCAGCAGGACCCAGAGTATGAAAACAGACTCTCTATAGCTACTGGTTCATCGTATACTGTACATTCTCTTATTATCCAGTTCAGCTCAACAATATAATTTAATATAATAGCATTGGGCCAAAAGGGAGGAAACATAAGAAGTAGTCCAAGGGTAAAATACTTTTACATCAAAAATGCCATAAAATTATTCTTATCTCGTTTCCAAAGACTCATCAAGCTAGGCACTATCTTCAACACATTAGCAGATATAGTGGAAACAATCCCAACAAAGGCTGTAATGGTGGTTCAGTGCATACATTATGACATGCCTGGCAACAAGGCAGCAGTACTAGTGATATCACCCAACAATTCATTAGCTACATTAAGGAAACCACCTGCTCAATAGATTGGTTAAAGGCATGCTCAACAGTCATTGGCTTTCCCACAAACACAACTTGAAAGCAAGTTAAGAAGTTTTGCCAACGACATCAAAGGCAAAGAGCATCACAACATGCTCCTTTTATGTAAGGTGTGTATCCATGATCTGGACATCATCCTTTTAATTGTATAATATTAGTATCTTATTAATGGAGGTCTACACCGTAATGATGTACACTTAGATAACTTTTGGGATAAAACAATGTGGTTACAATGGAAACTGGTCATGATGATATTATGCTTGCCAATGAGGTAGCTAGGCAATTATAATGCTCTAAAATGCAATAATGTGCGTGGCAATTATTCTGCCAGAGATTAGTAGTGAGGAGTTGGATGCAAAGAACTTTAACAAAAATCATTCCACCATTCCAGTAGTCTATTCCACTGTTTATACACTCCCTAGCTTGCCAAATTAAAGCAGGGAACATGAATGGAGAGAAAGTAGAGAGAGTACTTACAAAAGTACATACTTGCATTCTCTTCTTATCCAATTCAGCTTGATGGTAGCATTGGGCTAAACGGGAGGAGGCATAAGAAAGTGGCCAAAAAGTTAATTACCTATTTTTAGATCAAAAGGGCCATCTTCTTATCTTGACCCCCGAAGCTCTCAGCGCTCAAGCTGGGTAGAAATTAAAGCAGGGAGGAGGGTGGGGCTGTCAACCTTAAAGGCAAACAGAATCACAAAAGGCTCCTTTATGTATGTCATGCATGCATGATCTGATCAAGGTCATCCATCTTATTTAAGAGGACATGATGTACACTTTGCTAGCTATGTTTATGAAGAGAAGGCAATGCAGTTACCATAGAAACTGACCAGACTATATATGATTGCCAATGACGTAACTGGCTTGTCAAGTAGTGTATATGTAAGCTTTACAATTGCCAATTGTTTCCATCAATAAAATGTAGATATAAATTTTAAGTGGAAGCTGTAAAGAAAGCAAATGGTTACCATGGTAACTGAGCAGACCACGTTTGCCAATGAGCCCATGTAGGTGGAAATTAATGTTCTCTATAAGTGCATGGTAATAATATTATTTTTGAGATCAGTGGTGGTAACATTAGCAATGTACATTGGAGAGATAATTGTGGCACAAAAACATGCTGCTGTACACAGGTGGATTGCATATGACGTACTGTCACAACACTTAATTATATAATTCAAGCTTATGCAAGTACCTATCATAGCTTCAAGTTATACATCAGATTTGCGGGACATCACTGACATCATAAAAGTAAGAATAAATATAAAAGCATGAACAGCACTTAACACACATAAATACTTTGATTAACCATTCGTCAATCATAATAGTTTTTTTCACATCACAACGTCCAGGCTACATAGCGAACTCTTCATGTATCTGAATATGCTACAAGTAAGAGAAATAGAAAATTGCTCTACAATTGGAAAAAAAGAACTCACCATGACCAAACTTAATGAATGACATCAAAGCCTTTGCAGAACTCGTACAATGTCATCATCATCTCCATATTATCCATAAACCTGCCGCTCAGAAGACTGTTTCATACTGTATGTACCAGTAACAATGTGATCGGCCTCACAGAAAGTCAACCCATAATCCATGTTGGCAAGGATGCAGAGTGAATAACCTGGAGAATCCAGCAGCCACAATCAGACACATATGACTTCCAGGGTAGGTCATGAGCCCAATCTGAAAGACACAACACGCCATTACAAACTTATAAACAATACAGATTAATTGAACCTCTAGCTTTCTACTTGGAATATAGGATCATACTAAACCTAAACTAAATACACAATAATGTGTGCTCCAAGTCATACAATAATTAGTCCTGTTAACAATCTTCTACATGCCTGTCAATATATCAATAGCAAATAACAATGTTGATACACTGACTAGGATCATTCCTGTGGCAGGGTGGTCAGAAAGAACTGCTGCAGAATAACAGTAGCATGGTGGAAGGCATGCTGCATACATGCTATATTGATTTGTGGGCTTCGGTAGTCTATCATGTAACACTTTCACATCTCAGAACAAGAACTACCCAGACTATATTTCACATACAGGTGTACATAAGTAGCCCCAGCTATAACTAGGCAGTGATTATATAGACACTAAGTCCAAAATTGGTTATATTGTGGGGATCGATTAATATAGGGCAATAACAACCACCTTGTTAGTACGACAACATGTAGTGAAATGTCCAACAATGAAGGGACCAATTTTAATGAGGTGACACATCTTAGCATTGCTACTACCACAACATGTAGTCTCATTAAAGTTTCATAGTACTACATACTTCCTCACATTAGTGATTAAATCTTTCATTACTTCAGCCACCATAGACCTACCCATTGGTGAGTCATCATTAACAAGACGACTGGCCACTGGGATAAAAAGTATGTTGCCATTTTGCAGTGAGTTGTCTGGTGAAAGCAAATATGAGCTTAGTAAACAGACCACAATTTTTTACCTTTGGGAGTTTAGCAAATATTACAGACGTTTCCAATGCCGGCTCTCTGCCACCCTGCACCTCAAAGATAGTCACAAAATATAAGTATGTAAATATAAAGAAGTATTTTACGCACCTATATGAACAAATCAAAGTAAGACTAAAGCTTCTTCAGTTTATAGTCTGGGAGAAACTGTAGCACAGCATAGGTAGCACACAGCATGTCACTTAGGTAACAGTGATGATGACCAACCTTCCTGAAAAAAAAATTAACCACTCAAATTCATATGTAATGAATAAAGTGGCGCAGTTATCAATTAAACCAGACTGTTCCAAGAAAGCCCAACACATCACAAGTTACATCGCACATTAACATGTACTATGGAGACACACCTTTAGCAGTGGAAAGGCTGTTGTTTGGTGTTGATAGTCGTATACGTCTTCTTCAATGGACATGAACAATAGCTAAGAAGATGCGACATAAAATACTTCTTTCACACTCATGCACACACCTTAAGCTGTGCTTCACTAATCTGCTGACTGATGCAGTCCCTTACAAGTACTGCACCTACGTCAGCATGACACATACTACACTACTTACAGAAACACAATGGTGCAAACCTTGAACGCTGATGTTAATAGCTTTTGGTTTGAACCACTGGCAGAAGAATCCCCAGCTCTAGCATAGTTTCTCAGCACATCAACAATACACTTGCAGTTGTGTTTGAAGATTTGTTAACAGTTCAACATAAAGATCCATCATTTTAAGATACTCATCGTCTTTGCTATCAACTTTTCCTCTTTTCAGCAAAGTCCATAAGATCTAATGAGTATAAACAAGAGTTTTTAATATTTGTGAATTCTTGATACAAGAAACTTCAACTTTGTCTACCGATCAATCAATCACGAACAAACACACACACGGTTAACATTACAGAGTAACACGGCTAACATTTTGTAATTCTTAATACTCTAGCTGGCACGTGCTTCAGGAAGTTTTGATAATGTAATTTCTCCTTCTCTTCTCTCTTCTGCCGCCACACCACACCAAACCAACACCTATACCACCATTGTTACCCTAGCAACAACTATTTTACTGGATATTGTTACCTCGCTAATGGTGACATCTAAATTTCCAGCAGTCAATTGGTCCTTAACTCTATTCAATAACACATGGATACTGTAACTAAGCACCTGCACCTGGTCCAAGAAAAAACTCTCAAGAAATCCTGAAATGTAGTCATACCTTGTATCCTTTTGTTAGCACCTCCTTCATCTCTTTTAATATGAAGTGGACATATTTGGGACCAAAAGTGATACCATCTTTATAAGTGTATTTCTGGCCAGTCACCTCTCAAACATCTCATTTGGTAGCTCCTTACTGTGTGACAAACCTTCAGTAGTAAGCTAAACAGCATAGAGACAGTAAGGATGGGAACAATTGCAATATCATTAACACAACTACTCACCCAGAAAGGTTAGAATTAAGCATGTCCTCCGGTAGTTATAGTAATAGTTGAGTTATGGCTAGAGTGATATGTACTTGAAGTGTGTCTTTGTCATGTTTGTGGGGACTGAGTCCGTAACCACTTTGATTCGACTGTGGATCCATTACATGATGGTAACTACTGTATGACCTTTATATTATCATACCCGCTTTGTCAGACATGACTGCAACTCTGGTAAAATAGCTTTGGTAACAGTGGTGTGAATTATAAGTGACTTGGCCTTTTCTAAATCAGAAATGATGATGTCTATGTCGTATTTCTTGTAAAACTGCTCACCTTCCTCTTGTGTTTTCAAGTCTTCTTCTGCCACATCCATCTTGGCCAACTCTGGTACACCTTCACCTCCATTGTCAGTGACTAGCTTCTGCTTGTGATTTCAAATCAAAGTGAAATCCACTAAGAATTCCAACTGCTGCCCTACAAATAAATCATTACACTATGGATGGATAGATACAGTATAAACAGTATTCGTACTTGATCAAGTTCTTTTCAATGTGTTTCCTCTTTGGGATTAGCTGTAGGTAGCTCTTCAGTAGAAAATAGCATTTGGTTCATTTCAGGTGTGCAGCAATAGCAGTGAAGACATTGATAGTTTCTAATATCAGTTTCTGTTCTCTCTCCATGGAGGCAAAGATGACATAAGAGATCCTATCGGCAACAAGAAGTTCAGTATAGTGGACTGACTGAACGTCCCAGAAAAGCACAATCTGGCAAGTGGTGGAGAGCTTGTGTTCAATGATGAAGCTATGGAGAAGACACCACAACTAAAAGCAAAAGAAATGCCATCCCTTATTACCTGATGTTCCTGCTTTGGGTCCACATTCAGTAGTTGGTGCATGTCAGCAAATTTAAATGATATATGGATAAGTTTTTACCAAGAGTGCCAATATGGCTATAAACTCATGATGAGTTGACTGCAACAGAAACATGTAACATTACTAGCATGATACACTGCATGGCACCTACCTCAGAATTGGAGCAAAGGCCCTGCCTAGCATTGTCCAACAATGTACCAAGAACAAGCAACTTGTCCTTATCTACAAGATCAATGAAGCACTTGTACTCCATGATACAATACTCACCTGTGTCAGGATCAGTGGCTGAAATTGGTTTGACAACTCAGCGTTCGAGCGTAAATCGGATGGCTGCAGGTTCGAGGCCACCTAGGTCCAGTCATGGATTTTTTCTCCTTTCTCCAACTTTTCAAACACACCTTAAGTAGCTAAAGTCTTTGAGCAGGCTGTAGGACCAGGTGTACTACAGACCTTCAGCACTTGTGCTGTAAAGCATTATTAAATAAATTAAATAAATAAACTGTTTATGTACCAATGCTAGCAACTAGAAATGGTAAACAATTAAAGTGGAAGTGTCACAATGATGCAAAGTATCTAAGGTGGAGTTGTGGTCTCAATTATGTCTTTGTTATGGCTGACTTTGAAGTGGTTGATAGTTTTAAGCTGGTGACAAAGCCATTAAAAAAATTGTTGTGTAGCTGAAAATTGCTAACTTAAATAAAGCAACAGTGTAATTCAAAGTAAGCACTAGTGAATGCCTTCCGTCTGACATCATGTTTTTGAAAAGTTACATACACACAGGTCTGAAAAAAAGATTACAAAATGACACAAAACTAACGCACACAATAAAACTAATGTACCTATCAATGTCATGCCCCACCTACCCCAAGTTGGGCAGCAAGTAGGGATTTGTCACCCAACCTCATCCCAGGATAGGGGCATTTGCAACACAAATAGCCATTGGCCATGTCGTTATGCACTTATCAAAGTTTTGCCCCACCTACCCCCATGCGGGCTAGGAGGGGACACAGGAGGGGATTTGACAAAATTCTAAGTCTAATCCCCCCACCCTGGGGCAAATTTGGAGGTCTAATCCCCCTCCTATGAGGCCACCATCCATCAGATTTCTCAATCTTTTATTACAAGTATAGATCAAAGCCCCCACCCCTGGGGCTGAAATTTTTGTCCAATCCCCTTGTTATGCCTCTCATTTGCCCGCATGGGGTAGGTGGGGAAAAACTTTGATAGGTGCATTAGTGATTCCTGGGATAAATAATACGAATTAGTAGGGGATTTGTAATTCGAAGTTGTCCCCAGGGGTGGGGAATTTGTCATCTAACGTTTGCAAATCCCCACCTCTGCCCGACCTGGGGTATAGGTGGGTTGATAGGTGCATAAGATTTCTGATTGATCAGCCTATAGGAAAACTCCACAGTTAGTTTCATCTTCCTAGAAGGCCGTATGGCTGAGTAAACCATTGCCATCCATCGATCTGAGCCAATTCGCACCCTGTACCACATTATTTAACATGAACCTCGTCCTCGAGTAGCTATACTCACTACAACGCATAGGCGGCGGAAAGGGGGGGGGGGGGGGGGGGGGGATAGGGGGCTAAAGCCCCCCCTTGGTCTGCTGAGGGGGGGCTTAGCCCCCCCTCAGAATGATATCACACCGAAATTATCTTTCTTGGAGTGGGGCTGAAAATCGTGATAAAGATCGAGATACTCTAATAAAGCAGTCACTCTAATAAAGTAGTCAGTGTGTAGCGAGCTATGAAAGGATTTTTATGTAGTTTATCAGCTAGAAATGGTAGTTGGTGAGGTGGAAAGCTCTTGTTAGTTGGTTGCGACCTTTTTTTTTTTTTTTTTTTTTTTGGTCTCACCTTACCAAACTATAGAAATAAGTCTGGGTCAACCCAGCGGAGCCCCCCCTCATATCAACTACTTTCTCCGCCGCTGCTACAACGTACCTTGGACTACTAGCTTCAATCGTTCTGAAGAACTTGACTGAGTCAGGTAATCTGGTCACATCTATGATCCTATCATCATCTGATCAAATATTCGGATTTATGTGCCTGGGTCGCGAATTTGAATAGAATATCGCGCACTTATTAGAATTGCTACCTCACGTGATTAAGACGGATCACCACGTTGCTGGTTGAAAGCAGTAAGCCTTGGTGGGTTCTGGTCAGAACAATGGCAATATGAATATTGCTGTGTGAGATCTTTGATGCTGTATAAGTTTAATACAGCTTTGTTTAATATTTTTGTCTGCTTTTCTTTAGAAGATAACACTAAGGCAGGACTTGTGTGTACATCATTATTAAAGTAAGTGGACTGTATTTGTTAATGTACTTATACACATTTGTTTTTGGAGTAGAAATCTGAGACAATGCTAGAGAAGTTGGAGGAGACTGCTGTCAACACCAGTAGTTTGGATGACAAGAAAACTGTGCTGATACAGTGCACATCTTCAGATGTAAGTAAACTCTTTGTTAGTATGTGTTTATTTACTATTGTTTACAGAAGATAAGACTGAGATGTCAAGACGACTTTCAGCAACAAGGGTACTTTAGACAGCAACATGGCTGAGGGAAGTTGGAGACAAACTAGAGAAGTTGGAGAAAACGCTGCTGTCAACTTAGACAACAAGACAACTGTGCTGGTACAGTGGGAATCTTCAAATAATGTAAGTATGTAGACTATATTTGGTTTGTGTGTTTATTTACTATTGTTTACAGAAGACAAGACTGAGACATCAAGACTATTGTGGACAACACCAGTAGTTTACAATGAGATGTATCTTCAAATAATGTAAGTAGACTATATTTGTTTGTGTGTTTATTTACTATTGTTTACAGAAGAGAAGACTTAAATTTCAAGACTGCCGTGGACAACACCAGTAGTTTATACAACAAAACACTTCTTCAAATAATGTAAGTAGACTATGTTTGTTTGTGTGTTTATATTTGCTGTTGTTTACAGGAGATAAGACTGAGATATCAAGACTACTGTCAGCAAGGGTACTTAAGACAGCAAGATGGCTGAGAGAAGTCAGAGACAGACTAGAGAAGTTGGAGAGAAGGCTGCTGTCGACTTAGACAACAAGGCAACTGTGCTGATACAGTGGAAATCTTCAAATAATGTAAGTAGACTATATGTGACTGGATTTCATATAACAAGGCTTCCACATACACAAAATCAAACTTACGATTTTACCAGAAATGGATTGCTGGTCTAATACACTATCATATTTCACACTGTACTTCCTTCAGCACTGGCAAGTCTGGTTTCTGTAGCAGCTTTCGTCCGACCCTGTCAAAGCCACGACTGTGAGATTGGCACCATTAAATGGCCATGGCTTTGTGATAATGGTGTGTAGTGAGCTGGGACTTCACAGAGAGCTCGCCAATAGTGTTCTCAGTCAATTTGGAGTAATTTGAGGGCCATGGAGGACCATGGAGAGCCCAAACTTGGCCTCTGGATTCCAATCGTCTTCTTACTCCATTTTATACCCGTATATTAAGACCACCGTCCACCCCCACCCTCCCACCCTATTACTACCATCTGTGATATTATTACCCGCTCGAAAAAAGCTGCTCAAAACAGGGCAAATTTTGGGTATCAGAAATGTATACACCCACTCAGTGATAGCTAGTGAACAGATGAACAATTGGTGCAAATTTTGTTTGCACAGCTGTAGGCACTGGGAAGTTATTACACAATGATTCCTTAAAATCGCTATATCTCCTAACAAAGCTTTGTGCGTCGAAGCCTTGTTTTGTCAAATTCAATCACATATTTGGTTTGTGTGTTTATTTACTATTGTTTACAGAAGACAAGACTGAGACATCAAGACTATTGTGGACAACACCAGTGGTTTATGATGAGATGCATCGTCAAATAATGTAAGTAGACTATATTTGTTTCTGTGTTTATTTACTATTGTTTACAGAAGAGAAGACTTAAAATTTCAAGACTGCCGTGGACAACACCAGTAGTTTATACGACGAAAACACTTCTTCAAATAATGTAAGTAGACTATAATATTTGTTTGTGTGTTTATTTACTATTGTTTACAGGAGATAAGACTGAGATATCAAGACTACTGTCAGCAACAAGGATACTTTAGACAGCAAGATGGCTGAGGGAAGTTGGAGAAAAGGCTGCTCTCAACTTAGACAACAAAACAACTGTGCTGATACAGTGGAAATCTTCAAATAATGTAAGTGTATAGACTATATTTGGTTTGTGTGTTTATTTACTATTGTTTACAGAAGAGAAGACTAAGATGTCAAGACTACTGTGGACAACACCAGCAGTTTATATGATGAGATACTTCTTCAAATAATGTAAGTAGACTATATTTGGTTTGTGTGTTTATTTACTATTGTTTACAGAAGAGAAGACTTAAAATTTCAAGACTGCCATGGACAACACCAGTAGTTTATACAACGAAACACTTCTTCAAATAATGTAGGTAGACTATAATATTTGTTTGTGTGTTTATTTACTATTGTTTACAGAAGACAAGACTGAGACATCAAGACTATTGTGGACAACACCAGTGGTTTATGACGAGATGCATCGTCAAATAATGTAAGTAGACTATATTTGTTTGTGTGTTTATTTACTATTGTTTACAGGAGATAAGACTGAGATATCAAGACTACTGTCAGCAACAAGGATACTTTAGACAGCAAGATGGCTGAGGGAAGTTGGAGAAAAGGCTGCTCTCAACTTAGACAACAAAACAACTGTGCTGGTACAGTGAAAATCTTCAAATAATGTAAGTGTATAGACTATATTTGGTTTGTGTGTTTATTTACTATTGTTTACAGAAGAGAAGACTAAGATGTCAAGACTACTGTGGACAACACCAGTAGTTTATACAATGAGACACTTCTTCAAATAATGTAAGTAGACTATATTTGTTTGTGTGTTTATTTACTATTTGTTTACAGAAGAGAAGACTAAGACGTCAAGACTACTGTGGACAACACCAGTAGTTTATGCGAAGAGACACTTCTTCAAATATTGCAAGTAGACTATAATATTTGTTTGTGTGTTTATTTACTATTGTTTACAGGAGATAAGACTGAGGTATCAAGACTACTGTTAACAACAAGGGTAGTTTAGACGGCAAGACGGCAGAGGAAAGTTGGAGACAGACTAGAGAAGTTGGAGAGAAGGTTGCTCTCAACTTAGACAACAAGACAACTGTGCTGGTACAGTGAAAATCTTCAAATAATGTAAGTGTATAGACTATGTTTGGTTTGTGTGTGTTTATTTACTATTGTTTACAGAAGAGAAGACTAAGATGTCAAGACTACTGTGGACAACACCAGTAGTTTATACAATGAGACACTTCTTCAAATAATGTAAATAGACTATATTTGTTTGTGCGTTTATTTACTATTTGTTTACAGAAGAAAAGACTAAGACGTAAAGGCTGCCATGGACAACACCAGTAGTTTATACGACGAGACACTTCTTCAAATAATGTAAGTAGATTATAATATTTGTTTGTGTGTTTATTTACTATTGGTTATAGGAGGTAAGGCTGAGATATCAAGACTACTGTCAGAAACAAGGATACTTTAGACAGTAAGATGGCTGAGGGAAGTTGGAGAAAAGGCTGCTCTCAACTTAGACAACAAGACAACTGTGCTGGTACAATGAAATAGTGTAAGTATATAGACTATATTTGGTTTGTGTGTTTATTTACTATTGTTTACAGAAGAGAAGACTAAGATGTCAAGACTACCGTGGACAACACCAGTAGTTTATATGACGAGACACTTCTTCAATAACGTAAGTAGACTCTATTTGTTTGCGTGTTTATTTACTATTGTTTACAGGAGAGAAGACTAAGATGTCAAGACTACCGTGGACAACACCAGTAGTTTATATGACGAGACATTTCTTCATAATGTTAGTAGACTGTATTGTTTGTGTGCTTATTTACTGTTCGTTATAGAATAGAAGACTCGAGACAGAACTACTGTGAACGACAAGGGTAGTTTAGGCAACAAGGCAACTGAGAAAAGTCTTAAGACTGTGTGGATTGAGAGTGTAGAGGAGACGTGGCTGTGCCAGGACTTGTGTCAACCCTAGGCCTACAAACACTTGCTGCAGAATTTTGTTGGATACTGCTGTTAAAAGGGATTGGACGTGTGGCTTGATGGAGAAACGGATTTGAACTTGTGTGTGTGTGCTTTTTTAATGGTTAAAGAAAAAAATTTTTATTGCTCAGAATAATTAATTACGCCGTGCGTATATTGCTCAGAATAATTAATTACGCCGTGCGGCAATAATTACAAAAGCGGATATCAAGCTAAGTAAGTATACGGGCATCACTGTCGGATATTATGGTGGGACGACAGAGAATACGGGTTATACATCAATGATACGAGGAATTGTACGTGGGTGAACGAGTAAGCGCGTATAATATTTGTCTCACAACGAGCGAAAGACGAAGTTGTTCTATTAAGCGAACTAAACCTGTAAGAGTGAGTGTAAGAGCGCGTTTGCTTAAACAATACGAGCGTTCACGATCGATTGAACGCAACGTATTCTTTTTTGCGATTTCCTGTGATAGAATTAGTATTACACTTGTTTGTCTTGTCAAGGTCCCTTGACAAAAACTTGTAATACTAATTTGATTGGCTAAAATAGTGTGGTGTGTTGTTAACAACGGTTGCTAAATAACTGCAACTGTTGCTAAGGTAAATGTCATTTTGAGACCGTAGCAATGGTTGCCAGGCAATAGTTGCTAAGTGTGATTGGTCTTTTGCAGTGGTTATTTTTTTGAATTTCTGTTGCCTACTAACAGTTGATATGGTTGTCGGATTAATTTGCAATAGGATGGATGGCTGCAGTATTTGGGATTAATAGTTCTCGCATTGTAAATAGGAAGGAAATAGTGCTCGGCTTCACCTCACACTGTTTAACTCCTTCCTGTTTACAATGCTCGCACTATTAATCCTGAGTACCACAGCCATCCGTCCTATTACATATATTAATTTCAGCTATTTTTCTATGCTGCAGTGCCCAAAAATTTAACCTATTATGCTCAAAATTATGCTCATACTTTTACCTCAACCTCCATGAGTATCTAACACTGAATTTTGCAGTACATGGATGACAAAATGTTTGGCCTGAAAGCAGGGGCTAAAAAAGGGGGCTAGTTGTGGCCAAAAAGCTAGTTGTAAATGACTTTTGGTTAATTGTAAATGTGACTGGATCTACGAAAACCGTTCTTATCGCCCAAGACAGGAAGTTTGATTTTTTCACACAAACACAAAGCTTAATGAATACACTATCAAGTTTCACTGCCACAGTCAACCAGAGTAAAGTGGTCTGCTTTTGCTGGCTGCTTTTCTAGAGCACAGTTGCGAGCCATAGGAGTGGTCTGGGATCTTGATGGAGCCCTGGCCAACCAGGAGATGGCTGTGTGCGGCTGTACAGCTCTGTGGTGTTGGACAATGACCTGTGCTGTAAACTTCCTTTCATTTTAGCCAGTTCTGAGCCCTGAATGGCCTATGACTTGGCCTAATTCATCCCAGCACGTCTCTTTTCAATTTTTGAACACCATATTGCCCGCCTTCCAGGGCCCCCGCCTTCCACCCTTCTGGAACTCGCCTGATACAGACAACCTCGGTTTAAAAACTATCTAAAATGGCGGGAAACTTAGCTGTTGACTACTTCTTCAGTGGATGATAAGGAAGGTAAGAAATTGTTGTGAAAATTTGGTATGCGTAGCTACCACCATTGGCCAGCTACAACACACAGAATATTTAAAACCGACGTTTCTCGATACTTTTAAATGGGCGATAAGACCGGTTTTCCCAGAGACAGTCACAAATGGTGATTAGGCTAGTTGTAAAAGTCAGACTAAACACTGAGAAAGCTCTACCACAGAAAAGAATAAAGTCAAAACTTATGATACATGTGCTGTGCATATTTTTCAGGGATTTGACTAAAACTATGTCAAGATCCAGTCTTGAGATTAACATTTTCAAAAATTTTTCACTTGTCCACTAAACTTGCAATTTATAGTTATGGTCATTTTCCCAGTCCACTATCAATATAAAATAATTGCCTTAAAATCATATAACAATAGTTTAATCTAAAGAATTGGCTTGTACATCACTATAAGTTTGTTTGCTATTTTCTAGTTCCAGATCTCAGTCACTTATCTCAAATTACTTTCGGATTCAATCTTACCACAATTATGTTTCAACTAGGTAAATATACTCCTGCATGCTCTCCTGAAATCCCTTCCTTCACTGACATTTTGCTACAGAACAATTGTTACAATATAGAGCACAATTGCAAAATCTATAAAGCTGAAAAGCTGTCTGTCTGTCTGTCTATCTGACGGTCACGCTGCTTCTGACTCACCAGACTTGGCGCGAATCGACATAGTCTGTGCTGATAATGAAGCGCTCATCATCCGCCTACTTTAAGATTGTTATCACGAGTTCACGTGTGCTTCCGTTCGGTCTCTACAGCGCGTAGAAGGCCAAGGTGTAGAGAAAACATGAGCAACATTCCTTTGAAAACCACAGCACATACTGTTCAATTGGTGTCCCAGTAGAAACCATCTTGCAAGAACCTGCAAGATCCTGCAAGTTCTTGCAAGAAATTATGATTGCAAGAATTTCTTGTCAAATTCTTGCAAGAGTAGTTAAAATCTTGCAAGAAAATATGACTGCAGGAATATCTAGTGCAAGAATCACTCTATTCTTGCAAGAATATAAAAATCTTGCAAGGATTATACAGATTCTTGCAAAACTTCTTACTTGAATTTAATTATATATACACTTAATTCAAAGAATTATAATATACTTTGGGGAAAATGATTTACGTACTATATGATGACTATCTGCCACATTGAGGAAAGTTCTGGATTAGTAGCTACCCCTGGAGCCAATTAAGTCACTAGTAGTTCATGGAGAGTACAAAGATATCCAAGTAACAGCATGTTACAGCAATACATTTTACAGGTAGCTTCAGTACAGGACCAGAGGTAGTTGTCATTCATGTTTTTTTGTGTTTATAGCTATACAAGACTGATAACACCATGCCAAGAGCCTGACAGAAGTCACAGAGTCACCAGAAGGATAAGCTGTTGCAGAAAAATACCGAAATACATTTTAAATTATTAAATACAATATTCTATAATAAGCGCGTTATTTAGAGTAAAGAATATTACCATAGAAACGGCTTCTTTAGCAACGGTGTCGAGTGGAGTAGTGAAGAAAGAATTATTTTACTATTGAAATTCTTGATCTAAAAGGTGACATTTAAGTTTTTACTCGTATTTTGAATGATTGCTGGCCGGTTTCTTCCGGTGGGAGTTATTTCCGAGCTGTGACATCGTGACTTACATCATAAAGCGGCTCTAGTGGAAGTCGCCGTTACTTGTAGTATGGTACCCTATTGTGACATGGCAAAGGAAGTTTAAAGACTGAGAGGAAAGTGCAGTATTAGTGCGAGCTAGTTGTGATGGCTACGGCGAGTAGTGGCCGGTCTTTCAGCCCGCTATGGTGCAAGCTACTTGATGGTACCCTACAACATTGCAACCATAGTTTTTTAGCGTGAAGGCGAAGAAACTGGGAATTTATCGACGTGTGAGAACATGCGTCTCCGAAGTTCCATCACTATGCAGAGCCGTCTAGGCAGTAAAGTCAGTGATGTCTTGCTTAAATTACCTGGTAAGCTAGTTTGTATCATTGGCATATTCCGGTGTGACTAGTATCTATATTATACTGTAGGTTACCAAGTCACTATAGAACAATAATATTTTTTCATACAGAAAGATAGCTACAATACAATACACATCATAGTAGGCGGTTAGCTACATCTTGCCACTTCCAAGTTGGCTCTTGCTCTGCTTATCCTGTAAGGAGATAATGTGTAGTTGACATAAGTGAGCATTTAAATGTTTATTAGTATGGATGCCTCAAGGTCACTGAGAATATCCATAAAGTTGAGAGCATTAACACTGTACATATGGTTGTAAACAAGATAATGCAAGCAATTATCCAACAGTTGACCTCAACAACGAAATGATGAACTCCAGGTAGTGACTAATACTGTTTTATATATGATTGCAACTGCATATTACAGGTTACCTAATACAGCATGCAGTGGGGAATTCAAAACCGAAATAGCATTGACGATAACTGTATGTGACATATTTTGAATGGATAAACATAGGTAACAAACTATATAGTGGTGGAACATTCCTTAAATGTGTTGTTTTCTACAATAGCTGGGAATCAAGTTCTGTACAATTATCAAGTTAGAGTTAAATACAACAGCTTGGAGCAAGAGTCATGTCCATTTACATTCAGCTACTAATAAATGTTTTCATATTCATTAATTATCGAATTATAAGTGGCCAGCTATAGGATGCATGTGTAAAGCTAATGGTGGTCTTGCAAGACATGCAAGAAACCGAAGTGCAGTAAACTTTCTTGCAAGAATAGTTTTGTAAAATCTTGCAAGAAAAGGTATGCCAGAAAATTTATGCCAGAAAATTTCACAAGATCTTGCAAGAATTTTGCAGGATTATGCAGGATTCTTGCAAGAAAAGGTCCTTTTTTATTGCAAGAATCAGAATCCTGCAGGATTTACAGAAATCTTGCAAGACTTTTGCAAGAATCTTGCAAGACTTACATGCACAGATCCTGCAGGATCTTGCAAGATGGTTTCTACTGGGGTAGAACGCCTGACTAGCGTGTAAGAGGTCGTGGGTTCAAATCCACGTATTGACAGATTTTTTCCTTTCTACTCAGTACCTTTTTGTGAACACCTTTTTAAAACACGACTTTTAGGTCATCATATCTTGGCATGCAAAGCACGTATCGAGGCGGGACTTTAGCGAAATTAAACGCCCATCATCTGACAACTCGAGTGTTGTTGTAGCAAATCAATACATGCTTTTGTTTGCTCTTTATAGGGCGATGAAGGCACTGGTGTATGGAAGGATCACTGAAAAGTTGAGCTACATTCCTGTCAAAACCACTGATAAACAACGGTTTACCTCGAAAGTTTACTAGGCGCCAACTTCTCCAGCAACTGTCTGTGACTTTGTGGAGGTACAATGCAAAAATGATAATCCGCCACCGCCAGTATTCGCTTACTGCTGAGGACGAATTTCCTGACTTTGACATTGGTTAAGTTAAGTACGTATAGGTGGTAATAAGTATATAGTTAGGTAATAAGTAGTAGTATGATGTAGTTTTCAGTATGTACGTGTGTTATGATCATTTGTACACCTCCCTTAACCCCAAGTTATTATAACCAGCCAGAGTTCAATCCCCGCCTAGGTCATAACTTTTTTTTTCACTTTTGGAACCTTTTTGATGCACCTTTTTGCTCTATCTGTTCCATGCAAGTCTTCATCTACAAACTCTTATGCTCAGTTTTTCAGCACTGGCACTGAATTACCTCCAGTGTTAGGCAAGTTACTTTGTAAAAGTAACTAGTTACATATTACATATTACTTGCAACTGAACTATTTAGTTACAGTTACATATTACCCATAAAATAAAGTAACTGTAATATTACATATTATATTACTTTGTGTTCACAGCCTTAAGCTGTCACGTGTGAAACTACCACCTTATCTCGTGACATGACTGTGTGGTTGGACAATGTGCAAATCTTGGTTATAAGTAAGAAGCGGGTGAATAAGCTTCATTCAGTAGGCCTCGTTACTTCGTTGTGGCTAGGCGTTACTCAGAGGATAACTAACGAGATTGGTAACTTTGTTACTTGCAGTAATAATATTATGTAATATTAGGCTCGTTACAGTAACTATATTACTTAGGTAACGAGTTACATTCGAAGTAAAGTAACTTGCATTATATTACCTGTTTTTATAGCGTATTTCGTTATATTACTTTGTTACCACAAAAGTAATAATATTATGTAACGCGTTACATAAGTAACGCGTTACTCCCAACACTGATTACCTCACATAATAGGGACTCTTATAGCACTTTTGGGACAGGGCAGACAAATTGTCAACATATTTGTCCGTCTGTGTGTTGGTCCAGTGTGTTGTATTAGAGTAGGTAAAAGCTTCTTTCACCAGTATCCAGAAAATCTACATCTTTGTTTTAAGCACATAGATGTGCACTGACATGAAAAACTGTTTGTTCAGACTTACCTCAATACTACTGTAGTAATAGGCAGCTTGCATGATTGAACAAATACTACTGTGCATCTGAAAAATGATAATACTGGAACCATGCAGATCCATAGTTTACACCAAGGAACTGCATCTGACCTGGCACAACTGTTTCACTATCCTGTTTACATGCTTTCACTCTAAAGATTCATACATTACCTTATTGGTCAATTACACTGCAGGTGTTTCAAAACAGGGTTTTTGTATGGCAAGAGGTATATGTGTCACTGCAACATCAGAATGAAAGTGCATAGGACAAGTTCTGAACTTTTGCTTGCCATGCAGTAACTATAGCTGCAAATTGTGTTGACTTTAAATTATGCTCAAGTTCATTTCTCTTTGTGACAGTCGGTAAGGTAAACATCAAAATGCAGAAACTGAAACTGTACCATGTGTACACAACCTGTATGTAATGTAGGGTATACTGTATATAATTGCCTTAGCTCGCATGCAGTTCAACTAATTAGCTATCCTTGCATGCATGCTTCACTATAAATTATTATGTACTGCATAAGGATCATGTACTTTAAAGCACTATCGACATACATGCTACACAGCAAATATAGGACACTAATATTTATGCTTGGTTCCCAATATCAAGACACACGGTAGTGTGTCGTGCGGCCCAAGTAGCCGGCTCGCCACACCGTCAGTATATTTACAGGAAGAAAGTAAACGCGATTTTCACACCTTTGTATCTCCGTGATTCCTTATCCTATTAAAACCAAAGTTGCTACAGAAATGCCGGCGAGGTAGGGGAGTCCACATACCAAATTTGAAGAAAATCGCTCCAGCCATTTCCGAGATACGAGCGGCCAAAGTTTGGGTTTTTTTTCTTCGTTTTTTTTTCTTCTTCTACTTCTTCTTTTCGCACACTTTGCAAAATCCGCAATAAAACACGAATGCGTGCTTGGATCGGGCTGAAATTTGGTACATGTAAAGGGCTCATTAAGGCGAATCTCAGTACCAAGTGTGGTAGGAATCCGATGAACATTCACGGAGTTATTACCGATTATCTGCGTAAAATAAGGTCGAAGGTCTGTCACGCCCACAGGGTAAACCGCTTGAAGGAATGAGCTGAAAATTGCTATGTAGATGGAGTAACTATCGTAGGAGTGCCTTTTTGTGGTTTGAAAGGAATCCAGTTAAAGGCCATAGAGATATGACACAAAACCCAACCTATGTCACAATTACGCGATCGACTTTTATGAATAAAAAAAACTATTAGTTTTCACGCCTACCAGCCAAACCGCTTAGAACAGTGAGCTGAAAATCGGTGTGTAGCTGGAATAATTATCATAGAAAGTCCTTGCAGTAGTACAGAAGAATCGGATTACAAACCACTGAGATATGATTCCAAAGCCAACTACGTGTAGCATATGCGAGATCGAGATACTCTAATAGAACAGTCACCCTAATAAAGTATTCAGCTACGTTTATAACTTACTCCATTATAGAATTATATGGCATTGCAAGTTATTCTGTAGGGAGTTCAGCTACAAACAGTTAATCTTATAGACAATTCAGCTACAAGCAAGTCATCCTGTAGAGAGTTCAGCTACAAATATGTTGCTGTAGAGATTCAGAACATTATAAGTCACACTGAAGAGAATTCAATTATAAACAAGTCACCTTGTAGAGAGTTCAGCTACAACAAGTCACTCTGTAGAGAATTCAGCTACAAACAAGTCACTGCATAAAGGGTTCAGCTACAAAAAAGCTACCTAGTAGAGAGTTCATCTAGATCAGCTACAAACAAGTTACTTTATGCAATGTTCAGCTACAAGTAAGTCACTCTGTAGAGAGTTCAGCTACAAACAAGTCACTCTGTAGTACAAACAAGTCACCGTGGAGAGAGTTTAGCAACCAATCAAAAAACCACCATGTAAAAGAGTTCAGCTATACAAACAAGATATAACTCTATAGAGAGATCAGGTAGAAACTTAACAGATCACACTGTAGAGAGTTCAGCTAGAAACAAGTCATCCAGACTGAGTAGAGAGATCAACTAGAAAACATCACCTTGTAGAGAGTTCAAATCACCCTGCAGATAGTTCAGCTACAAACAAATCACCCTATAGAGAGATCAGCTAGAAGAAGTCACCTTGTAAAGAGTTTAGCTACAAAGAAACTACCATGTAGAGAATTCAGCTATGAACAGATCATCCTGTCGAGAGTTCAGCTAGAAACAAGTCATCCTGTAGAGAGATCAACTAGAAGAAGTTACCTTGTAGAGACTTCAGCTACAAAGAAATAACCATGTAGAAAGTTCAACTGCAAACAAATCAAACTGTACAGAGTTCAGCTACAAACAAATTACCCTGTAGAGAGATCAGCTAGAAACAAGTCATCCTGTAGAGAGATCAGCTAGAAGAAGCTACCTTGTAGAGTGTTCAGTTATGAACAAACCATCATGTAGAAAGTTCAGCTGCAAACGAATCACCCTGCAGAGAGTTCAGCTACGAGAAGATCACCCTATAGAGAGTTCAGCTAGAAGAAGTCACCTTGTAGAGAATTCAGCTGCAAAAAAACCACCATGTAGATAGTTCAGCTGTAAACAAATCATCCTGTAGAGAGTTCAGCTACGAACAGATCACCCGGTAGAATTCAGCTAGAAACAAGTCACCCTGCAGAGAGATCAGCTAGAAACAAGTCATCCTGTAGAGAGACCAGCTAGAACAAGTCACTTTGTATGTAGAAAGTTCAGCTACAAAAAAAATCACCCTGTAGAGAGGTCAGCTACAAACAAATCTCCCTGTATAGAGATCAGCTAGAAGAAGTTACCTTGTAGAGAGTTCAGCTACAAAGAAACCATCATGTAGAGAGTTCAGCTGCAAACAAATCACCTGTAGAGAGTTCAGCTACAAACAAATCACCCTCTAGAAAGATCAGCTAAAAGAAGTCACCCTGTAGAGAGTTCAGTTACAAAGAAACCACCATGTAGAGAGTTCAGCTACAAACTAGTGACCTTGTGGAGACATCAGTTACCTTGTAGAGAGTTCAGCTACAAAGAAACCATCATGTAGAGAGTTCAGCTGCAAACAAATCACCTGTAGAGAGTTCAGCTACAAACAAATCTCCCTGTAGAAAGGTCAGCTAGAAGAAGTCACCTTGTAGAGAGTTCAGCTACAAAGAACCATCATGTACAGAGTTCAGCTGCAAACAAATCACCTGTAGAGAGTTCAGCTACAAACAAATCTCCCTGTAGAGAGATCAGCTAGAAGAAGTTTCGTTCAACTACAAACAAATCACCCTGTAGAAAGATCAGCTAGAAGAAGTTACCTTGTGGAGAGTTCAGCTACAAAGAAACCATCATGTAGAGAGTTCAGCTTCAAACAAATCACCTGTAGAGAGTTCAGCTACAAACAAATCTCTCTGTAGAGAGATCAGCTAGAAGAAATTACCTTGTAGAGAGTTCAGCTACAAAGAAACCATCATGTAGAGAGTTCAGCTGCAAACAAATCACCTGTAGAGTGTTCAGCTACAAACAAATCTCCCTGTAGAAAGGTCAGCTAAAAGAAGTCGCCTTGTAGAGAGTTCAGCTACAAAGAACCATCTTGTAGAGAGTTCAGCTGCAAGCAAATCACCTGTAGAGAGTTCAGCTACTAACAAATCTCCCTGTAGAGAGATCAGCTAGAAGAAATTACCTTGTAGAGAGTACAGTTACAAAGAAACCACCATGTAGAGAGTTCAGCTGCAAAGAAATCACCCTGTAGAAAATTCAGCCACAAACAAATTGCCCTGTAGAAAGATCAGTTAGAAGAAGTTACCTTGTAGAGAGTTCAGCTACAAAGAAACCATTCTGTAAAGAGCTCAGCTGCAAACAAATCACCTGCACAGAATTCAGCTACAAACAAACCACCATGTAGAGAGATCAGCTAGAAGAAGTTACTTGTATATTGTTCAGCTACAAACAATTCACCCTATAGAGAGAGCAGCAAGAAGAAGTCACTTTGTAGAGTGTTCAGTTACAAAGAAACCACCATGGAGAGTTCTGTAATAAATATATGTATTATATATATAATTTGTACATTTACTGATAAAATCAGAAATATTTAAAGTACATCTGCTTCATCTTTTCTTCTTCCTGTGGAAAAGAAAAAGTCCCAAAGCCGGCCTATGGCCGGATAGGCCGGCTTTGGGGTATACAAATACAAAAAGAAGTGAAATCTAATCCAAAATAGCCAGCTGTAAAAAAAAGTGTGCGGCCCTCAAAAAGGCTATGGTGAAAAAAGATGTGAAATCCAAGGTGGCGGCCAAGAAATGGCTGTCATGGTAGGTTAATGGTAAAAATTTTAATAATGGCAATTTAGATGAATTTTTTGCCAAGACCAAGCGGGACAAATATTCACCTGAATTGTTGTTATTAAAATTTTTACCATTAACCTACCATCACAGCCATTTCTTGGCCGCCACCTTGGATTTCACATCTTTTTTCACCATAGCCTTTTTGAGGGCCGCACACTTTTTTACAGCTGGCTGTTTTGGATTAGATATTAATTATTGTTGCATTATTTCTCAGCAGCAAAGGTTTCGTTTGTTCTATACAGCATGTTGAAGTCACTGGTAGGGAAGATGCACTGAATAATTAACTACATTCCTGTCAAAACCACAAACAATAAACTTTAGTGTTTTGCATCATTAATGACATAAGAAAACCTCATGCTCTTTAAAAAATGTGACATCACCATGTACCCTACATAGCTACATTAGCAGTGATGGTGTTTAATGCTTAGTCCCTCTTCGTGGCATTAAAATGTTTAATGTGGAGATGGTCCTGCACATAGGGCAGGTACCAATGCTAGTACAAAATAATGTAATAAAAGAAAATTGTTCATATGTGACTGAATTTGATAAAACCAGGCTTCGACGCACAAAGCTTCGTTAGGAGATATGGCGATTTTAAGTAATCATTGTGTAATAACTTCCCAGTGCCTACAGCTGTGCTAACAAAATTTGCACCAATTATTCATCTATTTACCAGCTATCACTGAGTGGGTGTATAAATTTCTGATACCCAAAATTTGCCCTGTTTTGGGCAGCTTTCTTCGAGCGGGTTATAATATCACAGGTGGTAGTAATAGGGTGGGATGGTGGGTGGTGGTGGGTGGGGGTGGTGGGTGGTGGGTGGGCATAATATAGGGGTATAAAATGAAGTAGGAAGACGAATGGAATCCAGAGACCAAGTTTGGGCTCTCCTTGGCCCTCCATGGCCCTCAAATTACTCCAAAGTGACTGAGAACACTATTGGCGAGCTCTCTGTGAAGTCCCAGCTCACCACACACCATTATCAGAAAGTCATGGCCATTTAATGGCACCAATCTCCCACTCGTGGCTTTGACAGGGTCGGAAGAAAGCTGCTGCAGAAGCCAGTCCTGAAGGAAGCACAGTGTGGAATATGATAGTGTATTAGACCAGCTATCCATTTCTGGTAAAAACGTAAGTTTGATTTTGTGTGTGTGGAAGCTTGGTTATATGAAATCTGGTCACAATTTAATATTAAGAGAGGAATCACGTGATCTAACAATAATACAGATTGCTTGTTTGGCTGCCTCTTGCTGTTCCTTGTGTTCCATGGGTTGGTAATGAAGTGTGGCCCTGTTTTCAAGCGTCAATTGGTAAGTTTCACTTTGTATGGGCTATTGCCAATAATTGATCATACACAATCACTAGCTGTAATAAAACAGAAATTGAAGAAATGTTTACGGAATCATTTCTTAGCTAACTTTGACAATTCACCTTGTTGTTTCCATTACCTTTGTCCCTGTTCCCGTTGTTCTGCATCTAACAATTTTAATCACTTGTAACTAAGTATGTAGATATTAGTGTATAGTTATTATTTAATGTATGTTAGGCTATCAGTGTAAGTCACTGGTAGACCCTCAGAATTATTATTCTGTAAAGCATTATTATTATTATTATTATTATAGGGAGGGTCTTAGACTGCTGGGCTAATCGAGATGCTGAACGTAATGCACACAAACTGATTGTCACTTGATTCCAAGTGATTTTAAGGTGGTTGGAATAGGTTATGGTTGTATTTTCTGAGATTTGAAAATCGATCACGTGAGTGCCTATTTCATGCATTGGATTGCTCTATGCATTAACTGGGCGAGATAGCCGTATTGTTAGGTGTTTATAAGCTTCGCATCCTTGCTGTTGGAGACTGTCTAACTGGTGTATCAACCATTCTGGTATTTGTTCGAAAAAATCGCATCGTTTTGGTCGAATTTCAGCATATAGATGGCTCAGCCAGATGGCTAACAAACTTCAATTCTAACCATACTCCTCTTGCAGGTACTTTACCTAGTACTGGTCATTGCTGACCCACGGCGCAGTTACTGCTTTGCTTGTCCTGTGCTTCAGAGGTAGAAACATTTTGTCTGTCGCCAAAAAGCTGCACAGATCGTGCTGCCACCAGAAACTGACCAATAAAATCAAGCCACCAATACTTTGAGTTGATGATAAACTACTTGAACAATGTTGAGAGTGAATATCGTGGCATACGTAGAACTCTACGAACCGCTGCAACGAAAAATCACGTGATTTTAAGACATTTGTATCGTTTTCTACCAGAAGAAAGTGACAAACTTGGATGCCACGCAGGTGTTATTCAAGTTACACTTGGCCTAACACATGAAAATAGTTAGGTAGTTGATTGGAGGATATCGATTTTTCGCGTTTCGGACTCTACCGATCAGTAGTGGCATGATATAGGACCAAGTGACCTTAAATACTTCCATGTATCTAGGGTATACAAGTATACACGCATATATCAAGACACACGGTAGTATATTGACAGGAAGAAAGAAAACGCAATATTCGCACCTCCGTAGCTCTGTGCTGCCTTGATGAAACAAGACGAAGTTTGCTGTGTACATTCCCTCCAACTTCAGTACTCCACATTCCAAATTTGAGCGAAATCGCTTCAGGCATTCCTGAGATATGCGACTTCAAAAATTGGCTTAGTTTCTTCGTTTTGTTCTTATTTTTCTTCCTCTTTTCGCACACTTACAAAAACTGCTATAAAACGCGAACACGTTATCCGATAGCCTTGAAATTTGGCACATAGAAAGGGGGTATAAAGGCGCATCTGGGTACCAACTTTGGCTGGAATACCATAAACAGACAAAGAGTTATGAGCGATTATGCACGAAAAATAACACCAATATGTTGTCACGCCTACAGGGTAAACCGTGTATGGGAAGAAGCTGAAAATCGGAGGGTGAATAGGTTAACTATTGAACCTAAAACCTTTTCTGGTTTGAAAGAAATCAAGCTAAAAACCAGGAAGATACAACAACAAAACCAACAGTGTGTAACAATTACGCAACCGAGATTAGCTAATAAAAAACGAATACTTGCCACGCCTACCAGATAAACCGCTTGGGGTAATGCTTTGAAATTCACTGTACAGATGGAGTAATCATCTTAGAAAGGCTCTTCAATGGTGTAGAAGAATCAGACTTAAAGCCACGGAGTTATAACACGAAATCCAACTTGGTGTAGCAAGTGCGAGATCGAGATACTCTAATAGAGCAGTCATCCTAATAGAGCAGTCACCCTGAACAGAATTCAAGAGATCAGTTAGAAATAAGTAACCTGTATAGAGATCAGCTACAAACAAGTTACCCTGTAGAGAGTTCAGCTACAAACAATTCACCCTGTTCAGACATCAGTTAGAAGAAGTTTTCTTGTAGAGAGTTCAGTTACAAACAAATCACCCTGTTGAAAGATCAGCTAGAAGATGTAACCTTGTAGATAGTTCAGTTACAAAGAAACCACCATGTAGAGAATTCAGCTACAAACTAGTGACCCTGTAGATACATCAGCTAGAAGAAGTTACCTTGTAGAGAGTTCAGCTACAAAGAAACCATTCTGTAAAGAGCTCAGCTGCAAACAAATCACCTATACAGAATTCAGCTACAAACAATCACCCTGTAGAGAGATCAGCTAGAAGAAGTTACCTTGTAGATTGTTCAGCTACAAACAATTCACCTTGTAAAGAGATCAGCTAGAAGAAGTTACCTTGTAGAGAGTTCAGCTACAAACAAATCTCCCTGTAGAGAGATCAGCTAAAAACAAGTCACCCTGTAGAGAGATCAGTTAGAAGAAGTTACCTTGTAGATTGTTCAGCTACAAACAATTCACCTTGTAAAGAGATCAGCTAGAAGAAGTTACCTTGTAGAGAGTTCAGCTACAAACAAATCTCCCTGTAGAGAGATCAGCTAAAAACAAGTCACCCTGTAGAGAGTTCAGCTGCAAATAAATCACCCTGTAGAGAATTCAGCTACAAACAAATCATCCTGTAGAAAGATCAGCTAGAAGAAGTTACCTTGTAGAGTGTTCAGCTACAAAGAAACCACCATGTAGAGAGTTCAGCTGCAAACAAATCACCTGTAGAGAGTTCAGCTAGAAACAAGTCACCCTGTAGAGAGATCAGCTAAAAACAAGTCACCCTGTAGAGAGTTCAGCTAGAAGAAGTCACATTGTAGAGAGTTCAGCTACAAAGAAACTACCACGTAGAGAGTTCAGCTGCAAACAAATCACCCTGTAGAGAACTCAGCTACAAACAAATCACCCTGTAGAAAGATCAGCTAGAAGAAGTTACCTTGTAGGGATTTCAGCTACAAACAAATCACTCTGTAGAGAGTTCAGCTACAAAGAAATCATCATGTAGAGAGTTCAGCTGTAAACAAATCATCCTGTAGAGAGTTCAGCTAGAAGAAGTCACCTTTTAGAGAGTTCAGCTACAAAGCAACCACCATGTAAAGAGTTCAGCTGCAAAAAAAATCAATCACCCTGTAGAAAGATCAGCTATAGAAGAAGTTACCTTGTAGAGAGTTCAGCTACAAAGAAACTACCATGTAGAGAGTTCAGCTGCAAACAAATCACCTGTATAGAGTTCAGCTAGAAACAAATCACCCTGTAAAGAGTTCAGCTAGAAGAAGTCACATTGTAGAGAGTTTCAGCTACAATGAAACTCCCATGTAGAGAGTTCAGCTTCAAACAAATCACCCGTAGAGAACTCAGCTACAAACAAATATGCAGTGTAAAAAGATCAGCTAGAAGAAGTTACCTTGTAGAGAGTTCAGCTACAACGAAACCACCATGTAGAGAGTTCAGCTACAAACAAATCACTTGTAGAGAGTTCAGCTAGAAACAAGTCACCCTGTAGAGAGATCAGCTAGAAACAAGTCACCTTGTAGAGAGTTCAGCTAGAAGAAGTCACATTGTAGAGAGTTCAGCTACAAAGAAACTACAATGTAGAGAGTTCAGCTGCAAGCAAATCACCCTGTAGAAAGTTCAGCTATGCACAGATCACCCTGTAGAGAGATCAGCTAGAAACAAGTCACCCTGTAGAGAGTTCAGCTAGAAGAAATTACCTTGTAGAGAGTTCAGCTCCAAAGAAACCACCATTTAGAGAGTTCAGCTGCAAACAAATCACCCAGTAGAAAGTTCAGCTATGAACAGATCACCCTGTTGAGAGTTCAGTTAGAAACAAGGAATCCTGTAGAGAGATCACCTAGAAGTATCGCCTTGTAGAGAGTTCAGCTACAAACAAATCACCTGTATACCCATGTATAACTGTGTATATACCCATGTATATCCATGTATACCACTGTATACCCATGTATACCAGTGTATACCCATTTATACCAGTGTATACCCTAGTGCTGTACACTGGTGTCCAATTAACCGGTTATTAACCGGTGTTGTCTAGGTCACCCAATAACCGGTGAAGAAACCTTTAAACCGGTTATTGCCCACCCACTTAGTAAACCATAAATTACCCCTGCTGATAAGCGTTAACATCATAACATAACCTCAAAGAATGTGATTGTAATAACTGTTACTGCTAGACAAGATGTTGATGGTCACTTTGGTACCACCCTAAACCTTCCAGCAGGCTTGTTGACTCGCATTATGTCTGCCAATATACAAACAAACCAATTAACTGGTTATTGCCAATTATTGGTAGGCAATTAACCGGTGACAAAAATTTTGTAGGTGTACAGCACTAGTATACCCATGATTTCACATTACACTCAGATCACTTACCTCATCCATGGCTGTTTCTGCTGTATGCTCGGCAAAAGCGGCTGGTTTTCTTACGATAATACTAGCGCCATGGCAACTATGCGTCCTCATGTGACTAAATAATCGCGCTCGTTAAATCACTGCACGTGAACAACGCATAGCGATTGGACAAATCCGATTTTGAGCATATGTCATATTGTGCTTAAAGGCGTGGAGCATATTAGAAAACAAGGTGGAGTATATGAGATTCATTACCCACCCAAAACAGCCTAAATAGAGTCTAACCATGTATACCGGTGTATACCAGTGTATACCCATGTATACCAGTGTATACCCATGTATACCAGTGTACACCCATGTATACCAGTGTATACCCATGTATACCAGTGTATACCCATGTATACCAGTGTATACCCATGTATACCAGTGTATACCCATGTATACCAGTGTATACCCATGTATACCAGTGTATACCCATGTATACCAGTGTATACCCATGTATACCGGTGTATACCCCTGTATACCCCTGTATCTAATCAAAAACAGCCAAGCTGTAAAAAAAGGAGTGCGGCCCTTGAAAAGGCTATGGTGAAAAAAGATGTGAAATCCAAGGTGGCGGCCAAGAAATGGCTGTGATGCACTGTGCAAAAAGTTTGATATACTCAGGTGCACACTAGTAGGCATAACTCAATTATACATTCAATTTACACAGGTATGTATGAATATGATATACTATAATTGTATATCCTGTGTATTACAAATTGGCTGCTATACACTGGTGTGTATACATCATGTGTACATATGTAATAGATATACACAATGTAGTATAGCTTACCACAGCTTGTTGGCATGGCTACGTGGGCACAGTACATACAGCTAACTTATTATTAAATTCTTATGTATTCTGTGCTATTTTTAAAGAATTTATGTATAAAAATGTAATTCAATAAACTGTAACACACACAACAACAGCTCCATTGTCATCCCAAGTGGCATTAATCTAAGCTTGCCTTTATGTAGAATTACATTTGTATAGAAAAAAAACATTAAGATGTTCTCTGTCATGGTGGCTTTTCTTCATCTACACCAGGCCTGACCCAGTTGGTGGTTGCTGTACATCAATTCAAGCCATACATGTAGTACTATTTTCACCAGGCTGCATCTGCCAAGACATAGTTATTTTAAAGAGCACATAGGCTACAATTACCAGTATAAAATTTATGGTACAACTTTATAACTGACTGAAAGAAACTGCAAAAGAACAGTTGTAAAGTTGTAAATGCTCAGAACAGTTGTAAAGTTGTGAATGCTCAGACATACAGTACTTACCAGTTGTATGTCATACAGCTTCAGTTCTCTTCGCTGACTGAATCTGCAAAGGATATCAGTTGTTAGTGAACAAATGCTAGTGAAAACTTACCAGCTGTCCATCGTACACATGGGTACTCTATGTTGAGTGAATCTGCCAAGGATATCGGTCATTATTATACAAAGGCCGTGGTCATACTTAGCAGTTGTCTGCCGTAAACTTGGGTACTCCTTGATGGCCGAATGATATTGATTGTTAGTGCACAAAAGGCTATTGCAAGTTGTCCATCATACAAAGACCATGGTCATTATTGTCCATTGAATAACTTGAGTATACTTTGCTGACTGAATCTGTCAAGAATATAAGCTGTTATTAGTATGCAAAGGCCATGATCATACTTACCGATTGTCTGTCATTATAACTTCAGTACTCTTTGCTGACCGAATCTGCCAAGGATATCGGTTGTTAGTGCACAAAGGTCATCGTACAACTTGAGTACTCCCTACTGAGTGAATCTGGCACACTTTACTGGTTGAATCTATCATACCAAGAATATCAGTAGTAAGTGCACCCAGGCTATAGGTTATGAGGGACAAAACTGTGAAAAACTGTGTAAAACATGACTTTAAATTCACAAAATCTAGAGAGCATCATTATACATTACTTCACTAAGGTAATCACTCAATGATTTCATCAATATAAAATTATATAGAAAACTGTCAATATTCACAAATTTGCAAGAATTTCATCCCTCAAAAATTTCTAGCATTTGTTGTCATTTCATCGATGCTTTTTTAATTATACAGTATTTAGGCATACTTAACAGTTGCTGGTGGAATGTGACTGTTGGCGTACATAACATCTATGCTTTTGGGTAATGTCGTACACCACATTTATACCGCTGCAGTACCGGGAACATTGGCTTCATCGTCATATCATACACAGAGTATTAGGAGGATCTGTATACTTGAAAATTATTATTAAGTCCTATATAAGGTAGGTAGTCAATTTAACTTTTAAGAACAGTATGTAAGCCACAGTGGTAACTAGCAACATGCATACATACATTTGGCCAAGACTGTGATATTAATATAGTCACCTGTAGTAACACTATAGTCACCTGGCTACTTGTTCTTCCTTAATAAATTTTGTTACAAAGGCCAGCTACCCAAACGTTTGATAGCACACACTGAAAGAACAAGTAGGCCTTACATAATATATATTTAGTACGGACTATTCAGGTGTAGAGAAACGTGTAAAACCACTGGAAGCGAGCATATGCTCACCTCTTTGATATGATTGGTTATAGTACCTATCTCTAATGAAAATTTTAATGAGCTGGACACATGCAAGTGCTGTTGTTTTCCATGAGTAATGGTGCACCGCAGTGCTGATTCACTGGGTAGGCGCGACCACATGTCTGCACATCCCAGACCAAACTCGTTTGTATGGAATTTTCTATTTAGCCAAATTTTCTGCTGACGCCTTCATAACTCTATAATGTTTAGCACTATGGGTATGATTTCAGTTAAGTCATACAAGAGACCAAAAAGTAAGCTGCATACTTTCGTATAGTGTGATAGAGACTTTAGTCTATAATAAAAATGATTCATTGTAGATTGGTCACTTACTACACACAGTGTAGAATTATTCACAGATTCTTTAACTATATGTATGTGATTACACCCAACATTCTTTGTTTGTGTACAGTCATGAACATCCATTGTAATGCCAGTTTACAGCAATGATTGCCAATTTACCAGACCACCACTGGAACATGAAGCATGACAAAGTGAAACTTGACAATCTATGAGGTACATACAGGCTGCTGTTGCTTCCTCCAAGAAAATTTCATATATAGATCCTCTGAGGATGAATTATAGAGAAATTTCAGTAATTTATCATAATTGTCTCAAATGCTGATTCACTGGGTAGGCGCGACCACATGTCTGCACATCCCAGACCAAACTCGTTACTATGGAATTTTCTATTTAGCCAAATTTTCTGCTGACGCCTTCATAACTCTATAATGTTTAGCACTATGGGTATGATTTCAGTTAAGTCATACAAGAGACCAAAAAGTAAGCTGCATACTTTCGTATAGTGTGATGGAGACTTTAGTCTATAATAAAAATGATTCATTGTAGATTGGTCACTTACTACGCACAGTGTAGAATTATTCACAGATTCTTTAACTATATGTATGTGATTACACCCAACATTCTTTGTTTGTGTACAGTCATGAACATCCATTGTAATGCCAGTTTACAGCAATGATTGCCATTTTACCAGACCACCACTGGAACGTGAAGCATGACAAAGTGAAACTTGACAATCTATGAGGTACATACAGGCTGCTGTTGCTTCCTCCAAGAAAATTTCGTAGATCCTCTGAGGATGGATTATAGAGGAATTTCAGTAATTTATCATAATTGTCTCAAATTATGGCTGATCTCATATCACTCACTGGTCTGGTTTCATTTAGCCACCAGAGTATAACCAGAAAATGCCAATTCAAGTATTTTAGTCATCATAGTGTAAAAACAGTGTGTGTGTGTGTGTGTGTGTGTGTGTGTGTGTGTGTGTGTGTGTGTGTGTGTGTGTGTGTGTGTGTGTGTGTGTGTGTGTGCATTTGCATGTGTGTACTGTGTAGCATTAATATTTATTATGCATATGTGTGTGTGCATTTGCATGTGTGTACTGTGTAGCATTAATATTTATTATGCATATGTGTGTGTGCATTTGCATGTGTGTACTGTGTAGCATTAATATTTATTATTAGGGACCTGCCGATTATGTTAGCATAATTTTGAGCATAATAGGTACCTAAAAGCATTGAGCATAATGCCAGCATAATAGGTTAAATATTTGTACGATAGTGTAAACTCTTGCTGGGAAAATGACAATTGCAAAATAAGATGGATATACTCTAATAGAGCAGTCAGTAACTCTAATAGAACAATCATCAAACTGACTGTTCTATTAGAGTATATCGATCTTGTCTCTTACATGCAGGCATGCAGCAAGAATTTATTATTTGTGTTCCAGCCACTCATTTTTTTCTTTCTATATAGTGTTAAACTAGTAGCAAAGCATATGAACTAAGGCATGAACATTGAGCATAATCGAGCATAATAGGTAAATATTGAGCATTAATTTAAGCATAATAGGTGAATTTTTTGAGCAGTGCAGCATAGCATAATAGGTAAAATTATCAGCATAATCAGCAGGTCCCTATTTATTATGCATATGTGTGTGTGCATGTGTAATGTACTGTAGCCTACCTATACACACATGTAGGCTCACTTATCTCGTTCATAAAAAGGATAAGCTTGATCACTGATGTAAGTTCCAGGGGAGACCACAGTTTTCTCCTGCAGTGTAGCCTTCTCCATCACATCGTGTAGGTACTGTAGAAACAGGAGTACACACCATAAAACTTTCAGTAGCCACCCACACTATGAATAGGAATACATATATACATGGAATCCTTGCAGTACACTAATCCCTATAAACACTGTAATCAACTAGGATGACCTTCACACATACCTGTACAAACATATGACACTCAGTTACTGTAGTAGCCCTACGTGGAATTTAAAAAAATCGATGCACTAAAATTTTCTCCAATTTCCTTCTTCTATAGCTCATTTAAATTGCCATGCACTACTTTTCCAACAAAATCTGAGGTATCTATTTGCCATGCACTACTTTTCCAACAAAATCTGAGGTATCTATTATGTGTCATGAGATATGTCTTTTATTGCATTTTGCAATACAAAATTTGTTACACCAGGTTGGTTGGGTCATTGTGGTGCCAAAATTTCCATGAATTAGATCATTGTGCTCATAGAGGGTTGCTCTACACATATCACACCTGAAAAGTTACCAGACACAAAGTAGGCTGTACACAATAATTAATTTTACAGAAACATATTGCACATACTTCTTAGCTGTCATTTTAGCCATGAGCAAACAGTTTGTACAATGATTGTTTTACAGTATACAGTCAAACCTCTCTAATGCGACGCTCAATGGGAGCCATAGATTTTGCTGAATAAAGGAGGTTGTTGGATTATCAAGTCACCTCTGTAATCCGACATTATACAATATGTCAGATTATGCAGTAAATAACAGGTAAAACAGATCACACAATGTTTTAAACATGAATTAATTTTAGAATTTGTAAGTATTACAGCTTTTTTCTATTACTGTCAACCAATTAAATACTTTGGTTGCTTAAAAATTATTTTCTGTGATTATTCTAATGCCGCTATTATTCTCTGTCAGATTACAAAGGTCAAAAACAATGCATTTCCAAGTCTAGAGAATCACAGTTTGTGTCGGATTATGGGGTACAGAGTTGTCAGATTACAGAGGTTGTTTTCTATACAAAAATGTTGGTAAATGACATTTCAGTCGGATTCTGGATTATGCAGGTGTTGGATTAGAGAGGTTCGACTGAATATACAATTACTGTTTTACAGAGGACACCTGCATAACCTGGACACTTAGTTGAGGCCCCAAAGTACCAGCTTTTACATGTAAACTGACCTGGAAAATCAGGACATCTTAATAATCAGGACATTTTTGGTTGATCCCAAGGTGTCTTTAATACACAGGTTCCACTGTAATGAATTTATATTTCATTTTGAATATCAGGACACCCTCCTATCTCACATAGCTAGACCAACTTTTTCAGGGGAAGTTCCACTGCTTGGTGCAAATTGGCAAAGCCATTATCTTCTTACTGTTTAGGTTCTGAGACTATTATACTTTAAAATGTGGCACAGTGTTTGCTTGAACACAACAGGATACAAAACAAGCATGTTGCTCAATAGCAAAAGGCTTAGTCAGTCTGGCTATGCGAGATTTGTTGGACTCCTGAACATACATACAAACTAAATTATCTGTACATAATACTTGATACATCACTCTTAACCTACACTTCGGATGGTGGTGGTCTATCAAAGCGTCGTACCAATGATGGTGACCGGCTATACAATATGACACAGTGGGAGATACAAAATGACACAGCGAGACATACAATATTATGACACAGTGAGACACATAATATGACACAGTGGGACTAACACGTGCAAAAGCAGTGATGTCATGCTTAGAGGTGTGTCCAGAATGAGTGCGACTATTCAAACTGGACCACACCCATTTTTCTCCCTACAAAGATAAAGTGGTCTAGCCAGGTGAGACTAGTACATAAAGTATAACATGCTTAAGTAATCTGTAAAGGACAATACAAACATATCATAGATCCTTTACACTCTAAGGATCTATGAACATATCCACTCACCAAGAGGAATGTAGTAGTGAAGGTAGTATTCACAGCGGAATCAACACTAATAACTAACTAGTTACTGTCTGTCCAGTTTGCCACATAACTGTAGGAATTTGCGCGGTGGTCTAGGACGATGAGCTCTTCCAGAGTATCAAATCACGTGATTCGTAAGTGTTCGAATTTATAAGCAACACTAGTTTTACAACCGGATGCGGTTAGACCTCTTTTGCCGAGAGCTCAGACTAGCAGTGTGTGAAGTCTAGCGCAGTTCTTTTCATCCGAGTTTTTATCGATGATACTTTGTTTCATTGCGCACTGTTCTGTCGGGTCGGAGGCACTTTTATGTGAGCACCGCCTCCAGAGGTGAGTCAGTGTAGCTATTAATGTTCACTTCTTATTGCCGTGGTGTACTAAATATTAATCTTTTAGGTGTTAGCTAGACGCGCGTAGTTGTATCGCTCTCAAGACTAGGTCAAGGCGTCGTGCTCCACTAGTATCACGGTAAGCGTACATGAATTGTGCGTGTGGTTCATTAAAGTTTCTGTTTATGTAGTTTTGTCTTTAGGTACAAAAGCACATTTAAAAGGTTTGTTAGTTTACTTGTTGTCTATACTGTTTTACGGGCTGATGATTCAATGCAGGTATTGTATGGAAGTTGCTTTGGCGGCATAGTTTGCTGCATCATGCACTGACATAATAATAGCTTGGTAAGCAGTAGTGCTTCTTTCTTGCCAGCTTTAATTTTTCTTTTCAATGATAGTGGCAATGGAACTGCTGCTGCTTATTATGATTGCACAGCATTTCAATAGTTACAGGTATGTCTGTTGTCGTATTACTGACTAACTATTTTAAAGTATTCATTTTGTAGGGCTGAATTGTAGAATCACATGCTACTGATACTTCATTGTGTAGATGCCAGGCACATGATCATGATTGAGTTAACTGTGTTTATGCAGTGAACAGGTATAATAGCTTTTCATAGTTGTCTATTGGAGAATACACCTTTTTCTATTGTAGAACAGTGTGTGGAGTTTAGGAGATGTGAACTAGGAAGAAGAATTATGTCCACACATGTACATCTGGTGAATTTATCAGCTTCGTTTCATTGGTAAGGCCACAAAAAGCATTTGAATCATTGTTAAGTGATTTCTTTTGTCTGTAGACGTCGTTTGATGATGAGACCTATATAGAAGAAGAATGATGTACCTGCTACTTTTATCAAAGTGAACACTACTGGACACATTTCATGTTGTTTACTCAATGTTGTACAATTTTAAATTTTTTAATATGAAACCTCTAATCTTATAATAGTAAAGATATTCACATCAGATATACTACATTGAGTTACACCACAATTATACATTGGTGAGTATATCAAATATGTATTTCTTACATATGCACATATTATACTTATGTAAACAGAGGTTATACATGTGGTTAACCAGTAGTGTATAAGTCAATTATACTCATATATTATACATAGTAGTGTAAATGGTATCTATACACAGGTACAACCATGGTGTATAACAGATGTGCCACACATGTGTATCCTTGGTGTATATCATAATAATACATCAGTTATACACCTATGTATTTCAAATGTTTTGCATGGTGATGGTAGGTTAATGGTAAAATTTTAATAACGACAATTCAGGTGAATTTGGTGCCGCTTGGTCAATTGGCACAAATTCACCTGAATTGTCGTTATTAAAATTTTACCATTAACCTACCATCACAGCCATTTCTTGACCGCCACCTTGGATTTCACATCTTTTTTCACCATAGCCTTTTCAAGGGCCGCACTCCTTTTTTTACAGCTTGGCTGTTTTTGATTAGATTTCACTTCTTTTTATATTTGTATACCCCAAAGCCAGCCTATGGCCAGCTTTGGGGCTTTTTAACCTATATATTTTTCTTTACCACAGGAAAAAGAAAAAGATGAAGCAGATTTTATAAATACTTTAACTTATTCTGATTTTATCAGTAAATGTACAAATTATATATATAATGCATATATCAAGAGTTCATAATATAAAAAGAGAGCATATATTTATTACATGTCAATTAATCCCCACAGGATAATTTGCAGCTGATCTCTCTACTGGGTGACTTGAAATGTAGCTGAACTCTCTACAGGGTGATCTGCTTGTATGTAGATGAACTCTTTACAGGATTCTCTCTACAGGGTGACTTGACTCTAGCTGAACTCTCTGCAGGGTTATCTGAGAACGCTACAGTTGAAGTCTTTATATGGGTCTCTTCCTTTGCATCACAATAGCAAGAAAAACAAAATTAGCCAGTTACTCTAATTTAAAGATTATCACAAACAAAATTTCTTGAGGGCACACAGGCGACTAAGTGAACATGTGTAGGTGACTACGTTAACATGTCAGGTGACTAAGTGAGTTCGTAAACTATACGTTAATTTTAAAAAGATGTGTGTAAATGCTGCAGTGACCAGTATATGTTGTCATACCCTATGGCTACTTCTTTCTAATTGGAGCCATCAAACACAGAATGGAACAATTTGTATTGATTCACCAAACACTTCACACTACTCACAATACATCACATGTAATTGATTCTGAATCAGGTGTTGGAAGTATGGCAACACCAATAAGTGAACACGTTTACTTTTCCTATTCTCTCCCTTGGTCTCACCGATGTTGGCAACATGTAATAAAGTAATGTAGCACTTTAAAAGTGTTCTATGTAGCTCATTTGATCTGGTCTGACCCATTCCTTATTGGTAACCCTTGAAAGTTTGTAGCCTAGTGCATCTTAATAATATTTAAACAAAATTCCTTGTATTTATTCAGGGTGCTAACATAGTAGACAACAGTTGCGGCCCTAACAGTTAAGCAGCTGACAACACTGATATAAAATGTAGCCATGCATGTTCAGTACTATAACATTCAGAAATAGGCAAAAACCTACTATAAGTTCATGTACAACTTACTAGAGAAGGCAGGTGAAGGTTGCGATATGAATTTCCTATATAGCATGGCATCTTTCGCGAGGCTCCCATCTTTATAAACTGTACTAGCATTTCTCTTCCTTGTTTGCTAGTAGAACACTAATTGATAAACAAACGTGGCTTGTTCCACACGCTAGTTCATGTAACAAAACATCGCGCGATAATTAGCATTTCAGGTGAGCCTTCAAACAAACAGCCAGCAATTCCAGACAAAACAAAACCAACCCCAAGTGTCAAATAAATTCCTTACTATACATAGGGTCCGCAATCCGAAAAATCAACTTTTACAAATCAATCCCCCTACCATTGTGGGATGTTCATTGTAGTATCCCATTGCTTGATCCACCATGAAACCGGAGGCACGATTGTTGTCTTCACAGAAATATCATTTTCAGTATCTCACAAGATGCAAGATTTATTTTTAAAATTTCGTGCTCCACACAAAGGACCGGATGAAACTTGCTACTTAGCCAAATCGTATCCAGAGTTGTTGTAGTTGAAAAGTACGCACAGAAATAAGTAAATGATTTGCTGGGTGCCCGGCACAGGGTTGCTTTTTTGAAAAAACAGACAAAGAAATACAAAGTTTCGAATTCAAACTGCCCTACCACCCAGGGCAAGAGAAGCCAACTATTCCTCATAGTGTTTCGATACGGTTGGGTGCATAGTCTGTCTATGCTGTTAGTTTGGAAAAGATCTGAGACTTCTCACCATCTGGGTGACGAGCGTCAAAATTTTCTGCAGCATCAAAGAATTGTGTCGCGCTTTCTAGCCATTTCCATCGCTTCTGCAGCCACAACAATCATCAATTATAGACTAAAACTATGGCAAAAGATGACCCTGAACGTTTCGTAGCAGCGGTTGTCAATCATTGTTTCATCCACAGCTTCCACGCCTCGCTCTAAGCTATGCATCAAGGGAGGCAGCAAAATCGTCCAAATTTGACTTCACCTCTCACGCTCCACAGCAGCTTCGAATCTTCACTAGATCACCCTACATCACCATTATGCTGCAAAACATCCCAAAACAAACCGAAAAATGCACAAAATCTTTCATTTTTGATTCGAGCTGGGTGGAGCTCCTGGTGAGCTGCTAGTATACCACATCATATGAAAACACAGAAACACCAACTACTACTACTACCAAACGTTTTGAACCATCTTTTATCATCATTCTAAACAAAATTAAGTGACCAGTGTGGCATCAGAAGTACTGGAAAGCACTTTGGTACCATTGAGAGAATCCCTTGAAATGACGCACGAAAATTTTGACGTTATTCACCCAGATGGTGAGAAGTCTCAGATCCTTTCCAGACTAACAGCATAGACAGACTATGCATCCAACCTTATCACATCACTATGAGGAAGAGTTGGCTTTTGTTATCTTGGCTGGTAGGGCACTTTGAATTTGAAAATTCGTGTTTTGTTTTCTGATTTTTGAGAGAAAGCAACCCCGTGCCGGTAACCCAGTGAATCATTTGCTTATTACTGTGCGTACTTTTTAACTACATTAACTCTAGATAATACCTAGCTAAGCAGCAAGTTCTATCCTGTTCTTTGTGTAGAGCACGAAATTTTAAAAATAATTTTTGCATCTCACGAAATACTAAAATCGATAGTTCTGTGAAGACAACAATCGTGCCCCCGGTTTCATGGTGGATCTAGCAATGTGATACTACAATGAACATCCCACAATGGTAGGGGGATTGATTTGTGAAAGTTGATTTTTCGGATTGCGGACCCTACTATACACTACACGTTGTAAACTACTTAATTACTCAACTAAAGCTACTAGTACTTTCACCTCAACTTTCACTGTTGCTATGACAGACTGGTTACCAAGAAATAACACGTGGTACGCATTAATTAGAGTTACCAACAATTCACGGAGTTTTCATAGACTGTATTCCAAACATAAAAACGGTGAAAACGATCGAGATACTCTAATAGAGCAGTCACTTACTCTAATAGAGCAGTCAACTTCGAATCCATAATTCTAATAGAGCAGTCACTTGTTTAAAATCCCTAACAAAATACTAATTTGGTACATGCATTTAGGAATAATTTGAGAATAATAGGTAGATTCAGGAATAAATTTGAGCATAATAGGTGAATAAGAAAAGAAGTGCCAGAAAGAATAATAGGAGGATTTTGGAGCATAATAGACTTAAGCCTAAAATGCAGACCACTTTACTCTGGTCGACTGTGGCAGTGAAACTTGATAGTGCATTCATTAAGTTTTGTGTTTGTGAGAAAAAATCAAACTTCATGTCTTGGGCGATAAGAACGGTTTTCATAGATCCAGTCACATACCACTGTGTCACGGGAGATCACATGATCACACTAATAATACAAAGCTGTGAACTCTCTCCCTGGCTGTTTTAAGTAGCTATCAGTGCTTCTTGGTGTGTTTCATGTAGGCCTGCGCCTATTATGCTGGCATAATCTTGAGAAAAATAGGTCACCAATTTCGTGAGGATAATTCCAGAATTATAGGATGGTTACAGGCATAATTTTAGAACAATCGGATGACCACAGGAATAATCGGTGGTATAAGGGGGAGTGTCTCTTGATTGCCTAGAAGAAATAGTTCAGCTACTACAAATGATATAAAGCTGACAGGAGTGCTGGCTGAAAGGAGCTGAAAGCCTCTAAAAGATCGATATCTAATCCAAAACAGCCAAGCTGTAAAAAAAAGTGTGCGGCCCTCAGAAAGGCTATGGTGAAAAAAGATGTGAAATCCAAGGTGGCGGCCAAGAAATGGCTGTGATGGTAGGTTAATGGTAAAAATTTTAATAACGACAATTCAAGTGAATTTTTGTGCCGCTTCACAAAATTTACCTAAATTGTCATTATTAAAATTTTTACCATTAACCTACCATCACAGCCATTTCTTGGCCGCCACCTTGGATTTCACATCTTTTTTCACCATAGCCTTTCTGAGGGCCGCACACTTTTTTTACAGCTTGGCTGTTTTGGATTAGATTTCATTTCTTTTTGTATTTGTATACCCCAAAGCCGGCCTATAGCCAGCTTTGGGACTTTTTTAACCTATGTTTTTTTCTTTACTACAGGAAGAAGAAAAGATAAAGTAGATGTACTTTAAATATTTTATCAGTAAATGTACAAATTATATATGCTGTATAATACATATGTGACCGGATTTGCGAAAAGGGGTCTTCCACACACATCCAATTTGCCAACGTTGACAATTGATAACTTCAGATTGGAAAGAGCTATTGCCTTGAAATTTGGACAGTGGTGAGCACCACTATAGCTGAATACATGGTGAACTTTTCAGGTTAATATGTTACTTGAACACTGAGTTATGGTCTCCAACGTTTATGGAATTGGATGTTTGTGGAAGACCCCTTTTCGCAAATCCGGTCACATATATTGATTACAGAAATCTCCATGGTGGTTTCTTTGTAACTGAACACTCTACAAGGTGACTTCTTCTAATTGCTCTCTCTACAGGGTGAATTGTTTGTAGCTGAACGATCTACAAGGTAACTTCTTCTAACTGATCTCTCTACAGGGTGATGTGTTTGTAGCTGAATTCTGTATAGGTGATTTGTTTGCAGCTGAGCTCTTTACAGAATGGTTTCTTTGTAGCTGAACTCTCTAAAAGGTAACTTCTTCTAACTAATCTTTCTACAGGGTGATTTGTTTGTAGCTGAACTATCTACAAGGTAATTTCTTCTAGCTGATCTCTCTACAGGGTGATTTGTTTGTAGCTGAATTCTGTACAAGTGATTTGTTTGCAGCTGAGCTCTTTACAGAATGGTTTCTTTGTAGCTGAACTCTCTACAGGGTGATTTGTTTGTAGCTGAAATCCCTACAAGGTAACTTCTTCTAGCTGATCTTTCTACAGGGTGATTTGTTTGTAGCTGAGTTCTCTACAGGGTGTTTGTTTGCAGCTGAATTGTCTACATGGTAGTTTCTTTATAGCTGAACTCTCTACAAGGTGACTTCTTCTAGCTGATCTCTCTACAGGGTGATTTGTTTGTAGCTGAACTCTCTACAGGTGATTTGTTTGTAGCTGAACTCTCTACATGGTGGTTTCGTTGTAGCTGAACTCTCTACAAGGTAACTTCTTCTAGCTGATCTTTTTACACTGCATATTTGTTTGTAGCTGAGTTCTCTACAGGGTGATTTGTTTGCAGCTGAACTCTCTACATGGGAGTTTCATTGTAGCTGAACTCTCTACAATGTGACTTCTTCTAGCTGAACTCTCTACAGGGTGACTTGTTTCTAGCTGAACTCTCTACAGGTGATTTGTTTGCAGCTGAACTCTCTACATGGTGGTTTCTTTGTAGCTGAACTCTCTACAAGGTAACTTCTTCTAGCCAATCTTTCTACAAGGTGATTGAGTTTTTTGCAGCTGAACTCTTTACATGGTGGTTGCTTTGTAGCTGAACTCTCTAAAAGGTGACTTCTTCTAGCTGAACTCTCTACAGGATGATTTGTTTGCAGCTGAACTCTCTACGTGGTAGTTTCTTTGTAGCTGAACTCTCTACAATGTGACTTCTTCTAGCTGAACTCTCTACAGGGTGACTTGTTTTTAGCTGATCTCTCTACAGGGTGACTTGTTTGTAGCTGAACTCTCTACAGGTGATTTGTTTGCAGCTGAACTCTCTACATGGTGGTTTCTTTGTAGCTGAACACTCTACAAGGTAACTTCTTCTAGCTGATCTTTCTACAGGGTGATTTGTTTGTAGCTGAATTCTCTACAGGGTGATTTATTTGCACCTTAACTCTCTACAAGGTGACTTCTTCTAGCTGAACTCTCAACATAGTGATTGATTTTTTTTGCAGCTGAACTCTCTACATGGTGGTTTCTTTGTAACTGAACTCTCTACAGGGTGATTTGTTTGTAGCTGAACTCTCTACAGGGTGATTTGTTCATAGCTGAACTCCCTATAAGGTAACTTCTTCTAGCTAATCTTTCTACAGGGCGATTTGTTTGTAGCTGAGTTCTCTACAGGGTGATTTGTTTGCAGCTGAACTCTACATGGTAGTTTCTTTGTAGCTCTACAATGTGACTTCTTCTAGCTGAACTCTCTACAAGGTGACTTGTTTCTAGCTGATCTCTCTACAGCGTGACTTGTTTCTAGCTGAACTCTCTACAGGTGATTTGTTTGCAGCTGAACTCTCTACATGGTTTATTTCTTTGTAACTGAACTCCCTGCAAGGTGACTTCTTCTAGCTGATCTCTCTACAGGGAGATTTGTTTGTAGCTTAACTCTCTACAGGTGATTTGTTTGCAGCTGAACTCTCTACATGATGGTTTCTTTTAGCTGAACTCTCTACAAGGTAATTTCTTCTAGCTGATCTCTCTACAGGCCGATTTGTTTGTAGCTGAACTCTCTACCTGATGGTTTCTTTTTAGCTGAACTCTCTACAAGGTAATTTCTTCTAGCTGATCTCTCTACAGGCCGATTTGTTTGTAGCTGAACTCTCTACATGATGGTTTCTTTGTAGCTGAACTCTCTACAAGGTGATTTCTTCTATAGCTGATCTTTCTACAGGGTGATTTGTTTGTAGTTGAACTCTCTACATGATAGTTTCTTTGTAGCTGAACTCTCTACAAGGTGATTTCTTCTATAGCTGATCTTTCTACAGGGTGATTTGTTTGTAGTTGAACTCTCTACATGATAGTTTCTTTGTAGCTGAACTCTCTACAAGGTGATTTCTTCTATAGCTGATCTTTCTACAGGGTGATTTGTTTGTACCTGAACTATCTACATGAAAACTTCTTCTAACTGATGTCTGAACAGGGTGAATTGTTTGTAGCTGAACTCTCTACAGGGTGATTTGTTTGTAGCTGATCTCTATACAGGTTACTTATTTCTAACTGATCTCTTGAATTCTGTTCAGGGTGACTGCTCTATTAGGATGACTGCTCTATTAGAGTATCTCGATCTCGCACTTGCTACACCAAGTTGGATTTCGTGTTATAACTCCGTGGCTTTAAGTCTGATTCTTCTACACCATTGAAAAGCCTTTCTAAGATGATAACTCCATCTGTACAGCGATTTTCAAAGCATTACCCCAAGTGGTTTATCTGGTAGGCGTGGCAAGCATAATAATAATAATAATAATAAAATAATAAAAAATTAGCTAATCTCGATTGCGTAATTGTTACACACTGTTGATTGTTTCGCTGTATCTTCCTGGTTTTTAGCTCGATTTCTTTCAAACCACAAAAGGTTTGAGGTTCAATAGTTAACCTATTCACCCACCGATTTTCAGCTTCTTCCCATACGCGGTTTACCCTGTAGGCGTGACAACATTTTGGTATTATTTTTCGTGCATAATCGCTCATAACTCTTTGCCTGTTTATGGTATTCCAGCCAAAGTTGGTACCGAGATGCGCCTTTATACCCCCTTCTGTGTGCCAAATTTCAAGGCAATCGGATAACGCGTTCGCGTTTTATAGCAATTTTTGTAAGTGTGCGAAAAGAGGAAGAAAAATAAGAAGAAAAAAAAACGAAGAAACTAAGCCAATTTTTGAAGTCGCATATCTCAGGGATGCCTGAAGCGATTTCGCTCAAATTTGGAATGTGGAGTACTGAAGTTGGAGGGAATCTACACAGCAAAATGTGTCTTGTTTCATCTAGGCAGCACAGAGCTACGGAGGTGCGAAAATTGCGTTTTGTTTCTTCCTGTCAATATACTCACGGGGTTTCGCGCCGGCTTCTTGGGCCGCACGACACACTACAGTGTGTCTTGATACTCTAATAGTAGCAATTTCCAACCAACCAATTTTTTACACATATTTTTGCTACTTAAATTACACACCTTCAATAAATGTTTCACAAGCTGCCATTCCAGTTAATGGTAGTCAGTGCTTCGTACTTCGTAATGTGCTTCACTGGATTAAAATCAATGCAGTATATATTGAAATACGTCAAATCAAAGTTTGAGAAATAAAAATCCCCATAGGAATCCCATTCAAACAATTACGTACGTAATTCTAATTGGAAGAATATGGCACCGGTGATAGCCAAAGTTTCCAAGTGTTTCCGCGTGAATCTGTGGCAAATGAGGACTGAGAAAGTGTTCCTGGGAAAACCGTATATGCTGATTTCGATTTCTCCATGTGTTTTTTGATTGGAGGACGATTGACGTTGGATTACGATGAAAATATGGTCCTTTTAAAGGTAAATCACCATCTAACACTGTTCACAATTCAGCATTACAATTACCCTGGGTTTCAAAGCATCCCTCTGCATCGATGCAAGTATAGTTTGAAGGTTAGCACTTTGTTGTCTTGCATGGAATTACAATATAAGGTTCAAGATTGAGCATAATCTTTTCAAAAGTGGAGACTGGCATGTGATATCAACCTTACTTGGCTTCACACTTACTAGATGTTATTTTCTGGTGTATTTACTGCTGTTTTGATCCATTTTATAGCAGCTTCATTGATTGTAATTTAAGGCATCCCTCTGCATCAATGCAAGTATAGTTTGAAGGTGAGTGCTTTTTTGTCTTGCGCGGAATTACAATATAAGGTTGAAGGTCGAGCATAATCTTTTCAAAAGTGGAGACTGGCATGTGATACCAACCTTACATGGCTTCACATTTACCTGATGTTATTTTCTGGTGTATTTAGTGCTGTTTTGATCCATTTTATAGCAGCTTCAGTGATTGTAATTTAAGTCAGAAACTATTAATAATTTCTCTTTGTAGTAGTGATGTCATATAATAATTATTATATGTAGTGCTTATAATGTGACAAATAAAGCTGAACAGCGTCCAAACAAACCAATTTTAATAATAATATTGGTCTTACATTTTGTTATCTGATCATCATGTTTCTGAAATATTTGTTAATTGTGACTTTTGATGCCATTACTTACCATGTTATATAATATTACTGATTTTTCTAGTTAGTTATCCCTAAAAATGCATTAGGTACCTGTGTATACTTAGTATTACATAATACACAGAGTTTTATTTGTGAATCACTTGCTTTATTCATGTAATATTCTGAGTGGTCAGTCTACAAAGAAGTGGTCACTCTTGAGAGGTTTTTACCTAGCTCATGTGCTGTGTGTCATTAAACAGTTATGTGGTGAAAAGTTCATGTCATTATTAGTTTCCTATCTAGAGTTATGATACTTTGAATATTGTGTTTGGTGCCATGCGATACATGTAAAAACATTGAAAATACTGTACGCAAAAATCATCACACTGTCAACTTCTTTTGCTCATATCTTTTGATAGGAACCACCAATTGGGATGGAGTTTGCACTAAAATAACCCTGAAAAATAGCACAATATTTGTCATACCAATGAATGCATGGAATGTTAATTATTTAATTTAGTTGGAAATCTCTACTAATAGAATGCTCAAATACTCTAATAAAGCAGTCAGATCATTCCGTGTTACCAATCTGCAGCCAGCATCAGGGATTTAACTGCATGATTATCTGCAATTTTGAAACTTGTAAATCTTATACCAGTGTATCTCCTTCAAGTCTTTGAGCATTAGTAGCTATACAGTAGTTGCAGCATATTATTGTAATACACTAATAATTAAATACACTTGAATTATTACTGTAGATAGCTATTCTAAGTCTGCTGTTACTATTATGGATAGAAAACTAATGTGTAAGGTGGAATGCTTCATATATGGCTATTATAATTCAGACAAAATTTCTTATAGCAGCATCTTGAAAACTAAGCGACTAGCCACAGATATATACTGAATGAGAATAATTATAGAATAATAGGCTGGATACAAGAATAACAAAAAGAAAAATAGGAGATTTTTTTTGGGAAATTCTGGAAAGAATAATAGGTAAAATGTTGAGCATAATAGGCTCAGGCCTAGTTTCATGGCTGAAAATGGTAAGTTGCTGTACTGGTGTACCTAGCTATAAATCTATAGTTGTATGTGACTGTCTCTGGGAAAACCGGTCTTATCGCCCATTTAAAAGTATCGAGAAACATCGGTTTTAAATATTCAAAGTGTTGTAGCTGGCCAATGGTGGTAGCTACACATACCAAATTTTCACACGTTTCACAACAATTTCTTACCTTCCTGATCATCCACTGAAGAAGTAGCCAACAGCTAAGTTTCCCGCCATTTTAGATAGTTTTTAAACCGAGGTTGTCTGTATCAGGCGAGCTCCACAAGGGTGGGACGCAGGGGCCCTGGAAGGCAGGCAAGATGGTGTTCAAAAATTGAAAAGAAACGTGTTGGGATGAATTAGGCCAAGTTATGGGCTATTCAGACCCCAGAACTGGCTAAAATGAAAGGGAATTTACAGCACAGGTCATTGTCCAGCATCACGGAGCTGTACAACCACCCAACTTTCTGTTTCAGGTTCCATATCCATTGCTTCAAAATACCCTCATGACACCTTGTACAATCACAGCAAAACTTAAAAGTAATGTTAAATATCTGTACTATGTTAAAGTTGTTTTTTTTCAAAGGGAATACTGCTCAGTATAAAAATACTGCTTTTCAGCAGTGCCCTGACAAACATACAGTTATTAAATACACATAATTAAATACACACAATTACATACTTAAACATGACTTATATATAAATTTAAAATCTCCCAGTTTCCTTGCTTTATAAAGTGTGGGATTTAGTGAATTCCAAATTTACGTACCCTGAAAATAAAAAAAGTTGACTACTTCAAATAGATAGTTCCACTTCAGTAGCAAATGTGAATCATCAAAAACCTGTTATACATGAATCCATTCACAAAATACAATATAATGTGTGCATAGTCATTTCCTTCTTATGCGGAAGAATGGTCCAGAGTCATAATGAATGCTCTCTTTTGCAGATCTTATCATATCCCACAATACTGGCTTTGTGTAGGTTAGGTAACTTACTTTTGGAGCACCTTGGTTTCCTATATAAGGCACACACAGTGTATCTAACAGTGCCCTTATGTTGTTCCACTTCTTACTTGGTGTCTCTTTTATCAGCTTCAATATTCTGAGATCATCGGCACTAATAATAGTATTCAGGAACTCCTCGTCATTTGCATTCTATAACATTCACATAAACAACACTTCTAGCACAACACGATTTACAACCTGTAACTTTTTCTGTTGTTCTTCTAAAAAGCAATCCTGATGATAACTTTCTGCTCTCCACTCCTCCACTTACCATCCTTCATCAGAAAAATCTTCATCATCACATGATGGAGTGACTAATGCTATCATATTCAACATTTGGTAGCACTACAGAGTATAGCATAATATGAGTGTGCACACCTGTTTTGTCAACTTGGTTTGGACATGGAGTTAAAGAATCCAGTGAACTAATGGGTGCTACAAATGTGCAAAATAAAAAAATGATGTGCTTGTGGAACATTATCACTACTAACCTGAAGTTGCTGTTACCAATGGTAACAAAGCTACAGGTCTCACAGCTAAACACAAACAAATGGTATACACAAATGAGAACTCTGAAAGGAACTAACCTGACGTTGTTGTTACCAATGGTAACGAGGCTACAGGTCTCATTGCTAAACAAATGGTACACACAATTGAGAACTCTGAAAGGAACTAACCTGATGTTGTTGTTACCAATGGTAATGAGGCTACAGGTCTCACAGCTAAACACAAACAAAAGATATACACAAATGAGAACTCTGAAAGGAACTCACCTGACATTGTTCTTACCAATGGTAATGAGGCTACAGGTCTCACAGCTAATCACAAACAAATGGTATACACAAAATTAATGAGATCTCTGAAAGTAACTAACCTGACGTTGTCATTTCTATTGGTAAGGACACACTATTAATAAGTCCAACAGCTAAACACAAACAATTATGTGCATAAATAAGCACACTGAAGTTGACGTGAACTTACCTGAATGAAGTTGACGCAACAAACTGTCTGTTGCTACAGTTTATGTATAATAGCATACATGTATACACACACTACAACATGCTAATCTCTCACACAGAATATTAATATCAGAAGCTTCATAACTACCAGATAATCTTTCGTAGAATTTGGGGATATAAATTATATAACAAATGTATTAATGTTACATGGTACTATTAACATATATAAGTAATATTTTCCAAACCAATGCATTACAAAGTGGTCATTTACTGTAGTTTGTACATACCATTAATGAACTCATCATTATCACCATCATCATCATCATCGTCATCAGAATTATTAAAGATAGCCAAGTGAAGGTAGGTTTCCTCTTCATTCTCTTCAGAATAACCCGAGTCAAATTCACTCATCTGTTCCTCATTTATTAAGGATGGAAGGATGTCTTCTAACTAAGGCAATGATGTGTGCTTCAGAAAACACTGAAATGACTTTATTTGTTTAGAACATTTCTTAAGACATCTTTTAAGAAGACACAGAGAGCCTTTTGTAAAGTTGTTGACATCTACACAAGTAGCCTCTAGTTCTTTAATCCGCTATCTACTGTGTGGTATCTCCTGATGCAGTTGTTCACACAGGATTCTATTTCAAGCTTAAGCCTGATAATCTCCTCCTGTGCTCTGAATGCATTCTGATATTGTTGTGTGCTTGTACTTTTATTGATGATGGAATATCAGCACACGTAAAGAGACTTCCCTTGTGCAAGTCATTACTTAAATCGGTGGCATAGCTCCATGTAAGTTGTTGCGGCTGGGTTAAGCCTTTGGTATATTTTGCCAAATTGGACTTTAGTTGTCTACTGACAACACTAATTCACCGTTATAAATGAATGGCTATCTTCTGTCCATCTATGCATATATATACAAAACAATAATACCAATGGAAATTAAACTGTAACTTCTAACCAGCATATTTTGACTTCAGTCTGAGGAGAAGCCATCGTTCTCTGGCATCCTTGGTGATCCTCTTCAACTCTTGTTTCCCTTTTGAAACAGCAACTGCATGGGTGTCAATGTACTCCTGCTAGTTCGTAGTCCACCTTGTAGAAATGTTGTGTGTGTTTTCTTTCAGCTGTAGCGAAGACTCTATCCTATTTGTATGTGTGTATATATATATCCACCCCAAAAACACCTTTGCTGTAAACAAAGGCGCGTCCATGAAACTACAAGTACTTGTAAAACAGCTCAGTAATTATAGAGAAAGACCTAATGAGAGTAAAAACAACTGACAACTCAAAGAGCTGATATCTGGAGCGGCCAAGAATAAATCTTATCATACAACTAGCTGCCACGCATTGGCTGTAAAATAGGTGCACCCATCAAAGTGAAAGTAACTGGCAACTGAAACAGCTGATATCTGAAGCAGCCAAGAATGAATGTTGACATACAATCAATTGCAATTAACAAAAATTTAACATTGAACTTTTATCATTCAGCTGTGTTCTATATTCACTGTATATAGCTGCATCCTAAATTAATTTCTTTTAGCTCTAATTGGCTGGTAATTTGGCCGCCTTTTATAATAGTGTACAGAGCAAAAAAGGTGGCCAAATTACCAGCCAATTAGAGCTAAAAGAAATTAATTTAGGATGCAGCTATATACAGTGAAATATAGAACACAGCTTAAATTTTTGTTAATTACAATTGATTGTATGTCAACATTCATTCTTGGCTGCTTCAGATATCAGCTGTTTCAGTTGCCAGTTACTTTCACTTTGATGGGTGCACCTATTTTACAGCCAATGCATGGCAGCTAGTTGTATGATAAGATTTATTCTTGGCCGCTCCAGATATCAGCTCTTTGAGTTGCCAGTTGTTTTTACTCTCATGAGGTCTTTCTCTATAATTACTGAGCTGTTTTACAAGTACTTGTAGTTTCATGGACGCACCTTTTTTTTACAGCAAAGGTGTTTTTGGGGTGGATATCACTCATTTTGTCAGTGATAGGCTCACTGATGGAACAGCAAATTGGTACAAATTGATATTTGGAAATGAGCAAGTAAAATGTATAATTAAAAATATCTTGGGAAGCACCTGTTGATTATTTTCATCTTTTTTTACAGTGTTATAAAAGGCATGAATAACTATTGACTGTTTTATTACACCAGAAATATGAATTTGAATTGTACGGACTTTTCTATAGAGTAGATCTATCTTTAGAATGTGATATTCTTTTACTACAGTATTTACAATATCTCATATCTGTGTGTGATAATGCTTCAGACACCTTATGCTCAAATGTTTGTATAATTGTCAAGTGCTTAATCAAACAGTTCAAAGTTACTACACAGCTAGTTTTTGACTGTTCTATTAGAGTAGATTTATCTTTATTGTGACATTCATTTAATATTGTGACACATCTGTAGTAAATTAATCATACTTCAGGCACCTTATGCATGCTCAAAATTAAGCTAGCATAATTAGCAAGTCATGGGTGTCTATATAGTTCATGGTGTTCTTATTTTGTGTTGCTGGATTCACAATTATGAAGGCTTGTGGATTTTCTAGGTCACATTATAGAAGATGTGGAGGCTGAAGGTAAAGCAATAAGGCGTCAGATAATTCAGCAATAAAACTTAGCTATAGAACTACTTCATGCACATTTCTCATAGTACTTGGATGTATATTATATCAAGCAAACAAATGTAATAATATAGATTGCATGGATACACAACTTGAATGATAGCTAAAATAATATTTATTTTTACTATAGAGTCATTAAAAATTAATTATTTTCATATAACCATTTGTAACATTGCGGTCACAGCTTCAGGATTGGAGTAGCAGAGAAAGGATTAGAGAACTCATGATCAATCATCAAGACCTGGGGAGATGGAAACAGTACTGGCTGTACTGCACATCAGAGTTCAGTATATGCAATCAGTGCATGAGACCACACCCACCGAAATCAAACAAACTTTCAAACTAGCAATCTACTTAAAACTAAAAGTTGCAGTACTTATGCATTGCTGAGGGAACATGCCCCATGCATGCAGATTCCCGTGCCCATTCAGCAGAATAATAAGCCACCTTACCATCATTGCATGTTTATATATATTTATATCAAATACTGTGCAAACCTCTCAAAATGGAGTATCTATATGCACAGATACAAACAATTACACAAAATTTATACAACAGCTAGGTTAATACAAAAATATTTCAATACTCACTACTTAAAATCTTCTACATTAATTTTGTTGCTTCAATAACTGTAACTGGTAAACTGTTCCACATTTTAAGAGTTAAGGAGAAAAGGATAAACATCAAGGTGAGCTTGCAACAGGGCAGGGGCGTAGCCAGCCAATATTTGATGGTTGGGCATAACATCAACTTAATTACACACACAAGAAACACGCTCACTTTCATGTGAGACATTATCATAGAATATAAAAAAGTGTATGCACACAAGGCCTACAGCTACCTATACTATAGTGTAAATAAATGCTGCTTGCATGCATGCATACATTTACTAGCTATATGCTATCTATCATATCAGAACAATTCAATATATTTTAATGTCATTTAGCTATAGTATGAAAATGTACATGTTTGTTCAATTAGAATTATTTTTAAAAAACTGATTCTACAGAAACCTGTTAATTTTAGCAACTTTTATATGCTCACCTGTATAGCACGTATATCATATAGGGGGTGGGAGGGTGCGGAGGGGAGGGGTGGGAGGGTGCGGAGGGGAGGGGTGGTGGGTCGCCCACGCACAAGAAGTGGCTGACAGTGAAAAAACAGTCTATAAGTATCATGCAACTGTTTAAATATATACGTTCTTTGATATTGTATATACATTAGTTTGCCAGTGATAGTTATAAACAGCGATCAGAATGTAATGAATCACCCGCCCACGCACAATTTGCACCTTCGTTAAAATGGCCTTGCTCAAAGACGATTAAATGTCTAGGACGTAATTTTCTGTATAAATACTTTGGTTTGTTTATCATGCTGTAATATTGAGCTGCTGTGTTATGCTATAATAATATTAATGCTTATATTATTATTTTAATGATGTTTCTATTACTTTAGTGCACGGTGGGAGGTGGAAGCGTCCATGATGACGATTGGGCACTGTGCAAATAAGGTGAGTGTATGCTTTGTACTAAGAAACCCACGTAGCTGTGCAGGGCTCATCTTCTGTATAGTCTTTTTGTTTTTGTTTTTTCGAGGGGTAGTCAACGCCCATGCAAAACATCGAAATGGTGTACCGGAAGGGTTGCCAACGCCCACGCAAAGCACCCAAATGGTGTGTACGAGAGTCCCAATCTTTATGTATTCTAAAAGCATTTAGTGAGATTGCTAACTAGTAACTACCTGTACAGTTGTTGATCTACATCTTGTTTTAGGTATTCGTGATCGATCATTGTCTACTTTGTTAAACTCACTTTCTCCATTATTTTTACGTGATTTTGGATTTAGGATTTGGTTTCTAAAATATTTGTGTATTTCTGATTGGATTTCTCACATAGTGTACAAGAGTCCCAAGGAATTGGCTACCCCTTGCTTTTTACCAAAAGTCACTAGTTGACAAAGGTAGTCTGACCATCTAATAATGATATTAGAATATAAATTAAATTCTTGATCACAGATACACATTTCCCTTGTTTCTATATGTGGTGGACCACAAAATTAACTAATGTAAACAACCCTTACAATACCTTGTAGTGTTTTATTTTTATGTGAATATGTAGTGTAGTGTAGTGTAGTGTAGTGTAGTGTAGTGTAGTGTAGTGTAGTGTAGTGTAGTGTAGTGTAGTGTAGTGTAGTGTAGTGTAGTGTAGTGTAGTGTAGTGTAGTGTAGTGTAGTGTAGTGTAGTGTAGTGTAGTGTAGTGTAGTGTAGTGTAGTGTAGTGTAGTGTAGTGTAGTGTAGTGTAGTGTAGTGTAGTGTAGTGTAGTGTAGTGTAGTGTAGTGTAGTGTAGTGTAGTGTAGTGTAGTGTAGTGTAGTGTAGTGTAGTGTAGTGTAGTGTAGTGTAGTGTAGTGTAGTGTAGTGTAGTGTAGTGTAGTGTAGTGTAGTGTAGTGTAGTGTAGTGTAGTGTAGTGTAGTGTAGTGTAGTGTAGTGTAGTGTAGTGTAGTGTAGTGTAGTGTAGTGTAGTGTAGTGTAGTGTAGTGTAGTGTAGTGTAGTGTAGTGTAGTGTAGTGTAGTGTAGTGTAGTGTAGTGTAGTGTAGTGTAGTGTAGTGTAGTGTAGTGTAGTGTAGTGTAGTGTAGTGTAGTGTAGTGTAGTGTAGTGTAGTGTAGTGTAGTGTAGTGTAGTGTAGTGTAGTGTAGTGTAGTGTAGTGTAGTGTAGTGTAGTGTAGTGTAGTGTAGTGTAGTGTAGTGTAGTGTAGTGTAGTGTAGTGTAGTGTAGTGTAGTGTAGTGTAGTGTAGTGTAGTGTAGTGTAGTGTAGTGTAGTGTAGTGTAGTGTAGTGTAGTGTAGTGTAGTGTAGTGTAGTGTGTGTGTGTGTGTGTGTGTGAGTGTGTGTGTGTGTGTGTGAGTGTGTGTGTGTGTGTGTGAGTGAGTGTGGGTGTGTGTGGGTGTGTGTGTGTGCGTGCGCGTGCGTGCGTGCGTGCGTGCGTGCGTGATAAAGATTTTTTAAAATTCACCAATTAAAATGTGACCGTTTTTTCCACAGGTTTACATTCTGGAGATCTGCAAACAGCTAAGGTTTACATTCTGGAGATCTGCAAACAGCTAACTTGAAAGTTTTATATTGACAATTTTTTTAAAAAATTAATATTTATTTGATTACATGTACAATGGCTATTGACCATTGAAAAGTTGATGAATTAAACATTTACGAAAGGAATGCTACTCCATTGCAACTCGCCCACGCAATATAGCGCGCGCTTCACTAATAATTAGTGCTCAGCCGGGGTATGCGACTATTGGATTGAGATGGTGATTTCTATAAAATTATTTGTATCATGTATAACGTTCGTCACGAACGGTATAACTAGCTGAAGTATTCAAGCAAGGAGTGATCTAGCCTTGTATGACGGGGATTAGTTAAAAAGTTCGCGCCTGGATTGTTGGGGTGAGCCAATATTTTCATTGCCAATGGTTTTATGTGTAATGTTAAACCCCCTACTTTGTACCATGAAAAAGGCCGTATTAAGCTGTTGCGTTTTACGTGAAAGTAGATGTCATCTTGGCCATTCCTGCTAGAACGGGGGAAGGTTTAAAAGTTATCTGACGCTCCATGACAGAGCCTTGAAAACCTGCTTGCAGTGTAGACGCGTGTATCTTGTAAACGAAAAAAATTTTTTTTAAGTCGCTTAATTGTTTGATATGTATTAAACTTGTAGGGCAGGCATCCACCGACGATCGCCGTAGCTGAGTATCACGTGACATCAAACTGCTGAACCTACAACAACCAACAATGTAAACAGTTCATCACATATTTACCACAATCAACTGGCAGTATAGTTTACAGACCAACCACCACAGCGATATGAAATACTTTTTCAATTAAACGCCACATGGTCTCAAATGAAGGCCGGGGCGCTAATTTATGAACTATAACACAAATATCAGCATGCCAAGAAAGCTTCGTCCCAGACTTATAGCAGCCAATGTACATTTTACATGAATCTGGTGTAAACCACAACTCGGTTAATCAGTACAATTTGTGCACGTGACGCTTTATAATGACTTGACCTTTTCTCCATTTCCAGCTCCATTTGCATATGCTATTATTGTTAGGCAGGCTATATAGAGCCGGTACCGGTTACACTGTTTTGCCGGCTATTTTGCCGGCAGTGGAGGGTATAATAATTAGAATGTTACGTGCATTAAAAAAACTTGTACAAAAAACCTAAGAAAGCGAAAAAAAAAGTTGTCTAAGGGAGGGTTCGAACCCGGGCATCTGTACTCATAAGCAATGTTTGTAACGATTATACCACCGGTGCTGCAGCTAGTCATATTATTTAGTTTCTACGTTATAAACATCCGACTGAAGTGACTTCTATATATAACAAGAGTGAATAAGAAACCAAAGCTGAACCCTAGCCTACCCCTAACGCTAAGGAACTACTTTTCGCATCCCCTAAAGTTGAATGCTCGGGGCAACCTACTAGACGCGTGCCCTAAAGTTGAATGCTCGGGGCAACCTACTAGTGCCGGCACAATATCCGTTAGTGTTTGCAAACCGGTACCGGCTAAATATACACTTCGTTATTGTACTTTCCTTATCAAAAAATACGCTTGACAAATCCACTGAAACGAAATCTTTTGCTGCAAGCACCATCCACACTGAATCCTACTGACGATTATCACTCACTGTGACTCAGAGATACAGAACCACGACTGTAGTGTACCACGCTATGACTCCATTTTAAATTTCGAATTTAAACCGCGCCAAGGAGCGTGGTACGTGCGTCTTTTATAGGGACTTCCCAAGGGATTTCCGCGTAATGGATCACGTGATATACCATCTATCTCGATCCCTTCTGAAGTCATGGTTCAAGAAATGAGGTACATGTTTACGCTTTACAGTATCAAAGTAGGGTGGTTTTGTGTGCTGCTGTAAATCCTCGGGTGAATTTTAAGCTACTTGTGATGGTTGGGCAATAAACTGTGATGGTTGGGCAAATGCCCACCCATGCCCACCCTTGGCTACGCCACTGCAACAGGGGTGGTGGAGCAGGCCAAAGAGTGAGGGGGCCAGGCCAACTGTAAGTTTAAGACCAAAAAAAAGGTCACAGCCTGCTGACAATAGCTGCTCTCCGCCAATTATATCTCCTTATTTATAACTACACATACGTAGCTAAGTGGCTTGCTACACTGCTTCTCTGGATGCTGTGACTACTCTATTAGAGTATCCATTCCTGACTGTTCTATTAGAGTATTTCGATCTTTCTTTGCAAACAGTATCCCATAAAAGTGGGGGACCATGGCCCCCCTGCCCCCCCCCCCTCCACCGCCTTTGCTTGCAATCAGTGTTGGAATCTTTGTGAATGCAACTATCCTGGCCTCTACATCAGTAGCGACCTTAGCTATCACTTTACCCTTTGCTCTGGTGCCCCTGATGTATCAGCAACATACAGTAGCTGTAAGAAAAAGCTAGTTAATGCCCTATATATAGGCACAGCCAGGGCCGCCCAGAGAAATTAAGGGGCCCAGGGCAAAGAGTTAAAGTGGGGCCCTTAACCCAAGTTGTAAGGTGAAGACTAAAAAAAATAAAAAAATGAATAAAATAATAATAATAATAATAATAATAATAATAAAATGTCACAACCTGCTGGCAATGACAATAACTACCCATCACCAACCATATCTCCTTATCTATAAGCTTGCTACACTGCTCCTCTGAAGAATACTGTGACTGCTCTATTAGAGTATTTAGATATGACTGCTCTATTAGGGTATATCGATCTTTTAAACAGGTATTCAGGAGGCCCTTCATGGAGCCTCCTGGGACCCCTTTCAGGCTTGGGCCCGGGGCAAAATGCCCCAGTTGCCCCCCCCCCCCCCCCCCCGTGGGCGGCCCTGGGCACAGCTAGGGTGGGATTTACTCCTACTGACTATGCACAGTTCCTCTCGCATTCTTTGTCCCACAATAACTGCTGTCAAACCATATGGTCAAACCATCACACAAATGATTTTAGCCGGCAGCGTACAAACAGCTTATCAAGGCGGCCCAAGAAGCCTGCTCGCCACACCGTGAGTATATTGACAGGAAGAACGAAAACGTCATTTTCACACCTTTGTATCTCGGTGATCACTTATCTGATTGGAACCAAATTTGCTACACAGTTGCCCGCCAGCCAAGGGAGTCTACATTCCAAATTTGAAGGAAATCGCTATAGCCATTTCTGAGATACGAGCTGCCAAATTTTCGTGTTTTTTTCTTCATTTTTCTTCTTCGTCTTTTCGCACACTTGCAAAAATTGCTATAACAAGCAAACGCGTACTCCGATCGCCTTGAAATTTGGTACACAGAAAGGGAGTCCAACGGCGAATCCTAGCATCAAATTTGGTACAAATCCGATGAATGGTTCAGGAGGTATGACCGATTATTCGCGTAAAACAAGATCGATTTGTTGTCACGCCTACAGGGTAAACCGCTTCATGGAATGAGTTGAAAATTGCTATTGTAGATGGAGTAACCATCGTAGGAGTGCCTTTTGGTGGTTTGAAAGGAATCTAGATAAAGACCACGGAGATATGACACGAAACCCAACCTGTGTCACAATTACGCGATCGATTTTTTATGAATAAAAAAGTATTAGTTTTCACGCCTACTAGGCAAACCACTTAGAGCAATGAGCTGAAAATCGGTGTATAGCTGGAATAATCTTCATAGAAAGTCCTTGCTGTAGTACAGAAGAATCGGATAACAAACCACTGAGTTATGATTCGAAAGCCAACTCCGTGTAGCAAATGCGAGATCGAGATACTCTAATAGAACAGTCACCCTAATAGAGCATTCGGCTAGTTTATTTATTCCATTATAGAATTTTATTGCATCACAAGTTATTCTGTAGGGAGTTCAGCTGCAAACAGTTAATCTTATAGACAGTTCAGCAAGAAGACAATCACCATGTGGAGAGTTAAGCAAATATACCACTATAGAGATTCAGAACATTACAAGTCACACTGAAGAAAGTTCAGCTATAAACAAGTCATGCACTGTGTAGAGAATTCAGCTACAATTAAGTCACTCTCTAGAGAATTCAGCTACACAGAATTCAGCTACACACAAGTCACTGTGGAGAGAGTTCAGCTACAAACAAATTACCCTTTAGAGTGATCAGCTACAAACAAAACACTTTGCAGGGTGTTCAGCTGCAACAAATCAACACAAATCTACCTGTAGAGAGATAAGCTAGAAACAAATTACCCTGTAGAGAGTTCAGCTACAAAAAATCACCCTGTACAGACATCAGCTAGAAACTAGACACAATGTAAGGAGTTCAGCTACAAGCAAATCACCCTGTAGAGAGTTCAGCTACAAACAAACCAACCTGTAGAGCGATCAGCTAGAAACAAATTACCCTGAAGAGAGGTCAGCTACAAAAAATCACCCTGTAGAGATATCAGCTAGAAACAAATCACCCTGAAGAGAGGTCAGCTACAAAAAATCACCTTGTAGAGAAATCAACTACAAACAAAACACTTTGCAGAGAGTTCAGCTACAAACAAATCAACCTTTAGAGCGATCAGCAACAAACAAATCAACCTGTAGAGAGATAAGCTAGAAACAAATCACCCTGTAGAGAGTTCAGCTAAAACAAATCAATCTGCAGAGAGATCAGCTATGTACAAATCACCTTATAGATAGTTCAGCTACAAACAAATTACATTGTAGAGAGATCGGCTACAAACAAATCACCCTGCAGAGAGAACAGCTACACACATATCAACTTGTATAGAGATCAGCTACAAACAAATCACCCTGTAGAGAGATCAGCTACAAACTAGACACAAAGTAAGGAGTTCAGCTACAAACAAATCACCCTGTAGAGAGATCAGCTACAAACTAGACACAAAGTAAGGAGTTCAGCTACAAGCAAGTTACACTGTAGAGAGTTCATCTACAAGCAAATCAACCTGCAGAGCAATCAGCTAAAAATAAATCACCCTGAAGAGAAGTCAGCTACAAAAAATCATCCTGCAGAGAGATCAGCTAGAAACAAATCACCCTGAAGAGAGGTCAGCTACAAAAAAATCACCCTGTAGAGAGATCAGCTAAAAACAAATCACCATGAAGAAAGGTCAGCTACAAACAAAACACTTTGCAGAGATTTCAGCTACAAACAAATCAGCTTGTAGAGAGATCAGTTACACACAAATCAACCTGTAGAGAGATAAGCTAGAAACAAATCACCCTGTAGAGAGTTCAGCTACAAGCAAAACACCCTGCAGAGAGTTCAGAAACAAAGAAACCACCATGTAGAGAGTTCAGCTGCAAACAAATCACCTTATAGAGAGTTCAGCTACAAACAAATCACCCTGTAGAGAGATCAGCTAGAAACTAGACACAATGTAAGGAGTTCAGCTACAAGCAAATCACTCTTTAGTGAGTTCAGCTACAAACAAATCAACCTGCAGTGAGATCACCTACAAAAAAGCACCTTGTACAGAGTTCAGCTACAAACAAATTACCCTGTGGAGAGATCGGCTACAAAGAAATCAATCTGTAGAAAGATCAGCTACACACAAATCAACTTGTAGAGAGATCGGCTACAAACAAATCACCCTGTAGAGAGATCAGCTTGAAACTACACACAATGTAAGGAGTTCAGCTACAAGTAAATCACCCTGTAGAGAGTTCAGCTAAAACAAATCAACCTGCAGAGGGATCAGCTACAAATAAATCACTTTATAGACAATTCAGCTACAAACAAATTACCTTGTAGAGAGATCGGCTGCAAATTAATCAACCTGCAGAGAGATCAGCTACACACAAATCAACTTGTAGAGAGATCAGCTACAAACAAATCACCCTGTAGAGAGATCAGCTAGAAACTAGATACAATGCAAGGAGTTCAGCTACAAGCAAAATCACCCTTTAGTGAGTTTAGCTACAAACAAATCAACCTGCAGTGAGATCACCCACAAAAATGCACTTGTACAGAGTTCAGTTACAAACAAATTACCCTGTAGAGAGATCAGGTAGAAGAATTCACCTTGTAGAGAGTTCAGCAACAAAGAAACCACCATGTAGAGAGTTCAGCTGGAAACAAATCACCCAGTAGAAAGATCAGCTAGAAGAAGTTACCTTGTAGAGAGTTCAGTTACAAAGAAACCATCATATAGAGAGTTCAGCTACAAAGAAATTACCCCGTAGAGAGTTCAGCTAGAAGAAGTCACCTTGTAAAGAGTTCAGCTACAAAGAAACCATCATGTACAGAGTTCAGCTACAAAGAAACCACCTGTACAGAATTCAACTACAAACAAATCACCCTGTATAGAGATCAGCTAGAAGAAGTTACCTTGTAGATAGTTCAGCTACAACAATTCACCCTATAGAAAGATCAGCTAGAAGAAGTCACCTTGTAGAGTGTTCAGTTACAAAGAAACCATCATGTAGAGAGTTCAGCTGCAAACAAATCACTCTGTAGAGAGTTCAGCTACAAAGAAACCGCCATGTAGAGAGTTCAGCCTCATACAAACCACCTTGTAGAGAATTCAACTACAACCAGTCACCCTGTAGAGAAGAAGTTACCTTGTAGAGAGTTCAGCTACAAAGAAACCATCATATAGGGAGTTCAGTTTCAAAGAAACCACCATGTAGAGAGTTTAGCTGCAAACAAATCACCTGTGGAGAGTTCAGCTAGAAACAAATCACCCCGTAGAGAGATCAGCTGGACGAAGTCACCTTGTAGACAGTTCAGCTACAAAGAAACCATCATGTAGACAGTTCAGCTGCAAACAAATCACCCTGCAGAGAGTTCAGCTACAAAAAAATCACCCTGTAGAGAGTTCAGCTAGACGAAGTCAACTTATAGAGAGTTCAGCTACAAAGAAACCATCATGTAGAGAGTTCGGCTACAAAGACACCACCATGTAGAGAGTTTAGCTGCAAACAAATCACCTGTAGAGAGTTCAGCTAGAAACAAAATACCCTGTAGAGAGACCAGCTAGAAGAGGTTACCTTGTAGAGAGTTCAGCTACAAAGAAACCATCCTGTATATAGTTCAGCTACATTTCAAGTCACCCAGTAGAGAGATCAACTGCAAAAAAAATATCCTGTGGGGCATAATGGGCATGTAATAAATATATGTATATAATTTGTATAATTACTATTAAAATCAAAAATAATTGAAGCACTAAAATTCTTCTTAAAGTTCTTTTCTTCTTCCTCTAGTAATGAAAATAACACATGGGTTAAAAAAGCCCCAAAGCCAGCCATAGGCCGGCTTTGCAGTATACAAATACAAAAAGAAGTGATATCTAATCAAAAACAGCCAAGCTGTAAAAAAAGGCGCGGCCCCCAAAAAGGCCATGGTGAAAAAGATGTGAAATCCAAGGTGGCGGCCAAGAAATGGCTGTGATGGTAGGTTAATGGTTACATTTTAATAACAACAATTCAGGTGAATTTTGTGCCGCTTGGTCTTGGCACCAAATTCACCTGAATTGTTGTTATTAAAATGTAACCATTAACCTACCATCACAGCCATTTCTTGGCCGCCACCTTGGATTTCACATCTTTTTTCACCATGGCCTTTTTGGGGGCCGCACCTTTTTTTACAGCTTGGCTGTTTTTGATTAGATAATAATACCAAGTGATAATACTATAAAGTACACGTACCGCATTGTGATAATTCAAGTATCACGTGGTCTATTTAGGGGAAGTCTCCTGGAAAGTCCCTGTAGCACCTCAAGCGGAAACACGTGATGCGCGGTTTAAAATTGAATGTTTAATGGCAGTCCAAGTCGAGACAGAGAAGTAAGGCCGTAGTACTAATAAGAAGCATTTTTTGGTATTGAACTGGATTTCAGTGGTGAGGCGTACTTTAAACTAATTGTAACGCGACGTACACCGCTTGAAGGATAAGAGAACCGGAACGGAACAAGGAATGACTGAAGAAAGATAAAGTTGGCGTGTAAAGTGTCACATTGTCACGCACTGGGTAACCACATTTATGTGATAGGTTTTTTCAGAGGTGTGCAGTACAAATTCACTGAAAAGTTCTAAGTAGCAGCAAAATCCTCATGGCGGGATTGTCGATAAGGCAACTCACTGGTACCACTTGCCACTTACATCGTCAGAAGTCTGGGAACTTTGGCTGGAGGTGGAGTAAGTAGGCAAATGTAACATGTGTAATGTTTGTATGTACTCATTTACACTGCATACTGGCCTAACCTAAATTAATGTATAACGAAACCTGTCTAATCAGGTCTCTGTGTAATCACCCGTTAAAACCAGCCAACTTGTAAATCCCCAAAAGCATCATTTGTGCAAAAAGTGACAGATTTCAGGTGTAATGTATACAATGCCCACCTGTTGGTTTTTTACAGGTAATCTGGTTCTGGTCATAGCATGCAGTTTACCACTAGCAGTAGCAGTTAAAATAATTAGATGTGGTCATGGTACATATATAACTTGGAACCAGACAGAAACTGAGTCATGAATTGCAGGTCAATTTACATAAAGAGGAATTGTAGTATCTTGTGTGTTCTTTTTGTAATTCTAAAGTCAAGAGTACATAGACTGTAGTGACATCAAGGGTGTTTTCTGAATTTCCAGGATCACCCACTAGCAGTAATAGTAGTAGTTGAATGTGGTCATGGTGCGTACATAACTTGGGAACTAAGATCAAAGATTCAGGTTGGTTTACACACAGAGGAATTTATTAGTGTTCCTTTTATAGCTCTCAATTGTCAAGTGTACGTGGACTGTAGTGACATCAAAGACGTTGTGGATTTCCAGGTGAGTCTGCTTACTTATCCAGAGTTCTATTATCCAGAATGAAGTTTGGTTTAAATGAAACACAAGGAGAGAGCTTACAAGTTGCTGTTTACCTACTTGGTGGCTTGTTTTCCTATTTGGTGGCTTGTTTTCCTATTTGGTGGCTTGTTTGTTCTACTAATAATAACTAACACTTGGTTGCTAGGTGATAGTGCATATTTTCAGCCTAGGGGAGTGACCATGAGTGCTCTGTAGTGAATTCCCCTTCTGCCCACTAAACTACACCACTGATAGCAATCACATTACTTGTATTTAGTAGCATGTAGTCACTAGTAGCATGCATTTCTTACTTACAGGTATTTCTGAGATATGGACAGTAGTATGTACCAGACTGCCTGGATAAGAGAGGTTCTACCATACCCAGATTTTAGGTGCATTGTATTTAATGCCCAGCTTGTCAATTTTGCAGGCTATCTGGTCATAGCGGTTTACCCACTAGTAGTTCATGGTATGTAACTTGGAACCTGGCAGGAGCTAAGATCAGAGTGTTGAGAATTTCAGTTAACAGCGGAGTTGTGTGTTCTCTTCTGTACTTCAGTCTATGTAACTCTAGTGCTATCAAGGGTGTCATGAAAATTCCAGGTCAGTCTATGTACTAAGGAATATTGTATTATCTCATGTTTCCTGGATTTCCAGGATAAGGCATACTGTTATGATGGGACCAAACTAATGCCCAGGTCAGTTAAAATGTTGTGTATTTTCATAGTATCCAGATTTTAGGTTAATGCCCGCCTGACGGTTTTTACAGACCATCTGGTTTACACGTTAGCAATCAGATATGGTCATGGTGTGTAATTTGGGAACAGACAGCAACTGAGATCAAGTGAATTTCAGGATTGTTGACAAGGTGTATGGATTGACCAAGTACTGGCTCTCTTATCATTTGCCACTTACATCATCATCATCACTTTTGGTGTTAACTATTTGATGTTTATTAAATTTTTGTTACATGTTGTAATACTATTGTTATATATGTTTAGCTACTGTAAGGCAAAAAATTTCATGGATTTCACAGCCATCTTATCTGCAATTAGAATCGCCTCATTTTCTGTTTGTAGCTGTCACGACAGTTTCATACGTCCGTGGCAGTTTCACTCTTCCACAAAGCACTAATTAAGGTGGAGCTTGTGTCGTGGCTTTCATTTTGTACATACTGTATAGCAACACCTTTTTGTCTGAAATGTGGTTTGTGACTGTACATGAGGTTTGGTCATTCTACACAACTTGCAAAATCAGTAATTCTTGTACGGTGCATGGCACTAAATGGAGTCTTAACTTATGACTTATACCTTCTGTAGTGTCTGTACGTTCTCTACGCTTTCACACCTTGCTTATAAGACATCTGCAGACTATAAACGTTTGCACGAGGCGTGGCACTGAATGGAGTCAAAAAGATTTCTGCTTAAAACGCCTTCCTAAAGTAACCAATGGCTCTGCACGCTTTCACAACTTACTTGTCAGACATTAGGGCTTGTGTCCACATCGTGTCTTTAAAAGTTATTGTAGGGATTAGAGGTTTGAACGGAGAAAATACGCGTAGAGGCGATCCAGTACCAGATAATGTTAGTGCCAGATGGACTGTACAAACACGAGTGTATTGAGTGGTATAATGTGACGATAGCTGAAACACACGGTGAGAAATTGAGTAAATTATATCTAAATACGCTTGTTAAGAGGTTGCGACAAGAAAACGATGACACTAAGTTTTTTTTAAATCACCAAACTCAGTATAAACCTATTGAGAAAGGTTGCACAATTCAGGGTTAATATTGCAAAACCATCCCTACACATAATAACTCATAGTAGTGGCCTCGCGTTTTAATTGTGGCGTGCGCTTTGTAGTTTCTTGGCCGCGCGACTCACTACCGTGAGTCTTGTTCTAATCCAAAACAGCCAAGCTGTAAAAAAAGTGTGAGGCCCTCAAAAAGGCTATGGTGAAAAAAGATGTGAAATCCAAGGTGGCGTCCAAGAAATGGCTGTGATGGTAGGTTAATGGTAAAAAGTTTAATAACAACAATTCAGGTGAATTTTGGTGCCGCTTGGTCTTGGCACAAAATTCACCTGACTCTGATTGTCGTTATTAAAATTTTTACCATTAACCTACCATCACAGCCATTTCTTGGCCGCCATCTTGGATTTCACATCTTTTTTCACCATAGCCTTTTTGAGGGCCACACACGTTTTTTTACAGCTTGGCTGTTTTGGATTAGATTTCACTTCTTTTTGTATTTGTATACCCCAAAGCCAGCCTATGGTTTTTAACTTATCTTTTTTTCTTTACCACAGGAAGAAGAAAAGATGAAGTAGATGTTAATTACTTTAAATATTTCTGAATTTATCAGTAAATGTACAAATTATATATGTGACCTGATCTTGGAAAACCTACCTTTTTGGCGCATTGGTCAATTTTCTGTTTTATAGCTTAAATGAGGTACTGGGTAGTCATATAACTTGTGTTAAAATTTCAGCTTAATATCTTTAAGCATTTCTGAGGTATGGCCAATTTTCTATCCTGTATATTACAAACTAACTTTTATGGTAATGTGTTGAGTTCTGTGAGTGATTAAGGGTGACAAATGGTGACAAATCGCTTTGCTTACCAATAATTCTATTCTTACCATCTAAAATACTTTAAAAGAAGGAAAAAAAAACAAAGAAACTAAGCCAATTTTTGAAGTCGGAATGCGTGAAGTGATTTCGCTCAAATCTGGAATGTGGAGTACTGAAGTTGGAGGGAGTGTCCACAGCAAAAATCGTCTTGTTTCGTCAAGGCAGCACAGAGCTACGGAGGTGCAAAAATTGCGTTTTCTTTCTTCCTGTCAATATACTCACGGGTGTTGCACGCCGGCTTCTTGGGCCGCACGACACACTACCGTGTGTCTTGATTCTTGAATATGCTTCTGATCACCTGTATTGTCTCCATCCAGCAAACTTATTATTTTGAAACTAGAAATGGTTTAAAGAAGAGTGCAAGAATTTTAGTAAATTATTTGTCAAGATTAGGGACCCGCTGATTATGCTGGCATAAGTATGAGCATAATAGGTGTCTGAAAGCATTGAGCATAATGCTAGCATAATAGGTAGAATATTTGTGTAATAGTATAGCTATCACAGAAAGATCGATATACTCTAATAGAACAGTCAGTAACTCTAATAGAACAATCATATAGCTGACTGTTCTATTAGAGTATATCGAACTTTTCTGTGATATGCATTTTGACAAGTATAAGTTTGTGCTTCAGCCACTTATTATTTATCCATAAATTGGAAATTATTAGCAGAGCATGAGAACTGAGGCATAAATAATTGGGCATAATTTGAGCATAATGGGTAAGTATTGAGCATAAATTTAAGCATAATAGGTAAATTTTTGAGCAGTGCAGCATAGCATAATAGATAAAATTATGAGCATAATCGGTGGGTCCCTAGTCAAGATACTCATTTGTCTCAAGAATGACAGAACAACTATGCTTACTTAAACAGCGAAGAGCTGAAGCTAAGTCATAATGATGTAGTGAATAATTCTGTGTATTTGTGGACCATAATAGAATATAACACTAACCATATTCGGGGCCACTCATTTAAACTAGACACATTACCAACCAGAATATATCCATGCATGATTCATTTTTTTCCCTTCAACTATCATTTATGTAACAGTCTGCCAGGGGAGGTTGTCACTTGTACTAATATAGAAAAACAAATTGTAACAGTTATTTTTATAACTGACTATATCAATCATTTTCTAATTAAAATATGTACATTTTCCCTCTTACAGTGGTTGTACATTAACAAATATGACAATACAACACATCATTAATTTTGTGTAATCATTTTTCTACTGCAACCCACAGTTAATATATCTCCAGCCATTCTTTACATATTCTAGTTCCTCTTATGTTTACTTACATTGTTTGTGTAAATCATTTGCACAACATTCTTTTACAGTTTCTGCTCATTTGATATGGGCTAGTCCCAATAATTGTGTTGAATACTGACTATTACTAAAATTAAAAAAAACTATGTCCTGTTGTAGAGAACCTCAGTTTTCCGGACCCCACTTATCCAGATTGAACTACGGAAATATATGACTGCTGTATAGAGTAGTGACTGCTCTATTATGGTACTTGATAATAATGAACTTTTAAAAAATGTTCTTTATGCTATTTTAAGGTTATTTATACACAGTTACATAGACACAGATTTTTTTCAGACCTATGTACAACTCCTGGTCCCAAGGGGTTCGGATAACTGAGGTTCCACTGTACATGCTGTAAGTATTCTTCTATCACTTAGACTGAATCTATTTACTTGGTTTTTTATACAAGGTACTAAACTTCTATAATATTGTGTTCTGCATTTAATGTGGACTTGGTATTATCCCAGCCCCAGTATTAATGATTTGTTACTCCTATATATATACTACTTCAAGGTACTGTTTTATTGGCACAGCACATGTGTTGTTAGCCACTATAGTTTGGCTGTTTAGCTGCTCTAATGATATGCAGTTTTTTAGAATCTCAGTTGCTCTACTAAATTTAATTTATCTACGTATCAACAGTACGGCAGTGCACATACACTACAGTCATTGTGCATGTACACATGACTACATTAATTCACATTTTCTTCAGTTTGTTCATCCTTTTTCTTTTTGCTTTTCTTTTTATTCTTCTTTGGCACCTTTTGAATTTCCACTGTAGGAATAGGTGGATCTAAAAGTGGATCACAGAAGGCTGACAGCAACTGTGAAGGAAAACGCCATTGTGTAATAGTTATATATGGCTGTAAGGGACTTTGCTGATATATATACATCCAACAGCCCAAAGGCTGCAGGCTCAAGTGTATATATCAGCAAACCCCAATGCAGTTGAGGTATAAATGATTATAGGTACACTCATGATCACCTGATAGGTAAAAGAACTAATGAACACTCACCCTGTTTGTTTTATGCATAAGTATCTGATGATTGATAGTGGTTTTAATAGCAATACATGTATATACTTACTTCATTCAAATGTTGTCATGCTTCTACGTACAATGTCAGAGAAATTGTAATTGTGGGGTTTAAATTTTAGTTTACTATTTTGTACTACATCAAGCCTACTGACTTTTCCATTGGGACAATAAATGATTATATTAAGTTAAAATTTAGATTTAGTTCTCTTGTTTGTGTTGTTCCATTGTTTGCTCAATGGCTGACACATGGTGGGTAAAAATATACATGCATGCATTGCCCAATTGATTACTTTACTTTTAGAATACATGTAGTTTAGTAAGTCAAAACTTAGCAACTACACTGAACCTATCTCAACCTGTAATCACACATCCACAAACTCCATGTCACTCAATATAATGAGTAGGGATGAGCCTATTTTGCTTTTTCCACCCAATTTTCTTTCCAGAAATTTTTTCTTACCTATTTTACTTAATATTTTGCTTGAAATTTCTCTATTTTGCTCAGCATCTGAAGCATACAAGCACATGTGACTGCTCTATTAGAATTATTTCACACATAGTAACTGCTTTATTAGAGTATCTTGATCTTCAGTCGCCATTTCTATGAGCATATGTTGTCCTAATACTATATGTAACTGTTCTATTAGAGTATCTCAATCTTTTCATACAAAATGTGCGAAGTTGCTACTCCTTGTGCTCATTTTTCTAATTTTCCACCTATTTTCCAGCGTTTTGCTCTTTACTTTTACCAACATATTTTTCCAAACATTTTGCCGGCAAAATCGGTGCATACCTAATAATAAGTCAAAGTGTAGCACAGTTTTTGAAGTGGTTGGGCATCAAAGCCATGAACAAACCCCATTATCCCAAGTGGTTCCTTTGAATACAGACGCTAAAGTAATAATATAATCCACCTCAAAAACACCTTTACTGTAAAAAAAGGCGCGTCCAAGAAACAAGTACCTGTAATCTAATGTAATTAAAAACAGCTCAGTTGTAGGGAAAGACTTCATAAAAGTAAAAATAATTGGTAACTTAAAGAGCTGATATCTGGAGCGGCCAAGAATCAATCTTACTCATACTAAATTTTTTTAATGCATGCAAGAACACCTTGCATTGGCTGTAAACAAGTGCAACCATGAAAGTAACTGGCAATTGAAATAGCTGATATCTGAAGCGGCCAAGAATGAATGCTGATATACAACTAATAGGAATTAACAAAAAGTTTAACATCGAACCTTTATCTTTCAGCTGTGTTCTACATTCACTCTTGCTGCATCATAAATTGATTTCTTTTAACTCTTATTGGCTGGTAATTTGGCCGCCTTTTTTAATATTCAATGTATAGAGCAAAAAAATAAGGGGCCAAATTACCAGCCAATTAGAGTTAAAAGAAATCAATTAATGATGCAGCAAGAGTGAATGTAGAACACAGCTGAAAGATGAAGGTTCGATGTTAAACTTTTTGTTAATTCCTATTAGTTGTATATCAGCATTCATTCTTGGCTGCTTCAGATATAAACTATTTCAATTGCCAGTTACTTTCATGGGTGCACTTTTTTACAGCCAATGCAAGGTGTTCTTGCGTGGATTTAAAAAATTTAGTATGAGTAAGATTGATTCTTGGCCGCTCCAGATATCAGCTCTTTAAGTTACCAGTTATTTTTACTTTTATGAAGTCTTACCCTACAACTGAGCTGTTTTTAATTCCATTGGATTACAGGTACTTGTAGTTTCTTGGATGCACCTTTTTTTACAGTGAAGGTGTTATTGAGGTGGATATCACTCATTTTTGTTATATAGTGATAGTCCCACTGGTGGAACAACAAAATTTAATGGTAACATTTAGATGACTAATATTGGGAAATTAGCAATAATACTATTACCTTGGAGAGTCAAACATGTGCACTAGAGGTGTGCGATGACAAATTTAGACATATCTCGATATTTCTTTTAAATTTATCTCGATTATCTAACATATCTTGATAATTGAAACAATTCTTTGTTGTAGTTAACTGTCAATATTTTAACCAGTAAAGTGAGCAAATTGTTTTAAGAATACAAAAAAGTAAAATGGTAGTTCATTTAACAATGTTTCCAAGTGATAGGAGATTTGGAACCCCCAGGAGGTGTCTACACCATCAGATATTCTTTGGTATACAAGTGATTTACGGAAGTTTACTATTATCTAGATAAATAAACCTATCATCCTTATCTCGATAAGTCTTGCAATATCTCGATAATTGAATATATCTAGATAATCGCACACCTCTAATGTGCACCTGTCATCTTGTTTGACAAAGGCATGCACATTACAGACTGTTAACACTGTAAATTTGGAAGTATGAATTTACAGTGTAGAATAGAGACTGTTCTATAGATTTATGTTTACTGTGGCATTCATTTACTATTTACAATGTCTCACATCTGTGGTAAATGCTTTAGATTATGCTCATAATTAGCAAGTGCCTAATTAGTTCACAATTACTGCACAGCTAGCTATTGACTGTTCTATTAGAGTATATTTATCTTTTTTTATAATATTATTTACAAAATATATCTGTGGAATACTTCAAGCATCTTATGCTCAAGCTTAGCTAAGTGTTAACTGGGTGTGTAATAAATTACTACACAACTAGCTATGCATAATTTTGACTGAATTCATAATACAGACAATTTATTGCACAAGCACTGATTGATGGTAATACGACGCAATGCTTACCAGCAGCTATAGTGATCTTACTTAGTTCACTGCAGCTATATACATGTAAGTCTCAGATTACATTTCAAGTGTTTTTGTGTTGTGGCACTGTAGGGAAACACTATGCATCTCCTCATCTCAATAACTGCATCATCATCATAATTATTTAGATCAACTGTTGTAACTGGATTGACAAGGTGTACTGATTTTATAGTCATAAAATCAATAAAGAGGGATCAGTAAAGAGGATTGATGGAAACCAACAAGATATCAGATAAGACCATAGTGACCTGACAAGCCCAAAAAATCATTTTTGTTACTTGGCTCTCTGCCTCTTCTCATTAATCAACTTATGCGGCCATGCAATACTTATCATTTCTTACACTAACATTTTATTATATCTTACTATCAAATTAAGCTACCCGCTCCTCTAAACAACATCATTAAGTTGAAATTGAATTCTTTAAGCCTGTCAATAGTATAGCTATGACTGAAGTAGGATTAAAATTAATGTCAACTGGTACAGCTGCAGGTATAGATGACCTCCTTTGTTTCATTGCATTATTGTGTGATCTCTACTGCAATGCAAAATTTCTAAGTTTTCCTTACAATTGTTTTACTATTAACAATAACATAATTCAATACCATCCCATAACACTTTGAAGGAAACAATGGCAACAGACACATTAACTGTGTAACTAAATGCACACCCAATAGAGATGTACCAATAATCATATTAGTGATTGGATCGGTTACTGATATAGATGGCAATTTCTGCCTTATTGGTGATTGGCACAAGTGCTCTGAGAACTAATATCTACCAACAGTTTGCATGACAAGTATGTATTTATAACATTAAAAAGCCTTCTTGCTCACTGCAAACAAATAGAAAGCTTTTCTGCTATGAAGCGGCTAAGTTATGAGAAGTCATATCTACTACTGTTATTCTTATGCAGGTCTTCTGAAAGCAGTAGCAGAATAAGAAGTGTACTACATAATAAACTATATCTATCAGCCATCTTGATAAAACCCATCAAAATTCCAGAAAAAGTCTTCATAAAAGCATATGTGACCGGATTTGCGAAAAGGTACCTTTTTCACACGTAAAATTTGACCCATTTTTTGAACTTTGAAACTTCATAATTTTTTTATCATTGCATATAATTGCTTAAAGTTTTCCATGAGTGCAGATAAAGTATCTGGCTGCATTTTGAAACTAAAAGCAAGTTAATCAGTGTAAGGAGTCAAGTGTTACATCATTTTGTTTGCTGGCATGTAAAATGTGTGGAAAAGGTACCTTTTCGCAAATCTGGTCACATATTATTTATTACATTTTTGTGGTCTGTGTAGTATAATAGAGGCCACATTACCATAGGTAACTAGCTAGTTATAGCTGAAGTTACATCACTTCTGCTTTTCCATAATATCCACTTCCTGCACCTGTAGTATCATTTTACAAAATATGCAAATATTCGATTGGTATAATTGGTATTGGCTCTTTAAGGTACAGATTAATTGGATATAAAACTAAAAATTTTATTGGTACATCTCTAGTAATTATTATCAATGACTGAAATGTGTTATATAATTTATGCATGTTTCAATTTTTTTCCAACCCATTATAAATGAAGAACAGTATGAGACCTTCCTCTGCAATCAATCCAGCCACTACAAAATTACAACTGAACGCATTCCGCAAATATCACTAGCAAAGTGACCATTTTGCTTCAGTTGTAGCTATGTTCCACCTGTTATACAGAGTTACAAATGAAGAGCAGTACAATAAGTACTTCTGCAATCACTCCAGTAGTCATACTATAGAAAATAAAGCACAGTCTGATGCCATGCCACAAGTTATCAATAATCAGAGAAAGAAAAAGGGGACAAAGGAAAGTCCATGATGCATGCATTGTAGCTGCTGTAGTTGGTAATAAAGGCACATCTCAGGCCAACGTGGCATCAAACAGTGAAAAAATCAAGCTTGTGGCCTTATCCATAGTTGTTAGCTGCAGGCATTATTGGTCAGTCGGTCGGTCGGTCGGTCAGTCAGTCAGTCAGTTGGTTGATCAGTCAATTGGTCGGTCAGTCAGCACAAAACTTTAAACAGAAGTGAAATTCATAGAAATTTGTTGGAAGGGTTTGGAATTGCTCTGAAGACATTTATGAGCTTAGTTATGCCTAACCAATACTGTCAAGCTGTTATGAAGGAAGAGTGAAGCTGGTTATTGAGTGATATTCTTGGGTAAGAAAGCCCAAATGTTGATTACACTACTACCATACTGCATGATGATTTAACTTCAGATCTTCGGTTTATGGAACTCATGTATCAAACCCAGTTTTTTTTAAGATATACAGCACCAAGACTAACTTTAGTTTCATCTTGAATTATTCTTAGTGTCATGGGAGGGTAGGTGTACTTGGGAAGCTTACTCAGTGTTTGAGTTTGCTCATATAACCACTGCTTCGTTCCTTGCACACCCTCCTCCACCTTCACTAAGTCCTCCATACCAATGTGTTCCAAATCTTTTTTCTATCAATATAATTAACAAGTACTAGTTTAAAGTTCTTAAAGGCTTACCCAATTTTTAACTGTGTTTTCATAAAACTCAACACGGTTTCGCAGCTTATCTAATGTTGACTGTATGCCATCATACTCTGTTACTCTAAGCATCACCATATCATCAATTTTCTGATGGTAGAAATGTCAAGCGTGAATGTGTGTATGTGTGTGTGTGTGTGTGTGTGTGTGTGTGTGTGTGTGTGTGTGTGTGTGTGTGTGTGTGGATTAGGCCTGCGCCAATTATGCCAACATAATTTGGGGCATAATAAGTAGGCAAAATCATTGAGTATAATGCCAGCATAATAGGCACAATTTTTGTGCATTGGTTATCAGAGAAACTGAAATTCTGCCTATTTTGCATGATGCAGAATGGGATATTGTGCAAATATGGTAAAAATTACATTTATAGCTAGGTCACTTCAACTAAATCTTTTGTTTCCCGGGCCCGATCGATCCTGTATTTTTCAGCATAAAATAATTATGTTAATCAGTGATCACCTTGCAAAGAGTGATAACGCCACGAAGGAGTTGCAAATTTATCTTTAAGCTCTCAAAAAGTAAAAATCTCAACTTATAGCTGCCTACTCACAAGTGATACAGCAACCATAATGTAGCTTAGCCACCGTTTGACTCGCAATATCACTCTTCAGCTAGCAAAATAGCCTATTTTTATTTTTATTTTACCGACCTACCGACTTTTATTTGGCTGAATTTCGCACGAGAAACAAAAGATTTAGTTGAAGTGGCCCTATTGTGAAGAAAAAATTAGTTAAAGATTGATATACTCTAATAGAACAATCACAATATGTTGAAATACATTAAATACTCTAATATAGCAGTCAAGGGACAATTTTATATGAGCATAATTGGAGCATAATGGGACACAACTGGGCATAATGGGCGACATTTTGGAGCATTACTCAAAAGCATAATAAAACAATCTCAAAAGCATAATAGGCTCAAGCTTAGTGTGGATGCAATAAGAGAGTATGTAACATAAATAATTATCAATTAACCTTCAACTCTTTATGCTTGTTAACATAAACTGATGTAGTTTTATGCCCATCTTCATACAGCCATTCTTCAACTTTTGTGAGTTGATTAAGAAAATCCTCTTTTTCCTAAGTGTACAATACATCATAAATTCTAACCTACAGGCATTAGCACCACAGACCTGCTTAGAAACAAATTCACTGTAGTTGTCTGCTAACTTATCTTTCATTTCATACACAAACTCCTCAACATCATTTCGAGCATATTCTTTCTCTCTCTGCTTATAGTCGTCTGTACTCATCTTGATCTACAAGAATAGTCTCCATAGAAATATAGAAATTCATCTACATTGTGTCTGTTACCTCTTCCTCTTTCAAGACATCAACTTCATGTTCAGAGAGAGAGAAAGTCACTGACTTTACTTTCAGAATAGTACAGTTAACTGGTTTCCTTGCCTTTTCAACTTTGTGAGTTGATTTGTCTCTTTGCTTTTTTTCTTCACTCTCCCCAACCAACTGAGGTGATGAATCTTCTACAATGCATGCTTCACAAATCTGAAAGATGCCTTGGTGTGTAAATTCTGCTGAAATTTTTAACTTGAATTCTGCTGAAATTTCTAACTTGAATTCTGCATCAGTAGTTCTATCCCCCTCATCCCCAACAATGACTTTACCTGTATATAACACAATTTTAACCTTAATGATATGTTTACCACCCAGAACAAAAAATAGGTCAACTACATAACAAGACTAAAATGGTAAGTAGTTATTTTTACTTTCATGAGGTCTTTCTCTACTACTGAGCTGTTTTATCACTGGATTACAGGGACTTGTAGTTTCTTGGATGCATCTTTAATCAGCAAAGGTGTTTTGGGTTTCTTTATGTTCTAGACTAGCATGAATACAGACAGGATAGCTAGAGACAATTTAATAGAAGAGTCACCATAATTACTCTAATAGAACATTCATTGGAACATGAAAGTTGCTCCTGCTATGCAAGCTGTCTCTATTGAAATATGTACATCTATTTATATCTGATATTGATTGGAGCTAGACCAGTTATTTCATATAGCATATCAGACACAAGCAATGCTAATCACAGTCTGTGTTTTATGGATTGTGAAAAAAATCCTGGCATTGAATAACATCACCAAAAATCACTTAACATTGTAGCAATGTGGTTCAAAGTGGGGATTTTCCCACATTGCTACAATGCTAAGTATGTCATAGCTACTACCACCTCTTGCTTCACAACTTTCTATTGCTGGAACCATACTTCAATTAATAATTTTCTATTACACCACTGTTTTGTTGGAGCATAACTATAAAATACACATGTTACAATGACTGTTGTATTAGAGTATCTTGATCTCTCTACTCATCTATGCAGTAGATTAAATTGGAGTCATGGTGCAATATTTTTTTCTTACAGCAGTTAAGGGGCATGGCTGATTACTAGAGGTGTTGTGTCATGTTCTTAACATTTAAGGGGGCATGATACAATTCTTCATAAGCCCAGCTTAGCTACTACTTAATACGTTCAAGAATAGTACAGTCTTAAATCATTTCCATGGTGCCTACATACACTTCTTCAAGAAAAGTGTTGATATGGAAAATTAAAGCCTTGGTATGGTTCTTGGAATAAAGGTTCTTGGCATGAAGAAGGCGACTCTTTAATTGAAGATATTTGTCAAAACCACAAAAGGCTCATCCCACTTGTGAGTTTATTGTTGTAGCATAAAATGCATATGGTGGCCATTTGCTGCTTTGTTGGCCTCTAACCTAGGAACTGTGGACAGGCAGGCAGTGAAGCAGACCAAAGTACGGGGTTTGACAATTTTTTTAAAATTTCTATATCCAGATGTCTGCTAGCATTACCTTGTTTTTAAAGCTGTATTTGAATGGAGTAAGACTATTCAGTAAAGGTGATTTTCATTGCATATGATATTCTGTGATGATTGTTAGACACAACATTTCTAGCAGCATGCAGGGGGAACTCTATTGAACAGTACTACTGTACTGTTTGAATGTATTGGTGTATAGCAACTCACCCCCTGCTCCCCACCCCTTTGCAGCCATGAATTTAGCAGAAAAAAAGCATGTCTGGGCTTGAGCAATATGGTAAAAGCACTTGAGCCAAGCAAAGAAATCAATAGAATGAGACAAAGCTGAGTGCTCTATTACATCTGTGTGCTATATTTCCATATCACACCTGTCATATGGTGATGCTTTAAATGTCAACTACAAAAACTTTTCTCACTATTATATTGTAGTATATTATTGCTAAAAACATGTGGTACTATTGGTTTTTAAGTTTCTGACATGGTTTGGCTAATAATCACTATCCTAGTTTAGCTAAGTCACTTGTGGTTTCGTTCTGGAAACCGCATCATACATTGTCATCATCAGATCCAGTGTACACCTGTACAGGCTGAGATACACGAGACACGTGAGTATAGCTACATTGTTATAAGTATAAATACACAACTAAAGCTGACAGCTTCCAGTATTGTATTGTAGAACTGGTTTACAGCTGTTTAATTCAATGAAGAAATATGTCCACCAGTGGTATAGTAGCTGGTTCTAATGCTGCTAGCAGATTTGAGAGCAAGAATGGCTGCAGTTTTCATGTGTTTCCAAAAGATCAAGGGCCACGAAGAAAGTGGACCTATGTAGTGAAAAAGCAAAGGAGTGACTGGGAAGGTACAACATTGAGTTCAGTATTATATTCCAAGCACTTTGAAGCCATTTGCTTTGATACTGCAGGTAGTCATTACAGAGATCAAATGGGATAAGTGCCTGAAGCCAGATGCTATCCCCACTATATTCCCAATAGTGAGGCAGATATGTAACATAAAGTGACCAAAATGTTCACTTCTGGCAGAAAGCATGAAATTTGGTATTTTGGGGTTTTAGGACATGCTGATTCCAGGAACCACTTCATCAGAACAAGGCTTCCTGCTTAAATTTGAGCTCAGAATGGGTGTGGTCAAGATTTTAAAGTTAATACGAAGACATTGTTTTTTGCTTTAGTACATTCTTAATACATTCATTAGTGAGCTTAATATGTATATCATACAGATTTATGCTCAGTGCACTGTCCACTACAGTAGCACAACTGTGTACACTTCAAGTTGGCCTTGTGGCATTAGCAGTATCCAAGACAGCATTTCTTGCAGTTACACTTGATCATTTCTCTGCATTCTTTTGAAGTTTTAGTAATTGTAGTTCCATTTTCCATCTACGTCCTTCTGCCAACCCCAATCCGCAGGACTTGGAAGAGTTGGTTTTGCTATCAGCGCTTGTCCCCAAATATGGCCTGCTTGGAATGATGCACACTTCACATGCTGATATAGAGCTTCTCTGGAAGGAGGAAGATTTTCCGGCTTTCTATTTCCATAAGAAAAGAGTTGCTTCATTGCAGCATTTACAGTGACAAGTTGTGAAGAATAGCTGTGCAATAAAAACAAAAATCTTTCAATTTCTTTCATATTATCATTCTGGAGTCTGAGAAAGGTGATCAAACAGTTGTTAGGACCTCCAAACCTCCCAAACAGTTTTCTTTTCTATGCCACACAAATTTAATGAGATTGTATCACAACCTGAGAAAGCATGCATGAACAACAAGCCCTTGTACCAATCATTACCAAGCTCAGCAGCAATTGTATGAGCTGTGATGTACCTGTAAGTTTTGTTGTGACCAAATGCTATCCAGATTTCACATCCCTCTAACACTCTGGCAATGGCAAGTACATCTGTGTCAGGTGCATGCACCATAATCTTCTTCAGACCACGTTGGTGAGCATGTGCACAATGAAGCATAATATGATGGTCAGGTGCAAGGCTGAAGAACAGACACATCTAATGTGCTGTTTGATACAACACGTTCTCCTTGCATCAGGTGTCACACCAGATTCAATGGCTGAAGCAAGAAAGTGAAAGAGTTCAGTTTTGTTGGAACAACATGGAAAAAACTCCTCCAGTTGTGAGAGATATGCGTTGTCTCAGATACACGCAAATAATTCCAGTACCACGGTACTCTCTCGTATGTGTAGCTCTCTGCATGCAGAGTACGAGTCCCACACTACATATATTTGCTGGACAATATGAAGTTGCTTGAAGATATAGGGCAAAAGCACTTTGTCTGCATAGTCCTTGAATGACAATACAGCAGAAGCTGTATTCTTTAGCTCCAATGTGTGAACAAGAGCTGTTCCATCCAAGATTTTTACATCTACTTCAGGTGATGAATTTGGATGTTGTATCAAAGGCTCAAGACATTTCAGCAAATCTGCTTTGTTTCCATGATGCATTAAATTATTCTCAGCTAGAGATGGTGACCAAGCATGATTTTCATAAGACCTTAAACTAAGTTAATGGTGGTGCATCCGCAACTAGTACAGAGCAGCATTATCAGGGATTATGTGCATGTGCATATGTTGGAACTCTGCACATGCTCACTGTCAACACAAGCCACACTGTTAAGTGTCAAGAGTTGGTTGACTTGTAATCTTGCTTGTGACTTTCTAATAATTGTATCATCATGCCTCACAATGGTCGAAACATCAACGTTCTTCCAGCCAAAACCAACCCCCGGCTTCGTCAGGCCACATGAGAAACCAAGGAAGAACAGGAACACCACTTCAGCTCAATCCCAGGACGGTAACCCGTTAGACTCTTCGCAGACCGATAATACTTCACAGAGTGGTGACCCTTTATGGAGTGAAGATTCTCCTTGACCCAGACCCCCTCCCCACAGACTACTTGACGCAGCAGGACATACCCAGAATAGTAAAACGACTTGCTGATGCCTTTCAGAGGCTCTCTCACTCTACAGGCGGACCCACCCAGGCTGTCAGTACTGGACTCACCCCAGCTGTTAGTACTGGACCCACTCCGGCCGTCAGTACTGGACACACCAGCAGCTCGCTACCAATTGCCCCACCTGTTACCTCTACCCCTCCTGTGACTGTAAATGCTACTAGTAGTAATGGAGCTCCCTATCTCCCAGGTATGGTTCTTTACAATATTAGTTGTGTAAGCTCAATTACCATGTTGAGTTGTGATTTAATGATGCGAGGTACTGTATGTGTTGTTATAATTATTTTGCTGATCTTGCAAGTCATACTACTAGGAGGGGTAAATGCAGATAACAAGTTTTGTTTATTCCTATTATGTGTTAAATTCCTGGTCAAATTTCACCCCTCCCCTTTTGGTTTAGCACAAGTATGCTGGCAATTGAGCTATTGCTACATAGACAATTTGCTACAGGACTGTAGGCAGCATATGCATGTAGGTACCTATATTATATACATATTATGTGTTTACCTTTGTTGTATTGAGGGTACTGGTAGTTGGTACTGTTCTTGTCATAAATTGTCTATGTAGTATGTAATAACCTTTAGTTTCATCATATTAACGTGACATTTGTAAGTCATTATTACCAACCACTCCATCTTCCTCGGCTCCTTCCTAATAGCAATAAATGTGATTCCTTCTCCATGTGCTCTACACCACATTGCAGTAACTGGGAAACTCATGGATCCCACATCTAGCAGTAGACTACCTCTGATACATCTGGCTCTTACTGGAACAGTGATGTGGACAGTTTTATGGTACTAAGCTTCTCCCTGGTTCCTCCAGTTCCACAAAAGCTCATAGAAACAATTGAAGCCAGGAACGTTGTTGATATGTCTGAGCTACTCAGTGATCATATGGGAGTTCCTAACAATGAAGATAGTCTGAGACCAACCAAGACAAAGTTATGTCACTTACTATCCTAGCCATATCTGGGCCAGTAATTATTTAGCATCACATAGCTGAGTCATTTTCCTATTATTCCACCATCACCCTACACAATGCCATTCAACTGTTCATGAATCTGGTTGTGAGCCATCGTGGAGAATTTATACAAGGTTTTCTGAGTGTAAAGTGCCCCTTAAGGAATAGATTTCAAACTGTGGGACATTAACATTCCAGCTGTACGAGGTCCCTCACATGCACTGAAAGCCACCGCGCATAATGGAAGTGATCCTCCAAGGAATAATTCTACCCAGTGCTTCCAAGTACACTGAGAAGTTTCTATCTCATTGCGATAATGTGGATTAGAGGAAGAGGACTTTTAACTTCAAAGTTTTGCTCCTGCAAAAGAATTGTGGGTGACTACTTTCCATGTCTGCACACCGCTCATCAAATGGCTTTGCTGTCATGTTATTGGTCTCTAAATTATCCTTGTATGCAATAAATGCTTGACTGAGTAGGTGAGATAAGGCTGTATACACCAGAATTCACCTTGGCCAAACACTCAATCTGCTCAGCAGTTGGACCACATTTATAAACATGAAAAATGATGTGTCAGCACAGTTATTGAGCATGAGTAATGACATATAGCTGCTGCAATATCCAATCAGCAGAATGGTAATGTGCAGAGATCGCAAATTAGTAACTTTTTACCTAAAAATTGTTAAAATTTCCATTTTGAGCAGGAAGCCTTATTCTGATGAAGTGATTCCTCTAAAATTTGGAATCAGCATGTTCTAAAAACCCAAAATACCAAATGTTATGCTTTCTGACAGAAGTGAACATCTTTTTCACATATCACTACACTACAAGGTCAATCGATAGGTTTGAGCCACCTGGAAGTAGTTATGCACCAAGCAAGGCACCAAGACCAGCTGTTGAAAAGCGACAAAAGAAGTCTGTAAGTTATAACAACTTGATGTAATAAAACTTCAATAACATTTACATAATTATATTATAATAATAGATAACAGCAGATGTCTTCCCTACAAGTGCTCCAACGGATGAAGATGTACCCTCTACAATTTCTGCCATAGATTAGGTTCCCACTCCACTAGTGCCATCACAGATGAAGTTCTTTCATTAGAGCCATCATTTCTTTTACCTGAAAAAATTATGGATATACCTGTCCCTTTAACGGTGGGGAGCACATGTTCAAACACATCCTGAGATGAAGTCTGTTGAAACACAAGCATCTATAAAGACAAAAACGTATGACCTTACCATTGTGCCATTTAAAACAGGTACATTAGCCCACTCAAAACAGAAATCACTAGAAATACAATGTAATCTAATTGATGCTCTGCTTTTACAATTTATTTCGCATGAGCCATCACCAATGCAACACACAAGAATCAAACCAGATCTCCAGTCCACTATGATGTGTCCAGATGATTCTTTTACTGATGTTCACCTGGACGCTTCATTATGCCTTAGCCAAGAGGATTAAATTACAGAGTAATCCTGTATAATGCCATGATTTTAACATTTTATTACATGTTATACTTATTAACACTCTATAGAGATGACACTTAAATGTCTCCACAGAATGAAATCAAATACTTAGTATTTCATTCTCATCTGTTAGGCATATTCACCCAATGTAGATCATGCCATTTATCATGCATTGGTAGGATTTCAGACAAGAAGGGAACTTATGTTGCTGTTATTCAGGAGTGTTCCCACTGTGGCTACCAGTGGACTTGGAGAAGCCTGGTGTTCACTGTACCCAATGAAAAATGAGCCTGTAAAGTAGCCCTTATACCTTTGTAGCCTCTCGTAAATCTGACTGCAGTTGATTGCCCAGATTTAACACCTTCTTAGTTCTGTCGGATGGTCCGCATTGAATTCCTATGGCTAAAATCCCATCTAGATGTGTCACTTTCACTATCAGAACTGTTGAGGCATGGAATGGTGACCATTATGAAATCTCAATTTAAGACGTCACGTGTGAAGTTGATATCTATGGCTTTTGAGGATTGTTGGCTGTATCTTTCTCTTTGTACTGAGTTCCTCAGCGAGCTGCGCCATACTTTTCCAGAGTACACCATTCTTTCACTCTGTGGCTTCAGTCTCTCAATGTGTACGCGCATGCCCACTGTACTTATAATTAGTCACCAATAAACACAAATCACTGAGTAGTTTGAACAATGCCATAGGACTTTATGGGCTCATTTTGTCACAGCGTATAGCGTAGTTCGACACTCTTCCTAACAAATCACATTGTCACACACATCAGAAACGTAACAAACAGGCTACAGTGTAGCTTCTCATGCTTCTGAACACAGGATTAAATACACCAGCTGTGATGTATCACTACAGAACAAGACCATACACGTGTTCGCCCTTGTTAATGCGCATAGCCAGCAGTTCACCAGATCTGACGGTGACATTGCAATCAACATCAAAGACTTGTGGCTAAATTCTAGGAAATGATGTTTCAGCATGTTTGCAAGTTTATGTCTCATCAACACAACAACATAATTATCAATAGAAAAATTGTTGTTCTAAGCACTGTATGAGTAAATAAACATACACAGACATTAAAAAGGGTAGTAAAATTTCCACTGCAGTTAGCCTTTAACTAGTACATAAAAACCTTGCATGGGAGGATCAGAGCAAAAATGGTTCTATAAAAGCCATACAGAACACAACCATTTTATATTAGGCAGTTATAGAACACTTTGATAGACCCACAGTTTAATACAGGTAGTTATAGAACTGCCAGGCCTATTTGCAGGCTAATAGCATGGTTTGGGTGATTAATGACCTAATCCTGGCCAGTACAAGCAATCAACCAAGCTAGTCTGGACTAATAGTCTGTGCTGTGTTGGCTGACTAGTCAACCCAACCAGTAAGTATAGAACCACTTGATTTAATTTATGGGCATACTTGAAGAGTTTGATGATGGTTACTAGCGGTCAACAGCAGTGAATGGTCTTACTGTGTTTTATTCACATAAACAGACGGGTGCTAGCTTATTAAATACTAATTTTAGTTGTTAAGAAGCCGGACTAGACCCATCAATGATAATGCAGGCACCCACACAGGAACGCCTGTTCTACTGATGATAAGACTATACTGCATAAGTTTCTAATTGTTTCGTGTGTCTTATGTGTACCTCAAGTTGATGGTTCTTTATACCAGTTAAAGCACTTCCTATTATGTCAAAATATAGCAATCAAAGAGTGGTCTCGAGGTGAAATATAGCACCCAGCAAATTTATCTCTCACCCTGTCTTTTACATGCTATATTTGATGTATAGTACTCATGGCAGTGCTTTAACTCTCATGCTTACAAGTGATATGACTGAAATATACACAACACTCCTGAAAGTGTTTGAGGGAGATACATTTTAGTTTTGTGGGCTTATAGCTATATCTTTTGTGTAGTATGAATTCCAAGCTTGAATGCGATGATCAACATGTGGATATATTTAGGGATTCTTTTGATATAATTTAAAGGTGTACATTTAGTCTTTGCAGGTCTCTGCATTGCTTCATTATATAACTTCTGACACTACTGTACTTCAACTGGCTCTTTAACATGGACTGAAGTCATCTTGCAGTGTTGACTAAAGCCAGTTTCTTTACTTCACTAAAACAGTGGCTAACAATGACTTTCAGGTAATTTTCCCACTTTTGTATTTATCTCATGGAATTGGTCTATGTACCTATAATTACCATGCTGAAAGAATTTATAACAGTGCAGTAGACTGGTGAAAGTAATGTAATACTTACAATGTACCTGATTCTGGTCAACTTGTTTATTGTGTGAAATCACTTTGTATTATGTTATATTGGGATCCAGGGGAATACAGCACTGCATGGCAAATACAGCACAGCTAACACTGTGCAAAAAGTGGGATATAATATGGTATTTCCAGTGGCTTATTGAATACAAATAAGCCTTAATATAAATCCTGTATTATACTCATTTTATACTTTAGTATAATCCATGCTATACTATTGCATATATGGTTTCAGTTTATTTACCACATTACCTCAAATAGCTTATATCTAATATAATGCCCACACTATACCATCGCATATATGGTTTCAGTATATTTAACACATTAACTGAAGTCTGACATGAGATTGTGAGTATAATACAGGTTATATCAAGCTTTTTTGTATTCAATAAGCCACTGGAAATACCATCTTATATCCCTCTTTTTTCACAGTGTAAAACAAATACATGCACACCAGCAGCTAGGTATACAATATGAAAAAGTACCATTTCACATCGATTGTTTTACAAAAAGTGCAATAATGGAAATTCTTACCTAAGTCAGAAGGTTTAACAGCAGGATCTTCATATTCTGCTTTGATGCAGAATGGTCCCTTGTGTTTGACATCAAATGATATGGGCTTTATCACATCAATACTATTACCTTCCTTGTATACTATCTGGCAAACTTGTGGATTATGATAGCTAAACACATTACACACATCAAATAACAGTAAATAACCCACAAATTGTACATACACTGTGAAAAAAGAGGGATATAAGATGGTGTTTCCAGTGGCTTATTGAATACAAAAAAGCTTGGTATAACCTGTATTATACTAACAATCCCTATAAGGCTTTAGTAAATGTGTTAAACATACTGAAACCTTATATGTGATAGTATAGTGTGGGCATTATATCAGATATAAGCTATTCCAAGTATTGTGGTAATTAAACTGAAACCATACATGTAATAGTATAGTATGCATTATACTAAAGTATAACATGAGTATAATACAGGATTTATATTAAGGCTTATTTGTATTCAATAAGCCACTGAAAATACCATCTTATATCCCACCTTTTTCACAGTGATAGATAGTTATCACGGATTGTCAATAAATTCAAAAGGTCAATGATATCACATAAAAATAATGAACCAATACCCATAGACTGAGTTAAAAACCGTGGCTAGCCCAATTTAAGCAAGCATTGACTATAAGTGGCCATTCATACCTGTAATTTTTCTGTAGACCAAAGGTAGTTAATTGTGACTGGATCTGCGAAAACAGGACATAATCGTATATTTTTCGAATTCCTTTTTATTAAATATTTATAATCTACTTAGCCAAGTGTACCTACTGGCAAAGTTTCAGCTTCATGTGCTAGTAGCTTTGGGAGTTACAGCCCTCCAAAGTAGCAGCAACAGAAAAATCAATATGTACAGCAAGTATAGAGAAAATAAATTATACGCGCTTACAAAAACGGTTGTAACTTACGAACAGATTGCAGTACGGAGCTACAATTTTCCCCATCGTGTTCGCCATGAACAGGGGAATCAATAACTGGGTAAGTTTGTCCTTTACTCGCCCTTCTTCACTGTATACAAAGACGAAATCCGTGAAGAAAAATTGATCACGTACGATCGCTTCGACATGACGTAAACAAATGCTCATAACTTATGTATCCTTGGGTCTATTGCGACAAAACAAAGATGTTCCAACTCCTCTTGAGCAGGCGAATAAGATGATATCCAGGTTTTTATTGTTAGTCCCTTTCTTCACTAAGAAACAGGGATTAACAATGTTACGGATTTTTTTCAATAATATGCAAGTATTTCACCCAATGTATTCAATGCTTTATACTGTAAATTTATTCTTGTGCAATTATGTCCCTTTTTCGCAGATCCAGTCACAATTGTTTGGCAACACATGTTGTTATCAAAGCTTGCTGATGAATTGCATTTTGGAGGTTCCAGATACAAGGTACAGCACTGATTAACTAATGGTATTACCCCTGCATTCCTTGCATGACAGCACTTCACAGCTATAAATAGAATGATGTCACTTCCTATGACCACCCTTTCTCGTTTGCCCGCAGTAGCACTTATTGTATGTTGTTAGTGGAGAATAATGTCCCAGTGAACTGCATTGGAGAAGATACCAGAGGTAGTCTTAGGTGACGACTCGTTAAGAGATTCCCTTTGAGCACATTTGCTCTGTAACCCGAACCAGAACTCAGGTGGATAGGACCAGCACATGATGCCGAATGGCAACCCACCAGATGGTCATCCTGAATTGGCAACACAAATGTACCAATCAGGCAATAATAACTCAGGATTGGCTGCACAAATGCACCAATCTGGCAGTGGCAACAACCAGCAACAGGACACTGGTGTTAATGGAGTCCCACTGATCAGTCATACACGCTAGCCGGGAAAGTATAATCCTGTTCTTACCGGAGAACCAAGATGAAGATGACATTTCAGGTGGGCAGCAATTGGAGCCACAACAGTGTGGACAACAGTTAAATAGCAGTGTTCACATGCAGCCAGAGGTCAGTGGTTCACCACACAATTTTGACCTTGATATGCTGGATATCGAGGACGAAAATACATTTGTCGCTCAGCAGGTAATTACAGATTGCCTAGAAAAGCATTTTCGCCATACTCCGAAAAAAGCAAACAGGATGGTGATGCATAAGGTGCACCCTGTGCCGAGAACCACCATAACAAACCTGCCAGTAGTCGATCAATCCGTGAAGGACTACCTCAAGTCTTGCTTCCCTGCACAGGAGGATGGCAAGTTGGCAAGGCTCCAGTCTGCGATGCTTAAGGTGTGTGGCCCAATGTCATGTCTGTGGTCTGACCTCATCAAGCAAAATCTACTGGAAGATCCTAATGCAACTATAAGCGTTCATGACGTGCTGGAAGTAGTCCAGCTATCATTAGTGTTACTGGGGAACGCAAATGAGCTGCTATCACAAATGAGAACAAAAATATTGCAGCTGGCAGATAAATCACTCAGAAAGTATGGTGAGGAGTCTCCCTCCCAAGCTAGGGAATTTCTTTGGCCCAGAATTCACCAAGCACCCACAAAGCAAGGTGGAATCTGATATTTTGCTACCTCAAGTGGTATCAGTGTCACAATGGTACCACCCATATACGTAGCGGCACATCTTGTGCTTCCACCATCAATCGCTCAAAGCAATTTTTTTCAAGGGAGCCCTGCTAAAAACTGGGATGTCGGCAGGGCAAACCTCAAACCTCACCACGTCAAAATCAATACAGAGGTAGGGGCACAGCTAGGTCAAACAAACCTACTGACCATCAGCCCCATCGAAGAAATATTAAGTCAACTGCCATCCCCATTGACAACTTTTACACTATTGCACCTAGATTTATCACTAATTGGCACACACAGACTCGCCTCAGTTGGTGGCAGATTACTCCTATTTGTACACAACTGGGAGATTCTAACTAGAGATCCCTTGGTCCTTGCCACAGTGAAGGGATACCACTTATCTCTATACCAATGGCCCAGTCAAAGGTTAGGTCCAGTAAACTTTACCCTGGACTCAAAGAAACAAGAGGCACTAACAGAAGAGATTCACAACTTGGAGGCAAAAGGAGCAGTAGTCCCTGTCAAGGCACATCAGGTACACTTAACCAGCTCTCTTTTTGTAGTTCCAATAAGTGGAGGAGGTTAGCGCCCAATAATAGACTTGCAACAATTGAACCAGTACATAAGTCCTCCCCACTTCAAGATGGAAGGACAGTACATGCTGCCATCTCTGCTTCAGCAGGATGCTTATCTTGTCAAAGTCAACCTAAAGGATGCTTACTTAACCATTCCATTTGCTGAAGAATTCCATCCCCATCTGTCTTTCCACAATCAAAAGAGAGACCATTTTCAAGGTTCAGACTTTGCACTGCCCCCTATGCCTTCACAAAACTGACAAATCCTATAGTCCAGTTCTTACACACAGTTGTTGTCCAGTTGCTTATTTATCTGGATGACATGCCCATATGTGCACCCTCAGAACCCCAGTTACTAACTAATACTAAGACATCTCTCAACAGTCCTTTGGCTCATGACAACGATGGGATTCATAATCAACGTACCAAAGTCTGTCCTGACTCCAACAAAGCAGTTGGACTACTTGGGTTTTACGATCAATACCAGCACAATGACCATAACGCTACCACCAGACAAGATGGTAGAGATACAGCGGGAGGCATCACACCTACTCAAATGTGTATCTGTGCCAACAAAGACCCTGGCATTCTTGTTAGGGAAGGTAGTGGCAACAAGATCAGCTGTGTCCACTGCTCCCCTACATTATCATGCACTACAGAGTCTGAGGATATCTGCACTTCATGTTCAATAGTCCTGAGCCTAATATGCTCAAAATTTTACCTATTATCCTTTACAGAATTTCTCAAAATTTTCTTCTATTAATCTTTTTTTATTCTTTCATCTAGCCTATTATATTATTCCATAATAACGCTCACTTAGTTCCTGTAGCTATAGTCACTTAATTCTCAAGATGCTGATATAAGTAGTTTTGTCCAGCATAATTAATTAATTAATAGCTAGCCATAAATGAAGCATTCCACCTTACACATAATGGTTACATCCATTACAACAGATGTAAAATAGCTACCAGGAGTATAACAAAAGGGTTTTCAATTATCAGTGTATTAAAGCTGTAACTATAACTGCATGCTAAGTTTAGTGGATAATGATATCAACATGTTTGTTGAAAGACTTAAAGAATATACACTGGTATAAGATGTACAAGTTTCATAATTGCAGATAATCATGCAGTTAAATCCCTAATGCTGTCTGCAGATTGTTAACATGAAACGATCTGACTGCTCTATTAGAGTATTTGAACGTTCTATTAGAGTATATCGATCTTTTAGAGGTTTTTCAGCTCCTTTCAACCTGCACTCGTATAATAATGCCAGCTATCTATCATTCTTAGTAGTTTAGTACTTTCTTCTAGCTAATCAAGAATAAACACGCCCCTTAATTCCACTGATTATTCCCGCGGTCGTCCGATAATTCTAAAATTATGCCTGTAACCATCCTATTATTCCTGAATTATTCTCATGAAATTGCTGACCTATTATTCTCACAATTATGGCGGCATATTAGGTGCAGGCCTAATGTTCAACAGGAGGAAATCTCCCTCTTACCAGAGGCAATGGACAATCTAAGGTGGTGAAGTATGTAGCTTCACCTGAATTTCTCCTCCTCCATCCTTATACCAGAAGCTACAGTCATGATAATATCAGATGCATCTCTACAGGACAGAAAGCAGTTTGCCAGGAGGAGACAACCGGAGGATTGTGGATGACAGAGGAGGCTTCTTCCCATATCAATCTCTTAGAGTTGAAGGCAGCTCCCTTGCTCTTCAGTGCTTCCTGAAGGAGAGAGTCTTGCTACATCTCCTGATCAGACTGGACAATCGGACAGAGATCTCGTATCTGAATCATATGGGAGGACCATCCCTCTCCCCCTTCTGTCAGCTGGCACTCAATATTTGGAATTGGTGCTTTTCGCGTCAGATTACCCTTTATGCAGAATATCTACCGGGAACAAAAAAACACCATTGCAGATTGGGAATCAAGACACCATCACGACAGTAGGAACTGGGAACTTTGTCCAGCAGTGTTCAATGTGCTGAACAAAATACTGGGGCCATTCTCAATAGATTTGTTTGCCTCCAGAACAAATTACCAATTGCCAATCTATTGCAGCTGGAAGGAGCCCAAAGAGTGGATGTATTCTCCATCTCATGGGTCAGGGAGAATCCTTACTTATTTTCCCCCTTCTGTCTGATCAGCAGGGCTTTGTCGAAAATTCACAGAGAGGGAGTCGATTGTACATGCCCAGTAGCTCCGGGATGGCTGTCTCAGATTTGGTACCCACAATTACTTATGATGTTAGTGGGCCTACCAGTCCTACTCCCTTTGGAGGATGAAATTCTTCTGAGTCCAGACCAGAGACCACACCCACTTCAGCTGGATGGGAGTTTGTGTCTGACTGCCTGGCCAATATCTTCTTCCAGGATTGAACAGTGATTTGAATCTTATTAAGCCCCATTGGAACTCTTACTCGAAAATGTTAGAATACCCCAAATAGCCACAGCCATTCTATTTCGTGACGAAATTTGGAATACAGTCTATAAGCCTTTTCCATAATGATGTCACATCAGTTTTCTATTTGGGGTGCTGTTATATTTCGAGTATTACATCCTATGACGACAAGTTTTTCATAAACCAATTAGTTGTTATAATAAAGGATCCAAGTTACTAGGTATGGTTACAACATATATAATGAAATGTTATTTCTACTCAGCCTTCAAAACAAGCTGAAATTTTCAAACCCATGTAAACGATTTAATTCCGCTGCATTATACCCATCCCTGTTAGTTTTGGCTCAATACCTTCTTCCTGAATCACGCAAATGATCAATCTTCATTTGTCGCCCAATATCACCTGTACTTGAAAACATTAGAGTAGAGGTTGCCACTTTTCTCTGACGTCATTATGGAAAAGGCTCATTACGCAGTACAATTTGAAGGAGTAATACAAGCATTGGGTACTCTCCTAAATATATACCCCCCAAAAACACGTTTGCTGTAAAAAAAAGGTGTGTCCAAGAAACTACAAGTATCTGTAACCCCATGTAAAAACAGATAAGCTGTAGAAAAACACTTCATGAAATTAATGGGTAACTGAAAGAGCTGATATCTAGAGCAGCCAAGAATCAATAATGTTACTACAACTGACTATGATTACCAAATAATACCTTGGCTGTAAAACAAGCAAATAAAAGTAACTGGCAACCAAAACAGCTGATATCTGAAGCAGCCAAGAATAAAAGTTAAGTTGATACAACTTACTACAATTTTTAACTTGCAACATTAAATCTTAATCATTCAACTGTGTTCTATACATTCACCCTTGCTACATCCTAAATTAATTCTTTGTAACTCTAAATGGCTGGTTATTTGGCCGCCATTTTCAACAGTCAGAGTAAAGAAAAAAGGCGACCAAATTACTAGCCAATTAGAATTACAAAGAATTAATTTAGGATGTAGCAAGGGTGAATGTATAGAACACAGTTGAATGATTTAAGATTCAATGTTGCAAGTTAATAATTGTAGTAAGTTGGTTAAGTTTAAGTTATTAAACACAGTTAATGTTGTGAAGCGTAGGCCGTGCAAGTACCTAAAATATTAGCATGCAATAGTGGTCTCTAATAAGAACAACGCATGCGCAACACCATGAGCAGAACACGTTGGCAGTAATTCATACCTGTTGTAAGAAATCTTGCCAGTTACAGCGGTTTTAAATCTTCAAGATGAATACCTGTAGTTCTTGCCGGCTGAGGAAGGGGAGGGTCGTCGTCCTTGGGAAGTTTGACTGTTGGATTGAGCAAGCGAGGAGCTTTGTCACACCAGGGAAGGGCCGCCTCAAGGAAAAAGTGTTCCGGACAGGACGACGACGTGACAAGATGTGATATTACAATGCTAGTAGCTGCCTTCAGGATCGTTTCTAGAAGTCACTTACTTTGGCCCACGCACAGTGTCACTGTTGCCTGGGACAGCTCCAATGCCGCTGGACTCAACACCAACATCAGTAACTACAGCTCCTCCTCATACCATAGCATATGTATGTAGTCACCATTACTTGTTTGTATACCAATGTATGTCACTGCCACTGCTTGTTTCGTATGTCACCGTTGATCGGTTTGCACATCATCATCATCATCTTCTGTATGTTGCAAGCATAGCTTATCTTGCATATTACTAGATGTTGCTACTATCACAATTTCTGCACATTAAATGGTCTAAATAAATAATTAAACAACCTTGATGCTTGGTGGGGTAGATCATGATATACATAATATATATCATGACCTACCTAGGGCCTCTAGTGTAAAGAGTTTAGGACAGAGACGCTTCTCTGCTCTAAACTCTTTCATTACCCAAGCATCAATAAACCAAAAGTACTTCCTACTTTGGCCCCACTGGAATTACATAACCTTGCCTAGGCCATATACCATGGCAGATGAGGCCCCTAGCACTTACCAAACCCCCTCCTCAATCAATGGATCGCTGGAGGTGAAGAATGAAGATCCGAGGAACAGAGCACGTAAGTAGGTGAGTGGTAGCATAACTAAACATTAAGTTTAGTTTAAGTTATTAAACACAGTTAATGTCGTGAAGCATAGGCTGTGCAAATACCCAAAATATTAGCATGCAACAGTGGGCTCTAATAAGAACAATGCATGCGCAACATCCTGAGCAGAACACGTTGGCAGTAATTCATACCTGTTGTAAGAAATCTTCCCACCCTGTCCCTATCCACTGAACAGTTCACAAACTTCACTATACGTAGGTGCTCTATGTTAATTGGCATGGTATGCCGGCAGATAACAGTTCTAGTCAGTATTCCATTGTCAATAGTGGTACTTATGTACATATGTAGTTTAAGCAGTGGAGCAAGTAGACACATAATGTTGTTGTACTCTATACTTCACTGTGCTTGCATTCAATTACTCAGAAACATTTACATGAAAGACTATTTGCTATTTAAATTTTTTTTTAAATGTTATTTAAACAGGGAGACAGCATCAGCAAAAGCTGTTTTTCAGCTGTGCCCTGAACAAGCATACAAAACAATATAGGTACATATATACACACAATTAACTAAATATGACTTAAATAAGCTAGCTTAAAGCTATTTAATGAGTTCATCTCGGTGATTGAGGTAGGCAGGCTGTTCCATATAGTTGTGCCATGATAATATAGACTTCGTTTGCCATAGTTTAATTGCACAGCAGGTACATACAAACGATGGACATTATTATATGCATTTTGTTGTGAGTTCTTCAGCTGTAGGTCTGACTGGATTCCTTCACTGTGCCAGCCGCTACCACAAGTAGAGATTGCTATTGAGGGATGCTCACAGTTCAAATCTTTGTCAGGAGAGATGCTACTTTTATCCTGCCTGCAGTCACAGACAGGCCCTCCAGTTCAGCGTGCCATCAGGAAATCAGGTTTCTAACAGCTGCTTGCCTCTCCCATCCCAGATCAGTATCAGGAGACGCTCTCCCAACCAGATTACTAGCTGAAGATGCTCTCCCATCCAGATCATTATTAGGAGATGCTCTCCCATTCAAATTGCTAACTAGAGATGCTCTCCCAACCAGATCACTAGCTGAAGACGCTCTCCCATCCAGATCAGTATTAGGAGAGGCTCTCCCATTCAAATTGCTAACTAGAGACACTCTCCCAACCAGATTGCTAGCCGGAGATGCTCTCCCATCCAGATCACTATCAGGAGACACCCTCCCATCTACCAGAAGACACTCTCTGTCATGAGCACTATCAAACATGACCCAGATACAGAGTACCAACTAGCTAACCACCATAGAGGAACCACAGTGCTACTATCACGTATTGATGCTGTTTCACACAGCGCTACTCTCAACAGTGGATATTGACAACTCTGAAAACAATGGTCATCCCCTGACCATTGTATCACCTGTGCACAGGTGTTGATGCTGTCTCAATCTGGCACCTGTGCACAGGTGTTGATGCTATCACAATTAGGCTCCGGTCTATTATGCCCAAAATTTTAGCTATTATGCTTTTGAGCATTGCTAAAAAATTAAGCCTATTATGGTCAAAATTATGCTTTCAAAATCAAGATTATGCTCTAGAACTGACTGTTTTATTAGAGTATATTAGTGTTTTCTGACTGTTGTATTAGAGTAAGTGACTGCTCTATTAGAATATTTCGATCTTATTTCTGCAAATTGTGAATAACCAACAAAGAAACACTTTAATAAGTTATATGACGTGTTTTTAAATATGAAATGCACTAATAATACTATTGGCAGTGAATATTTGCTTTCTTTCAAACGCGAGTATTGTGCATTGTAATTAAATTTTCAAATATTGTCCCTATTATGCTGGCATTATGCTTGATGCTTTTGGTCACCTATTATGCTTTAAATTACGCCGGAATAATCGGCCGGTGCCTAGTCACAATCTGGCTAAAGCCACGTGACAAATTAATGGTGACCCACAGATCAACACATCACCTACTGCTGCTATAAGCAGTTCGTCCATTCTCCTTAGAGGAGTCTGAGACAGCAAGGGGCCTCACTTAGGATATCTGCTTTATCCACTAGGTTCTCCCGTTTGCCTCTATTGTAAAGAGTTTAGGACAGAGACGCTTCTCTGCTCTAAAATTTTTCATTACCCAAACATCAATAAACCAAGAGTACTTCCTACTTTGGCCCCACTGGAATTACATAACCTTGCCTAGGCCATATACCATGGCAGATGAGGCCCCTAGTATTTACCAAACCCCCTCCTCAATCAATGGATCGCTGGAGGTGAAGAATGAAGATCCGAGGAACAGACCACGTAAGTAGGTGAGTGGTAGCGTAACTAAACATTAATATCAACTTAATTTTATTCTCGGCCGATTCAGATATCAGCTGTTTTGGGTGCCAGTTACTTTTATTTGCCTGTTTTACAGCCAAGGTATTCTTTGGTAATCACAGTCAGTTGTAGTAACATTATTGATTCTTGGCCACTCTAGATATCAGCTCTTTCGGTTACCCATTAATTTTATGGAGTGTTTTCTACTTTTACATGGGTTTACAGATACTTGCAGTTTCTTGTACGCACCTTTTTTATACCAAAGGTGTTTTTTTGGGCGGATATCACTAATTTTTGTCAGTTATCATGCGGCCCAAGAAGCCGGCGTGCCACCTGTGAGTATATTAACAGGAAGAAAGAAAACGCAATTTTCACACCTATGTAGCTCTGTGATCCCTTATCCGATTGGAACCAAATTTGCTACAGACGTGCCGGCCAGCTAGGGAAGTCTACACACCCAATTTAAAGAAAATCGCTCCAGCCATTTCCGAGATACGAGTGAACAAAATTTCGTTTTAAATTCTTCGTTTTTTTCTTCTACTTCTTCATTTCGCACACTTCGCAAAATCCGCCATAAAACACGAATGCGTGCTCGGATCGGGCTGAAATTTGGCACACTTAAAGGGCTCATTGAGGCGGATCTCTGTACCAACGTTGGTAGGAATGCAATGAACATTCACGGAGTTATGACCGATTATTTGCGTAAAATAAGGTCGAAGGTCTGTCACGCCTACAGGGTAAACTCATTTGAAGAATCAGTTGAAAATTGATATGTAGATGGAGCAACCATCTTAGGAGTGCCTTTTTGTGGTTTGAAAGGAATCGGGATAAAGACCATGGAGATATGACACAAAACCCGACCTGTGTCAAAATTACGCGATCGATTTTTATGAATAAAAAAACTATTAGTTTTCGTGTCTAACAGGCAAACCGCTCTGAGCAACGAGCTGAAAATCAGTGTGTAGCTGGAATAATCATCATAGAAAGTCCTTGCAGTAGTACAGAAGAATCGGATTACAAACCACTGAGTTATGATTCGAAAGACAACTACGTGTAACAAATGCGAGATCGAGATACTCTAATAGAACAGTCACCCTAATAAAGCATTCAGCTGCATTTATAATTCACTCAATTATATTACATTGCAAGTTATTCTGTAGGGAATTCAGCTACAAATAAGTCACCCTGTAGTCAGATCAGCCAGAAGAAGGTACTTAATAGAGAGTTCAGCTACAAAGAAACCATCATGTAGAGTTCAGCTCAAACAAATTGCCCTGTAGAGAGATCAGCTAGAAGAAGTTACCTTGTAGGGAGTTCAGCTACTACAGATCATCCTGTAGAGAGTTCAGCTGCAAACAAATCACCCAGTGGAGAGTTCAGCTACAACAAATCACACTGTAGATTGTAAGCTAATTTGAAGATAAAGATTTTTCAGTTTGCGGACCCTACTGTATGAGAGTCACCAATTTTCAGTTCATTGCTCTTAGCAGTTTGGCTGGTAGGAGTGAAAATTAATGCATTTTTATTCACCAAGCTTGATTGCTCAATTTTTACACACCTACGATTTCAAGTAATATCTCCATGTTCATTATTTCAATTCCTTTCAAACCACCAAAAGGCACTCCTACAATGGTTGGTCTATGCACATATCAATTTTCAACTCATTCCTCAAAGTGGTTTACTCTGTAGGCATGACAACTAATCAATCTTGTTTTATGCAAATAATCGCTCATAACTCACGAACTGTTCATTGAAATTGCACCAAACTTGGTACTAGGATTCACCCTTAGAGTTCCTTTGAGTGTGCCAAGTTTCAAGGTGATTGGTTAACACGTTTGTGTTTATAGCTATTTTTCAAAGTGTGCAAAAGATGAAGAAGAAAACACAAAGAGTAAAAATGAAAATTTTGCCACTCATATCTCGGAAACAGCTGGGGTGATTATCTTCAAACTATTATTTTTTTACGATAAATGAATAGATACTATAATTTTTACATAAGACAACAACACAAAAGAAAACAAACACTAATTACAAGCTACCAAACTAATTTCAAGAAACTAAACTACATACAAGTTACACCTACTTAGCTACATTACAAAACCTAATCATAATCTATAATGTCCTCCAAACAGAGAGCATAGTGTCTGAGGACCATTTTGGCATTACATTTCCATAAAATCACTGATAATTGTTGCAACAATCACCTTCAAGCCAACTTCCAAGACAGACCATTTTTGACTGTAGTGCGGTCAGTAACTGTAAAAAGAGTGGACAAAGCAAAAGGAGACCAAACACTGAATGATTCGCGTAAATTCACTTCCATCATTGGTAACAGATTCTAAATAAAGATTGCTCTTAGCTTCCTCATCGGCAGCAGCAGCCACCCCAGCCTGAGTAGCAATAGAGGATATAAATTATCTTCAAATTTGTTATGTGGGGTGGCCTTCCTTGCAGGCATCTCTGCAGTGAAACTGGTTCCAATCAGATGAGGGATCATGGAGCTACAAAAGTGTGAAAATTACATTTTCCTTTTCCCTGTCAATATATATACTCACAGTATGGCATGATCGCTTCTTGGGCCGCATGACACACTACTGTGTGTCTTGACTTGTGTTCTGCTAATCTCTCTACACGATGATTATGTGGCTGATTTCTCTACTGGATGACTTGTTGCTAGCTGATCTCTCTAAGGTAACTTGTTTCCATCTGCTCTCTACAAGGTAACTTGAAATATAGTTGAACTCTCTTTAGAGTGACTGGTTTCTAGGTGATCTTTCTACAGGATGACTTGTTTCAAGCTGATATTATTACAGGGTGACTTGTTTCTAGCCAATTTCTCTACAGTGTGACTCTAGCTGAATACTCTACAGAGTGACTTAGCTAATGTATTAGTAGTTTAACACTTTGCATGGTGACTTCAGTTGTTTCTAGCCGATCTCTCTACAGGGTGACTTTATTGTAATTGAATTCTACACAGAGTGGCTTATAACAGAGTTAAATTCTCTATAGGAAATAGATGGACACTTAAATAGAGTAATTTATTCCTTAGATGACGATTTTAATAGGATGACTACTCTGTTAGAGTATCTAGATCTTGCACTTGTTACACCTAGTCGGATTTCGTGTTTTAACCCTGTTGCTTTACGTCTGATTCTTCTACACCGCTGAAGGGCCTTTTTAAGATGATCATTCCATCTGTACACTAATTTTCAAATGGTTCTCCTGAACGGTTTTTCTAGTAGGTGTTGCAAGTAATCATTTCACTGTAAAATGTTATTATACCACCAAGTACTAAAAATAGTATGAAATGTGGTTAAAATTACATCATAAATAATGAATAATTAAATAAATAATGTTTGAGAAAACTACAAGGCCTAAGGCTTCACACTCACCGGGAATAGAATCCCTGTTGTATGAAGAGACAATCGTATATTGGGCGGGTGTTTTTGTGGAGGTGATAGAAATGTATGACGATTCTATTTAATACCAATCAAAACAGTTAGCATGTGACACCCACTAGACAGGCAAACTACTGTTCATTTGTGTTTGACAGTGGGTGACAGCAACTATTTCAATTGGAAAACGAGTGGTTGCTACGCCTGCTTAATAAACAACATGATTGGAAGTTGCTTCTAATTGCTGGAGGTTAGTTTGTGTTGGATAAAACACTTAAATAGTCTTGTTTCTTTAGTCTCACATAACTAGGCTACCTTCACTCGTGTATGGGATGGGAGAAAGCCTCACCTGGCAGGCCATTGTGCGAAGAAGATGCAGTTTCCAGCAGGTAAGTTTGTGTGATGATGCATAGCTCTCCACCTGAAGCCTTTTATTGCCAGCCAGAGTGCCGGGCCAGAATGATCACTGATATGGGCTCTGATAAAACTACATACATAAATATTCATTGCCTAATTGCATCCCAAGTACCAAATGCTGATGGAGAGAACAAACACAACACACACAAAACATGCCCTTAGGCTGATAATTGCTGTGTGCATGATTGAGCTTGCTATTAACTGCTATTATTATATGTAGCAATGCTCCACATAATTGTGCACACATGAAATTCTAGTATTGCATTTCATCCACATTTGTTCTCCAATTTTTTTTTTTGGTTTTGCAGCATATCTACAGCATCATGTGATCATTTTAGTACAAATGACCCAGCTCATGTTAAATATATACATAACTCAGATATCAGTTGTAGGTGACAGACAGTTAAAATACTCTGCTTTTATCCCAATCTTACCATGGTCTGCTCTTGGCAACTCCAGCCATGTCTTAATTCAGTGCTTTAATCCACCCTCATTTAAACATATCATGTAACACAAATTGTGTACAATTGCATAAAATTAATGTAATAAGTATTCATAGGATGTTTAAGCTTTACTGCTTGTAGGTGTAAGATTCAATACCATGATTCTCACAATTTAAAGTGCAACCTCACATCTCCATGGTTGGATAATCACTCATTGTAATTGCATGCTAATACATCCCTTATGTTTATGTGCTAGTCAATTCCTCTAGAATTGTATTACTGTGCATCTTTTAACCTGTACACTCTGTGTTGGCCATGCACCATTTGTACATGCCCTATTAGTAGGTTGTCCTGTTGGTGATTGTACTTGGTTGTATTTTCCCCAAGCCTGGATAATAATTATACAACCAAGTACTAAGAATAATACGAAACGCGGTTAAAATTACATCATAAATAAATAATAAATAATTAAATAATTAATAATTAATGTTTGAGAAAACTACGAGGCCTAAAGACATAAACTAAGCGGGGATTGATTCGCCTGTGAACGTAGGCACAAACGTATAATCGTTGCGCCCGTTCATGCTGATGACTTGACCATACGTGTAATTCTATATAACGCCCAGTACCACACCCTTGCTTAATTACAGATTGCGCGAAGGAGAAGATTAGCTAATGTCCGTGAAGTGACTTCAAGAGAGGGAAAGGCCACTTTACACGTAAACAAGATTACAAGTAAGTTTTTATGTTTGTAATGCCTCAAGTCTCCATGCTAGCTGCCAGTCACATAAAAAGTTAATTAACAATACAAGAAAACATTAAAATACATGCCACTCTCTTTACATTATGAAATACATGTAAACAATCTTGTCTTGTGCAGCTGGCATGGCGAACTTCCTTTGTGTTGGTGTCAGGCAATTCAATACATGCTTAATCTTTTTTGCCTTCACCTCGCTTTGTTACTAGGTTCTGGCTGGCTTGGCTGTCTTCCTTTATCTGGTTCATCTGGCTTGCATACTCCTACAGTATTGTGTAGCTATCTCCTGCAAGTTGTGTATGCATAATTATAGTGTGTCACTCGTCACTGTGCCATTGCTTCACCACTGATGAACCTTATATATTTAGCTCTAGTTGATGTTGATACTTTACTGTATATTGGCTAGTAATTTTTATCTGTTAATATTGCCTATAATGTAATGCTGCATACAATACTGCAATAAGGCATAGTTCTCTCCTGTACGTTTTGTATACATAATTACATATACTGTGTACACATCACTGTGCCATTACCACAACAATGGTGTACTGGCACTTAGCTACTGGTGGTCTTTAGTTACGATGCCACTATTGTGTTGTATCTGTCACTACTGTGACATATTGAGTTGATTTGGGGATCATGCCTTCACCACCTAATAGCCTCACCAGGGGGGCTGTCACGTTGGTGTATGTACTTGGTTGTATGTGACGCGGTCCTAGTAATAACAATAATAATAATAATTTTTTTGTTAGCTAATCTCAATCGCATAATTGTTACACACTGTTGTTTTTTTCATTATATGTTTGTGATCTTTAATTCAATTTCTTTCAAACTACAACAGGTTTGAGGTTCAATAGTTACCCTATTCACATACTGATTTTCAACTTCTTCCCATAAGCAGTTTACCCTGTAGGTGTGACAGTTTTCTGTGAACAATTGCTAATAACTCCTTGACTGTTTATCATATTCCAGCCAATTTTGGTACCAAGATGTGCCTTTATACCTCCCATCTGTGTATCAAATTTCAAGGCAATCGGATATGGCATTTGCATTTTATGACAGTTTTTGTAAGTGTGTAAAAAGAAGAAAAACAAGAAAAAAACAAAGAAACTAAGCCAATTTTTGAGGTCTCATATCTCACGAATGCTTGAAGTGATTTCACTCAGATTTAGTATGTGGACTAATGACATTGGTGGGCATGTCCACAGAAAACTTGCCTTGTTTTGTAAAGGCAGTACAGAGCTACGAATGTGTGAAAATTGCTTTTCTTTCTTCCTGTCAAGATACTCACAGTGTTGTGTGCTGGCTTCTTGGCCCCACGACATACTATTGTGTCTTGATATAGACTAGCAATAATTTGTCAAGGTGATCGTCATCACATAGGATGTCTCTATGGTGATTTTCAAATGCAAAAATTTGGGCAGTACACAAAAATATATGGAATAATCCCTACTTAAACTGTACTACCATACTGTTTGATACTATAACAATATCGACAAACCTACTTGGGAGAGAATTGGTACAACAGTACCACTGCTATGTGACAGTAATTCTACAGATTCCATTAACTTGTACACAGAGAGCTGCCTAATTGACAGTTGGGGTTGTATCTTCACTCACTATAGTGACACCATTTACATGGTCTTGATGCACAACATTGACAATCACTCTATTCTCAGAAGATTTGCTCTCAGATAGTTTTTGGCTGAGCTAGGTGTCGTGATACAAGCAAGTTTGATTGGCTATTGTATCAATTTTTAATATGACTATGGTCACTTAATCCACAATATTTAGAAGATATTTACAAGAAAACTGATCTCAAACCAATATTACGATCCACAAAATCACTTGTCTATTAAATCCGATAATTACATATGACTAATAGAAGATCTTGACAGGTTAGGTTAGTATTAACAAGCATATTGTAGTGCATATATTACAAACCTTAGTAAACTTTCGTCAATGTGCTTACTACATGACAGCTTAATAGTATACGGATAAATGTCCGTGATTTTAAATTTTCTTCCTTGAACATTTTGGAAGTTTAGTAAAGCACACTGTATGGAAAAGCACATTATAGTATAATAGTACAGTAATTCTAATCATGCTCACTTGTGAAGCACATCCTCTGGCAATGATCTCATCTGTATATGACACTGTATTGCAAGGTTTATTAAAGACACTGGTGATAATTTCTTTCACAGCTGGAATACGACATGACCCTCCAATTGTTACCACTGAGTGTATATCATCATTGGTGAGACAAGCCTTTTTTAATACTCTCTTCAGAGTCATCTCTATTTTCTTAAACAGCTCAGCACACAAATCCTTGAATATATTCCTGTAATAACCGGCATAAAACTACAAAAAATTTCAGTAAATTTTCTATTACCTATCTATACGGCTTATTACATCTTTTTCATTGACAAAAGTCTCAATGATTAAAGGAAGTGTAGCAGTACTACTGCTCAGTTGCTTTTTAAGTTTCTCACACTCAATTGTTAGTCGCAGTCGATGTCTGGGATTTGCGAGGCTGTCTATTTTGAATACATTCTATCAAAGAGAATGATATAAATAGTCCTTATAACAACTTTCTCCTGGTACTTTGAATTCCTTTGCAAAGTAGTTCACAAGACATTCATCGAAATATTTTCCACCAACAGTAGGGTCAAAAGATTTGGCTAAAACCTGTTTAATAGAGCATCAAATAAAACAAAAAATCACAGTTAAAGACACCTTTAGTTTGCTTTCACTGATAGCACACACTGCCACTTGTAATGAGGAATATCCTAAATCAACAAACACTACCTTTTGAGAATTTCTTTCATTCCTAGGCAAATCTTCTTGGTAAATGCTGTAGGCAAGAGCAGCTGCGAAAAGAACACATAATTCATGCATCTTGCTGCACACCATTGTGGGCTGACCTGCTGTAGTGTCATTCATCAGCATTTTACAGTTCAATTGGGCAATTGAACAAGATTCTAAAAGTGCTCTTCGTTGGGAATCAGTAAAATAAGATGGGACCTATAACCAAGAAAAAATAACATTTAGCCCACACACAAGAAACTATCCTCCTTACTGATACAACACAGTTAACAACTGTAGCATTCTGTGAGGCTTCAGCAATGCTTTTTAGATGGGAAAGCATTGCTGCAGTAACTTGCTGACAGCTGAACTCTTTTATCCTTCTTAAATAATCAACCTATACCAAGAAAATTAAGTTGAAGCAACTATAGTAATAACAGTGTTACAGGCCAAGTGAACTTCAACGTTGCTATATACATTAGCCTAACTCACATTTTTATTTTGTTCAAGTAAAAATATCAACTTATAATCATAAACAATGATAGTAGTTCACAATAAGGATTGGCCAGAATTTTTTCAAAACTCTCTATTAGAACTAGTGTTCTGCAATACAGTGCATGTTGTGTATCATGTATCTCCATCAATAAACTTGTTCGATACGATACTGTATCACGATACTATAATGAAGTAGTGATGGCTATAGTTATGACTGATGATAGTTAGCATATCAGCTAATAGTTGTAACGATATCCCATTTATCTGTACCTTAAAAGTGCTGGCACAGATTCTACATTCACTATGTATACAAATTTCTTTATTCAGTGAATGCCAACTAGCTAACTACAGTATTATAGCTACTGATGTGACAATTAGCTAGTATGTTCTGATATGATTTTTTAGTATGAAGTAAAGAGAGCTGTGTTACAAAGGGAGTGGATACTGGAGGATACACTGGAGGTATCCACTAGTGGATGGATACCTGCCTCTATTGCCACAACACAGACAATTAGCAACCACAAACATTTTAATGTATGTTTCGACAAAGGTTTGTCTGGCTTACTCCACATTTTGATGAGTTGTCAAGTTGGCTGGTATATAAAACAGATTGTTTACTGCTTAGTGGTGCAGTCTTTATACTTAAAGTGTAACAGTTACTGTTTTCAGAAGACCTGAATAAGAATATTTAAGCCATAACAGCAGCACTTATACACATGTATTTGTATGGCTTCGCATAATGCTGCACTTATAGCAGAGGTAATAGAAAGGCTTTCTATTGTATCTCTAAGATTGAGATCACTGTTATATACAGTAATAGAGCAATCACCGATTGTTTTACTACCAACCTTCGATATATCAATATTTCCAAAGTACAGTCTCATATCGTGATACTTATTTGTGCACCAATATATTGCCATATCGATATGTATTGTAGATCCCCCCAAAAACACATTCGCTGTAAAAAAAGGCATGTCCAGGAAACTACAAGTACCTGAAAAAAGCAGCTCAGCTATAGAAAAAGACTAACAGGCAACTGAAAGAGCTGATATCTGTAGCGGCCAAGAATCAATGTTACTACAACTACCTAAGTTTTCATGCTTGGCTGCAAAATAGGTAAAATAAAAGCAACTGGCAACCAAAACAGCTGATATCTGAAGCAGCCAAGAATAAAATTTATGTTGATATACTACCAACTACAACTATTAATAATGAAGTTGTAACATTGAATGTCAATCATTCAACTGTGTTCTATATGTTCATCCCTGCTACATCATAAATTAATTCTTTATTACTCTAATTGGCTCGTAATTTGGCCGCATTTTTTCTCTATACAGACTATTCAAAAGGCGGCCAAATTACCAGCCAATTTTTACAGCGAAGGTGTTTTTGGGGGGATATCACTAATTATTATTGGTTATATAATTGAAAGACTCTCAATCCATGGGGGTGTATGATGAATTCTGCATTGTAGCGGTGTTGAGACAAAACACAAAGTGATGAACATATAATCATGCATTCCTAGTAGCTGTGAATTGTTATTAGAACCAGAGCTGGTGGAACCTGCAATTTATTGGTCAGGCCAAGTAATGGCTAGTCAGAGTTACCACTAAAGATGCATGTAATACACTTATTTGCAAAGCATGCCTTTCTAGGTTGTCTGGGAGGATACCAAATCTGAAAAAATGACATAACAACTCTGAGATTACATCTGGGAGTGTTTTCAGATAGAAATTTAACACTTTATGCTATATTGTTTGTGACTGTTCTATTAGAGTTTTTACTTTGCTTGACTGTTCTATTAGAATAATTTTTGATACGTTTCATGAATAAAACCTGCTATGGCCAATGCCATAGTGGCCATACTGTCCTAAGAACAACTCAGAAACTTGTTTTGTCACGTACAGCACAAGATGCTTTGCTGAGGTCTGTTACAGAGATTACAAATGTGGGACACCAGATTATACTCATTTCAATACATAGATGCACACATACATCATATACAAGCATGCACAAGACACACACAAAATATGCAAACAGTATACATACTACCCATTTCCATGCATACACAGCACATATTGGTTGTACTTCAAGTTACTATCACAATGCTCTCATAGGTGAGCTGGTAGTGCTCTTACTTGATGTTAACAAGTTTTTGCAGTGCTTGAAACTGAGGTACTGGAGAGTGAAGGATCACTACTGACATCCACAATAATTGTTGCAATGTGAAATCAATATTAGTTGCTTATGTACTGTATCACCATTCTACTGGTAATGTGCATGATTTATCCCACAATATGATTACCTCTTTTGATATGTTGGTAGACTGAAATAGTGTGTTTACAGAGGTAGAAACAACTTTTAGAAGAAGTGATGGGTGCATGTAGCCCAGACATTTTGTGACAGCGGGGATCTGAGGATATGAGGACGTACACATTAGTAAACTTTTCACATGAAGGCATGCCAACTATGGGGATTTGCTGGGATATGCATATGCCTAGCATGGGATAGCTACTGAGTCTGGGTAATACATCCGGGACATTTGGGTCACATTTTGTCCTGGCCAAGTGGATCTCATCCACTGACAGAATGTACAGGATCAGGTCGAGTGTATATATTACAGTGCAACTTGTCTATTGCCACCTTCGCTCGATAAGCGGATAGTAGTGTAAAAATCCACACTTTGGAATTGGCTTTTTGAGAGAGGTTGTCTTTCTATATTGGTGGCCATTAAGACAGGTTTCCTTGATTGTACTGATGAAGTCTACATGCTAGAGATGCAACAATATCCTCCACTTAGTATCGTTTGGTAGTGATTTCAATGGAGACTATTATCACTGTACTCAGTACTATACTGTTGCAACTCTAGTACATATTTATAACAAGAATGTGTGTGTTAAATGTTTAGACCCCACCCACTCATCTGAATTCCATAAATGGAGTTATACCAACCTGTTGTCAGTGCACTTACTCCCATTGTTTAACTGTGTTTGGATGAATATGCCGTCGTGTGAGACCTGCTACCATGGTGGGTCACTGGAGAAGTGGAGACATTATTTTCATAGCAGTTATATCACAGTCATTATTATACAATTCTTACATCATTATTGTGAAAACTGTTTGGTATTCATGTGTCCTGTGTATGTTGTAACTACATGTGTACCCATATACTTTTGTGTGGGGGTGCTATAGCTAAAATGCAGGTGACAATTTCTAAATTATTGGTGGTTTTGCACACTTCCTTTTAGGCTAGCTACATGCACTAATTAAATAAACATATTCACAGCTTGTTTCAACAACTGGTAACTGCAGTCGTGTTTTGTGTCATTCTTTAAGCCATGCCCTAATGACATCGGGGTAACTATTCAAAAGTGAAACTTGCCATTCTCGAATGATGGCGCCATAGGTTTTTGCATTCTTTTATGGCTACAAGCACTGATTAATTACACTTACTATTCAGCCCAGTTCATCAATAACCGGTGACTGCAGTTGTGTTCTGTGTCATTCTTTAAATTCTTTTAACCATGCCCTAATTACATGGAGGCAACTATTCAAATTTCAAACTAGCCATTCTTGTATGATGATGCCATACGTTTTTGCATCCTTTTATGGCTACATGCACTGATTAATTACACTTACTGTTCACAGCTCAGTTCATCAATAACCAGTGATGGCAGTTGTGCTCTGCATCATTCCTTAAATTCTTAAGGTGCACCCTTAAAGAGCAAATTATGTGGGGATGACTAAATTCAAATTTCATAACTAGCCATTCTCGAAAACATATGTAACAATTTCATTGAAACTTTTAGAACAGTTTAAAGACACATTGCCAAGACACATTGCCATTTGTGTTTAAAGACACATTGCTATTTTGAAAAATCCATTTCACTGCCAACAGGTTCACCGATGAATGTGCCGTAATTTGTTTAATGGTAGCATTTTACAGGTAATTGTTGTACCGTTTCAGGGCCTACATTCTCCTGTGGAGTCTTGATAAATTATATACCCAAAGCCAACTATAAACTGGCTTTGAAGTTTGCTTAACTTTCATACAAATCACTGTTCTTCTTTTCTACAGATGCAGTGAAGATAATATGACAAGCTATAGTGCTCTACAGAGAGGATTATAACTAGTCTTCATTGATCTAACATTATGGCAGACCAAAGTCAAAATTGATCTGACATGATCTGACATTGTATGGCAAAGCAATAGCCTGCATAAGCATGCCAAGCTAGGGGAATCTGGAGCATGTCCCCTGAAAAATTTTGGATTTTCATAGCTTGGATGTGAGTATTTTAACACCCAAAACTCTTTCAGCAGCCATGCACTGCATCATTATTAAGCCACACACATAATAAATCAGTAATAATAACATTATGATTTGACATGAAATTATCCAATATGTCATGCATATTAACAATTATGGTCATAATACTGCAGAACATTTAAGACTCTTTAGAGGCTTTTAAGAAGATTAATAAAAAAAATTAGAAATTTTAAAATGGGAATAGGGATCGCTGAAAAAAGCCACGAAACAAGAAGGGATCGCTGGGGTGGTAATGTAAACCACAAACCCCTATTTTGACTCTCTTCAAAATGACAGAGCATGTAACTAAAGATCTATGGCATTCTGCATAGTAACACTGTCAATATTTCAGTTCAAACATGAAACTGATCAAATTGCAATGTGCATATAGACTGAGAGTCTCCTAATATGAACTATAATTCACATTATTGGTGCCTTTAATAGCTGTCAAATTCAGTACAAGGATTGTTGTTTTACACTTGACTGCATTATACATCAAGGTGAACTCCCTTCAGACTGGAAGAGGGCATATGGGTCATTCCATACCAAATCAACAAAAAAAAATCCGGACCCCTTTCGATTTTCATGAAATTTGGCACAAACATGGACCCTATCAAGAAACTTTCTTACACCAAAATTTGGCTCATTTCATTGGTCTCCCTTTAAGTTATGACCACTCAAAGTTTCTGTTGAAAATTTCATTTTACTTACATGTCTTCAATAAAATGACCATAACTTTGCTTATGATTGATGTAGACACTTCTGGTTTAGCTTTGTGAAATGCTTATTAAATTATCTTTCAGGTGATATATAATTGCTCAAAAGAAAAGGTCAAACCACAAAAATGTAGCTTTTTCCTTTAATCTTAATGTTCAAAAATATATATTCTTTAATTAAATTTATTTTTGGTTTATATGTTGCTCTAATACCCATCATTCACCACTGTGAGTTTAAAGTTGGGACCAATAGTAGATCATGAGTTATAACTGTTAATGTGTAGCCTTGTAATCATTGCTGTTTGTATGGTTCAAGTATGTAAAGATGCAATACCAATTGCAAGTAACTTTATATAATACTATGTCACAATCATTTTATACATTGTTGGTTTGTTAGTAAAGTTAATTTGTTTATGCTTTGTAAGAAAACCCAGACTTAAATATGTAATTTACCCCTAATCAAGCTTGTATATACGGTTTCTGATTATGACGCCAAGTCTATTATATAGTAGCCTTGATGACATTATCACTAGCTACAGCTATTAGCGTTTAATACTGATTATTGATATGCAAGCACGTATTTTGATACACAAATGTAGCTATAGTGGAAACTGTCTAAGCCAGTCAGGACCAAACTTGTTTGGCCTTGATATGCAGGTGGCTATTTATATAGTTTGATGTGTATAGATGCCTTACTAGAACAATTTAAAGTTGGCCCTTAACAGATATCAAGACACACGATAGTGTGTCGTGCGGCCCAAGAAGCCGCCTAGCCACACCGTGAGTATATTAACAGGAAGAAAGAAAACGCAATTTTCACACCTATGTAGCTCTGTGATCCCTTATCGGATTGGACCCAAACGTGCTACAGACGTGCCGCCCAGTTAGGGGAGTCTACATACCAAATTTGAAGAAAATCGGTACAGCCATTTCCGAGATACGAGCGAACAAAATTTCGTTTTAATTTCTTCGTTTTTTTCTTCTTCATTTCGCAAACTTGGCAAAATTCGCCATAAAACACGAATTCATGCTCGGATTGGGCTGAAATTTGGCACACTTAAAGGGCTCATTAAGGCGGATCTCCGTACCAACTTTGGTAGGAATCCGATGAACATTCACAGAGTTATTACCAATTATTTGCGTAAAATAAGATCGAGGGTCTGTCACGCCTACAGGGTAAACCCCTTGGAGGAATCAGTTGAAAATTGATATGTAGATGGAGCAACCATCGTAGGAGTGCCTTTTTGTAGTTTGAAAGGAATCGGGATAAAGACCATGGAGATATGACACAAAATCCAACCTGTATCAAAATTACGCAATCGATTTTTATGAATAAAAAAACTATTAGTTTTCGTGTCTACCAGGCAAACCGCTTAGAGTAATGAACTGAAAATCAGTATGTAGCTGGAATAATCATCATAGAAAGTTCTTGCAGTAGTACAGAAGAATCGGATTACAAATCACTGAGTTATGATTCGAAAGGCAACTACATGCAGCAAATGCGAGATCGAGATACTCTAATAGAACAGTCACCCTAATAAAGCATTTAGCTGCATGTATAATTTACACAGTTATATTACATTGCAAGTTATTCTGTAGGAAATTCAGCTACAAACAAGTCACCCTGTAGTCAGATCACCTAGAAGAAGGTACCTAATAGAGAGCTCAGCTACAAAGAAGCCATCATGTAGAGAGTTCAGCTCAAATAAATCACCCTGTAGAGAATTCAGCTACAAACAATTTGCCCTGTAGAGAGATCAGCTAGAAGAAGTTACCTTATAGAGAGTTCAGTTACAAAGAAGCAATCATGCAAAGAGTTTAGCTGCAAACAAATCACCCAGTAGAAAGTTCCGCTATGATCAGATCACACTATAGAGAGTTCAGTTAGAAACAAGTCATCCTGTAGACAGATCAGCTAGAAGAAGTCACATTGTAGAGAGTTCAGCTACAAAGAAACTACCATGTACAGAGTTCAGCTGCAAACAAATTGCCCTGTAGAGAATTCAGCTACAAACAAATCACCCTGTAGAAAGATCAGCTAGAAGAAGTTACCTTGTAGAGAGTTTAGCTACAAACAAATCACCCTGTAGAGGATTCAGCTACAAACAAGTCACACTGTAGAGAGTTCAGCTAGAAGAAGTTACATTGTAGAGAGTTCAGCTAGAAGAAGTTACATTGTAGAGAGTTCAGCTACAAAGAAACTACCATGTAGAGAGTTCAGCTGCAAACAAATTGCCCTGTAGAGAATTCAGCTACAAACAAATCACCCTGTAGAAAGATCATCTAGAAGAAGTTACCTTGTAGAGAGTTCAGCTACAAACAAATCACCCGTAGAGAGTTCAGCTAGAAACAAGTTACCCTGTAGAGAGTTCAGCTAGAAGAAGTTACATTGTAGAGAGTTCAGCTACAAAGAAACTACCATATATAGAGTTCAGCTACAAACAAATTGCCCTGTAGAGACAAACAAATCACCCTGTAGAAAGATCAGCTAGAAGAAGTTACCTTGTAGAGAGTTCAGCTACAAAGAAACTACCATGTACAGAGTTCAGCTGCAAACTAATTGCCCTGTAGAGAATTCAGCTACAAACAAATCACCCTGTAGAAAGATCAGCTAGAAGAAGTTACCTTGTAGAGAGTTCAGCTACAAACAAATCACCCTGTACAGAGTTCAGCTAGAAACAAGTTACCCTGTAGAGAGTTCAGCTAGAAGAAGTTACATTGTAGAGAGTTCAGCTACAAAGAAACTACCATGTACAGAGTTCAGCTGCAAACTAATTGCCCTATAGAGAATTCAGCTACAAACAAATCACCCTGTAGAAAGATCAGCTAGAAGAAGTTACCTTGTAGAGAGTTCAGCTACAAACAAATCACCCTGTAGAGAGTTCAGCTAGAAACAAGTTACCCTGTAGAGAGTTCAGCTAGAAGAAGTTACATTGTAGAGAGTTCAGCTACAAAGAAACTACCATGAAGAGAGTTCAGCTGCAAACAAATTGCCCTGTAGAGACAAACAAATCACCCTGTAGAAAGATCAGCTAGAAGAAGTTACCTTGTAGAGAGTTCAGCTACAAACAAATCACCCTGTAGAGAGTTCAGCTACAAGCAAGTCATCCGGTAGAGAGATCAGCTAGAAGGATCACCTTGCAGAGAGGTCAGCTACAAAGAAATCGTCCTGCTTCATCTTTTCTTCTTCCTGTAGTAAAGAAAAAATGACAGGTTAAAAAGCCCTAAAGCCAGCCATTGTGGTATACAAATACAAAAAGAAGTGAAATCTAATCCAAAACAGCCAAGCTGTAAAAAAATAGTGCGGCCCTGAGAAAGGCTATGGTGAAAAAAGATGTGAAATCCAAGGTGGCGGCCAAGAAATGGCTGTGATGGTAGGTTAATGGTAATAATTTTAATAACAACAATTCAGGTGAATTTGGTGCCGCTTGGTTTTTTCACCATAGCCTTTCTCAGGGCCGCACTCTTTTTTACAGCTTGGCTGTTTTGGATTAGATTGCAATCTACTAGAGCTTTTCTAACAAGTAGTAATGAATGACTGATGCAGTAGAATGGCTTTGAAGTCTTTTCAACTTGCACCTTCAAAGATTCAATTGTGTACTGATATCAATGCATCAGATTTCGTTGCATGTCAAAGTTACATGTGAATAATTGTAGAGACCATCATGCAATATGCACCACTTTCAGTCTCAACTTTTACTACGATACTCTTCTATATTACATGATTTAGTGTGCAATTGCTGTAGTGAATCTTTTGTACAATGTAACACATAGCAATTTCTATGGAACATTTCTATGATATTACAATTCTCAATTATAGAAACAAATTATGAGCTACATTGCTATAATAAATAGTTTCATCATGATACAGTTGATGTATGGAGTACCTTAGGGCCAAAATTATTGGGACTTAATGACAGTTAATGTGCAGGTAGCTGCTTAATACAGTTGCATAAGTGTACCATATAGCCTAAATATTTCGAGGGGCAAAATTTTCAAGGTTGAGCAATGTTGCTAAAAATAAAAATTTTGCGGATTTGCAAACACTCCTAAAATATATGGAGGTCTAAATATTTTCAAGCATAAAATTTTCACTGGTAACACCCAAAATTGCAAAATCAGCAAAAAAATTTCCCTTCGAAATATTTAAGCTTTATGGTATATATAGGTAACTGCAATTTAAAATTGGCCCTTATGGAGTGGTGGCCTTTCTATACAGGTGGTCACTAAGACAGGTCATGGGTTCCACTCTATTCCATCAAATTTTTGATGAGTAAGACAATGCTAGTGGTTTTAGAAGTGTACATTTTTCCAGCAAAGACATTGTCTATAGGTACAAACATATAAAGATGGCCTTTGAGTGGTCAGTAGTATGCATGCTCATTCAAAGTCTGCATGATTCAAAGTGATATACAGTAGAACATATCTTAGTGGCCACCTCTTTATAATTATATATATACAAGGGCCAACTTTAAATAGGATATTTCTGAAATTGTTTAATCAAAATGCCATGTCTTAATGGTATCCAAAACTTCTTGGTTTTAATGCCTAGGTGGTTGCTTCATATAGTTGCAATAGAGTAACACATTACATGTATATACATACAAATGTATAAATAACTGTATCACTTGCATCCTGCAGTGACTATCAAGACACACGGTAGTGTGTCGTGCGGCCCAAGAAGCTGGCGCGTAACACCCATGAGTATATTGACAGGAAGAAAAAAAACGCAATTTTCGCACCTCCGTAGCTCTGTGGTGCCTTGATGAAACAAGACGATTTTTGCTGTGGACACTCCCTCCACCTTCAGCACTCCACATTCCAGATTTGAGTGAAATCGCTTCAAGCATTCCCGAGATATGTGACTTCAAAAATTGGCTTAGTTTCTTCATTTTTTTTCTTCTTCCTCTTTTCGCACACTTACAAAAACTGCTATAAAACGCGAACGCCATATCCGATCGCCTTGACATTTGGCACACAGAAGGGGGGTATAAAGGCGCATCTCTGTACCACCTTTGGCTGGAATACGATAAACAGGCAAAGAGTTATGAGCGATTATTCATGAAAAATAACACCAATATGTTGTCACGTCTACAGGGTAAACCGCGTATGGGAAGAAGCTGAAAATCAGTGGGTGAATAGGTTAACTACTGAACCTCAAACCTTTTGTGGTTTGAAAGAAATCGAGCTAAAAACCAGGAAGATACAACGAAAAACCAACAGTGTGTAACAATTACGCAATCGAGATCACTAATAAAAAACAACTGCTTGCCACGCCTACCAGGTAAACCGCTTGGGGTAATGCTTTGAAAATCGCTGTACAGATGGAGTTATCATCTTAGAAAGGCTCTTCAATGGTGTAGAAGAATCAGACTTAAAGCCACGGAGTTATAACACGAAATCCAACTTGGTGTAGCAAGTGCGAGATCGAGATACTCTAATAGAGCAGTCATCCTAATAGAGCAATCACCCAAAGAGAATTCAAGAGATCAGTTAGAAACAAGTAACCTGTATAGAGATCAGCTACAAACAAGTCACGCGGTAGAGAGATCAGCCACAAACAATTCACCCTGTAGAGAGATCAGCTAGAAGAAGTTACCTTGTAGGGAATTCATGCAACTATAGAAAGAGATAATTCAGCTAGAAGAAATAACCCTGTAGAGTTCAGCTACAAAGAAACTACAATGTAGAGAGTTAAGCTACAAACAGATCGCCCTGTAGAGAGATCAGCTAGAAGAAGTTACCTTGTAAAGAGTTCAGCTACAAAGAAACCATCATGTAGAGAGTTCAGCTCCAAACAAATCACCTGTAGAGAGTTCAGCTACAAACAAATCTCCCTGTAGAGAAATCAGCTAGGAGAAGATTCCTTGTAGAGAGTTCAGTTACAAAGAAACCACCATGTAGAGAATTCATTTACAAACTAGTGACCCTGTAGAGACATCAGCTAGAAGAAGTTACCTTGTAAAGAGTTCAGCTACATAGAAACCATTCTGTAAAGAGCTCAGCTGCAAACAAAGCACCTGTACAGCAGAATTCAGCTACAAACAAATCACCCTGTAGAAAGATCAGCTAGAAGAAGTCACCTTGTAGACAGTTCAGCTACAAAGAAACAATCATGAAGAGAGTTCAGCTGCAAACAAATCTCACCGTAGAGAGTTCATTTAGAAGAAGTTACCTTGTAGAGAGTTCAGCTACAAAGAACCATTCTGTAAAGAGCTCATGCAGCTGCAAACAAATCACCTGTACAGAATTCAGCTACAAACAAATCACCCAGTAGAAAGATCAGCTAGAAGAAGTCACCTTGTAGAGAGTTCAGCTACAAAGAAACCACCATGTAGAGAGTTCAGCTAGAAGAAGTTACCTTGTAGAGAGTTCAGCTACAAAGAAACCATCATGAAGAGAGTTCAGCTGCAAACAAATCTCCCAGTAGAGAGTTTAGTTAGAAGAAGTTACCTTGTAGAGCGTTCAGCTACAAAGAAACCATTCTGTAAAGAGCTCAGCTGCAAACAAATCACCTGTACAGAATTCAGCTACAAACAAATCACCCTGTAGAGAGATCAGCTAGAAGAAATTACCTTGTAGATAGTTCAGCTACAGTAAAAAAAAACACCATGTAGAGAGTTCAGCGGCAAAGAAATCACCCTGTAGAAAATTCTGCCACAAACAAATTGCCCTGTAGAAAGATCAGATAGAAGAATTTATCTTGTAGAGAGTTCAGCTACAAAGAAACCACCATGTAGAGAGTTCAGCTAGAAGAAATTACCTTGTAGAGAGTTCAGCTACAAAGAAACCATCATCTAGATAGTTCAGCTGTAAACAAATCACCTGTACAGAGTTCAGCTACAAATAAATCTCCCTGTAGAGAGATCAGCTAGAAGAAATTACCTTGTAGAGAGTTCAGCTACAGTAAAAAGAAACCACCATGTAGAGAGTTCAGCTGCAAAGAAATCACCCTGTAGAAAATTCTGCCACAAACAAATTGCCCTGTAGAAAGATCAGTTAGAAGAAGTTATCTTGTAGAGAGTTCAGCTACAAAGAAACCACCATGTAGAGAGTTCAGCTAGAAAAAATTACCTTGTAGAGAGTTCAGCTACAAAGAAACCATCATCTAGATAGTTCAGCTGCAAACAAATCACCTGTAGAGAGTTCAGCTACAAACAAATCTCCCTGTAGAGAGATCAGTTAGAAGAAGTTACCTTGTAGAGAGTTCAGCTACAAAGAAACCATTCTGTAAAGAGCTCAGCAGCAAAAAAATCACCTGTACAGAATCCAGCTACAAATAAATCACCCTGTAGAGAGAACAGCTAGAAGAAGTTACCTTGTTGATAGTTCAGCTACAAACAAATCACCCTGTAGAGAGATCAGCTGGAAGAAGTTGCCTTGAAGAGTGTTCAGTTACACAGAAACCACCATGGACAGTTCTGTAATAAATATATGTATTATATATATAATTTGTACATTTACTGATAAAATCAGAAATATTTAAGGTACATCTGCTTCATCTTTTCTTCTTCCTGTGGTAAAGAAAAAAAGATAGGTTAAAAAAGTCCCAAAACAGGCCATAGGCCAGCTTTGGGGTATACAAATACAAAAAGAAGTGAAATCTAATCCAAAACAGCCAAGCTGTAAAAAAAGTGTGCGGCCCTCAAAAAGGCTATGGTGAAAAAAGATGTGAAATCCAAGGTGGTGGCCAAGAAATGGCTGTGATGGTAGGTTAATGGTAAAAATTTTAATAACGACAATTCAGGTGAATTTCGTGCCAATTGACCAAGCGGCACCAAAATTCACCTGAATTGTTGTTATTAAACTTTTTACCATTAACCTACCATCATAGCCATTTCTTGGCCGCCACCTTGGATTTCACATCTTTTTTCACCGTAGCCTTTTTGAGGGCCGTACACTTTTTTTACAGCTTGGCTGTTTTGGATTAGATAACTTATTATACACAATATAAGATTGGAAACTATCATCATAATCTGTGGCGGCATAATACAGTAAGATTGAAAGAATAGATAGGAATATCATTAGTTGTACAGTAAGTCCCCTATAAATATAGCTACCTCTATAATAAGACCACCTTCTTATAGTGGCCACTTCTTATATAGGACACTGAATGTACAGCAAAAATATAATTAATGACTCCTTTATTTATAGGCAGCCTTATTAATGCACAAACTTTCTTAGATTTAAAAGTGGCTTTGTTAGTATGGTTTCACTGTAGTGAGCCTTTGACAATAGAAACCCTAACTAATTTGTTGCATAAAATGATTTTTGACATACTTTACTTGCAATTGGTATTGAAATTACTATACACATAATTATTTATACCATACAAACAGCAATGTTTACAAGGCTACACATTAACAGTTATAACTCATGATCTACTATTGGTCCCAATTTTAAACTCACAGTGGTGAATGATGGGTATCAGAGTAACATATAAACCAAAAATAAATTTAATTTTAAAATATATATTTTTGATAATTAAGATCAAAGGAAAAAGCTACATTTTTGTGGTTTGACCTTTTCCTTTGAGCAATTATAAAACTTCATATATTACCTATAATAGAATTTAATACACATTTCAAAAATCTAAACCAGAAGTGTCTACGTCAATCACAAGCAAAGTTATGGTCATTTTACTGAAGACATGTAAGTAAAATGACATTTTCAACAGAAACTTTGAGTGGTCATAACTTAAAGGGAGACCAATGAAATGAGCCAAATTTTGGTGTGAGAAAGTTTCTTGATAGGGTCCATGTTTGTGCCAAATTTCATGAAAATCAAAAGGGGTCCAGATTTTTTTTGTTGATTTGGTATGGAATGACCCATATGTAACACCAGTATACAAGAAAGGCCCGTGTACTAATTCATCGAACTATAGACCTATATCATTGACTAGTATTTGCTGCAAGTTGTTGGAACAAATCATCTCCCCAGCAATCTTCTCACGCTATTGACTACAATATTTTGTGTACAAATTAACATGGATTTCTTTGATTGACAATGAAGACTGTGGTGAATAGTGTAATTTTGCATTCTGCATAGAAACACCGTCACCATTTCAGTACAAACATGAAACTGATCAAATTGCAATGTGTATACAGACTGAGAGTCTCCCAATATGAGTTACAATTTACATTACTGGTGCCTTTAATAGCTGTCAAAGTCAGTACAAGGATTGTTGTAATACACTTTACTGCATTATTAGAGTATTTAAATGACTGCTCTATTAGAGTATTTAATCTGAATAACCCGCCCACGTACAATAATCACGGAGTGAGGAAAAACACACATCGCAACAAAGTCATCAGCCCAGATTAAGCTTCCTGGCCTATACTGAGTTTACTAAAGACAGATTCTACTAGCCACAAGCAATGCACACCAAAAAACTTAACTTTGAGCACGATCTTTTATGGCCTTCTCGAGCGTAATGGTGTTTTGGCAAGAAGAAACGGCCCTGTTTGGGCTGTTTCCATCCAAAAATGAAATCAAAAATAGGTCATGGACATGCACAATGATCCATTCAGCAAGCCTTGCTACTTTTTATCCCAGGATTCTCCTTGTAAACTTTGCTATGCCTGTTAAAGAATAATTATGAATAATAATATGAACAAATGGGCATATTCCTTTTTTGTCTGAAATACACATACTGTTACCTTTTCACTTGATATTTACTAGTGGACCTATTACTATACACATTGCAAAGAACCACTAGAGGGTTGTTTTGAGTTGAAGGATGCTTTTCAAGGTGGATTTTAGGAGTGCTTTCTATTAGGATTATTGCAAAAAACATGGGCGATCCCTATTATGAACCCACTATCGTGGTTCATGATAGTGTGTGAACATGTAGTAGAATGGTGCAGATTGCACTTCTTTAAAAGGTGCAGGTTCGATTCCCCAGTTCAAGGATCTTTTTTCTCTCAATTTTCTGGACCTTTAAAGGTACACCTTTTAAGAAGTTCTTCAACTGCTAGAGTAGCTGACTGTTCTATTAGAGTATATCGGCAGAAAGTGGTCAGCTATCCTTGACTGGTTCAGTCGGTAATTGGGCAGTCTTTGAGCTAAATGATCGGTAAATGTCTGATGGCCAACAGTTATAATCCACTCTGGTGCTCTACCAATACAGAAAAATGCCTACCGATCCGATACTAAAGCCGATTTATACTGATATAATTTTATGCTTGCTTGTTATATAAAGTTGTAATATATATAGTGCCTGTATTTATTTGCAATAGTGATTTTTCATTCCATCCAAATTACGTATACTATTTGTGACCCACTCTGAGAAAACCGGTCTTATTGCCATGTCAGCAGATTCCATTTTTCACCCAGGACACACAGCCACATGAATAAACTATCTAATTTCACATTTAAAATCAGCTAGACTTGAGTGGTATGGTTTTGCTGGCTGCTTTTACCAAGCCCAGTGGCCATCCGTACATGTGGTGTGGGGCCTTAATGAAGCTCTGGTCAGCCTGGGAATGACTGTATGTGGCTGTACAGCTCTGTGGTGTTGAATAAGTACCTCTGCTGTGAATTTCCTTTCATTTTAGCCAGTTCTGAGACTTCAATGGCTCAAAACTTGGACTAATTCATCCTTTGGCCTTCCTTTTCAATTTTTGAACACCATCTTGCCCGCCTTCCAGGGCCCCCACCTCCCACCCAATTTGCAGCTCGCCTGATACAGTCAACCTCGGTTTAAAAACTATATAAAATGTCGGGAAACTTAGCTGTTGGCTACTTGCACTGTGGATGCTCTGAAAGGTAAGGAATTGGTGCAAAACGTGTGAAGATTTGGTACACATAGCTTCAACCATTGGCGAGCTACAACACACAAAATACTTACAACCGGCATTTCTCCATACTTTTAAATAGGCGATAAGCCCGGTTTTGTCAGACTGGGTCACATTTGTCCATCAACACTTTGCAGTAACTGTTCTATGTTACCGTCTCAGCAAATACCCAACTTGTTTGCGCAATAGAGGAGTTTAGCATAAGCGGAAATATTTTATTTTAATTGGTCTGTTAATTGCTGTTGCGCAACCACTGGATGCTGTGGTTAGCCTTAAAAATGTACAGAAACCATCGGGAAACGGATGACCACGGACACTAAAACCTTTGTTATCCGGAAACAAAAGGAGATACGCTAGTCTTGTAAACAGCTCCTGGAACTACATTGATTTCTACACGTTTTGGTGGTTATCTGCTCGTCATAGGGTATGTGGTTAGCTAGTTACAAGCTTCTGAAGTTGAAAACGCCTGGCGAAAAAGTGTTCTGATTTCGAGGAAAGCAAGCAGATGCTTGTTTCTATGTTTTAATTGAAGAACAACACAAGAACAAGCATTAGGATCACCTGGGTAGTGTTTACAAGCGCGCTAAACTTCATGTTTGCTTGTCGGCCCGTCTGGTCGATTGTAGCATTCATAATCCATGGAATCAATGAAAATATCTATTACCAAGCTTTGCCAATCAGTTCTGAGTGGTTTTCCAGAAGAAACTCAGAAGTATCAGCCTTGGAAAGCATTGATTGTAAAATCTTTAACTTTACGGCTCCATAACTCGATAACCTTTTATCAAGACACACGGCAGTGTGTCGTGCGGCCCAAGAAGCCGGCGCGTAACACCCGTGAGTATATTGACAGGAAGAAAGAAAACGCAATTTTCGCACCTCCGTAGCTCTGTGCTTCCTTGATGAAACAAGACGATTTTTGCTATGGACATGCCCTCCAACTGCAGCACTCTACATTCCAAATTTGAGCGAAATAGCTTCGCGCGTTCCCGAGATATGCGACTTCAAAAATTGGCTCAGTTTCTTCGTTTTTTTTCTTCTTATTTTTCTTTTTCTTGTCGCACACTTACAAAATCTGCTATAAAACGCGAACACCAAATCCGATTGCCTTGAAATTTGGCACACAGAAGGGGGATATAAAGGCGCATCTCGGTACCAAATTTGGCTGGAATACATTAAACAGACAAAGAGTTATGAGCGATTATTCACGAAAAATAACACCAATATGTTGTCACGCCTACAGGGTAAACCGCGTATGGGAAGAAGCTGAAAATCGGTGGGTGAATAGGTTAACTATTGAACCTCAAACCTTTTGTGGTTTGAAAGAAATCGACCTAAAAACCAGGAAGATACAACGAAAAACCAACAGTGTGTAACAATTATGCAATAGAGATTAGCTAATAAAAATACGACTGCTTGCCACGTCTACCAGATAAACCGTTTGGGGCAATGCTTTGAAAATCGTTGTACAGATGGAGTAATCATCTTAGAAAGGCTCATCAATGGTGTAGAAGAATCATACTTAAAGCCACGGAGTTATAACACGAAATCCAACTTGATGCAGCAAGTGCGAGATCGAGATACTCTAATAGAGCAGTCATCCTAATAGAGCAGTCACCCTGAAGAGAATTCAGGAGATCAGCTAGAAATAAGAAACCTGTATAGAGATCACTTACACACAAGTCACCCTGTAGAGAGATCAGCTAGAAGAAGTTACCTTGTAGGGAGTTCATGCAACTATGGAAAGAGATAGTTCAGCTAGAAAAAATCACCTTGTAGAGTTCAGCTACAAAGAAACCACCATGTAGAGAGTTCAGCTACAAACAAATCGCCCTGTGGAGAGATCAATAGAAGAAGTTACCCTGCAGAGAGTTCAGCTACAAAGAAACCATCATGTAGAGAGTTCAGCTACAAACTAGTGACCCTGTAAAGACATCAGTAGAAGAAGTTACCTTGAGAGAGTTCAACTACAAAGAAACCATCATGTAGAGAGTTCAGCTACAAACAAATCTACCTGTAGAGAGATCAGCTAGAAGAAGTTACCTTGTAGAGAGTTCAGCTTCAAACAAATCACCCTGTAGAAAGATCAGCTAGAAGAGGTCACGTTGTAGAGAGTTCAGTTACAAAAAAACCACCATGTAGAGAGCTCAGCTACAAACTAGTGACATTGTAGAGACATCAGCTAGAAGAAGTTACCTTGTAGAGAGTTCAGCTACAAAGAAACTATTCTTTAAAGAGCTCAGCTGCAAACAAACCACCTGTACAGAATTCAGCTACAAATAAATCACCCTGTAGAAAGATGAGCTAGAAAAAGTTACCTTGTAGAGAGTTCAGTTACAAAGAAACCACCATGTAGAGAATTCAGCTATAAACTAGTGACCCTGTAAAGACATCAGCTAGAAGAAGTTACCTTGAGAGAGTTCAGCTACAAAGAAACCATTATTTAAAGAGCTCAGCTGCAAACAAATCACCTATACAGAATTCAGCTACAAACAAATCACCATGTAGAGAGATCAGCTAGAAGAAGTTAACTTGTAGAGAGTTCAGCTACAAAGAAATTATCATTTAGAGAGTTCAGCTTCAAACAAATCACCTGTAGAGAGTTCAGCTACAAACAAATCTCCCTGTAGAGAGATCAGCTAGAAGAAGTTACCTTGTAGATCGTTCAGCTACAAACAAATCACCCTGTAGAGAGATCAGCTAGAAGAAGTTACCTTGTAGAGAGTTCAGCAACAAAGAAACCACCATGTAGAGAGTTCAGCTGCAAAGAAATCACCCTGTATAAAATTCTGCCACGAACAAATTGCCCTGTAGAAAGATCAGTTAGAAGAAGTTACCTTGTAGAGAGTTCAGCTGCAAAGAAATCACCCTGTATAAAATTCTGCCAGAAACAAATTGCCCCGTAGAAAGATCAGTTAGAAGAAGTTACCTTGTAGAGAGTTCAGCTACAAAGAAACCATTCTGTAAAGAGCTCAGCTGCAAACAAATCACCTGTACAGAATTCAGCTACAAACAAATCACCCTGCAGAGAGATCAGCTAGAAGAAGTTAACTTGTAGAGAGTTCAGCTACAAAGAAACCATCATTTAGAAAGTTCAGTTACAAACAAATCTCCCTGTAGAGAGATCAGCTAGAAGAAGTTACCTTGTAAAGAGTGAAGCTACAAACAAATCACCCTATTGAAAGATCAGCTAGAAGAAGTCATCTTGTAGAAAGTTCAGTTACAAAGAAACCACCATGTAAAGAGTTCAGCTACAAACTAGCTACCTTGTAGAGACATCAGCTAGAAAAGTTACCTTGTAGAGAGTTCAGCTACAAAGAAACCATTCTGTAAAGAGCTCAGCTGCAAACAAATCACCTGTACAGAATTCAGCTACGAACAAATCATCCTGTAGAGAGATCAGCTAGAAGAAGTTACCTTGTAGATAGTTCAGCTACAAACAAATCACCCTGTAGAGAGATCAGTTAGAAAAAATTACCTTGTAGAGAGTTCAGCTACAAAGAAACCCTCATGTAGAGCGTTCAGCTGCAAAGAAATCACCCTGTAGAAAATTCTGCCAGAAACAAATTGCCCTGTAGAAAGATCAGTTAGAAGAAGTTACCTTGTAGAGAGTTCAGCTACAAAGAAACTATCATGTAGAGAGTTCAGCTGCAAAGAAATCACCACTGCCCAAATTTCAAGGCAATAGCTCTTTCCAATCTGAAGTTATCAATTGTCAATGTTGGCAAATTGGATGTGTGTGGAAGACCCCTTTTCGCAAATCCGATCACATATGTATTATATATATAATTTGTACATTTACTGATAAAATATTTAAAGTACATCTACTTCATCTTTTCGTCTTCCTGTAGTAAAGAAAAAAAACATAGGTTAAAAAAGTCCCAAAGCTGGCCATAGGCCGGCTTTGGGGTATACAAATACAAAAAGAAATGAAATCTAATCCAAAACAGCCAAGCTGTAAAAAAAGTGTGCGGCCCTCAGAAAGGCTATGGTGAAAAAAGATGTGAAATCCAAGGTGGCGGCCAAGAAATGGCTGTGATGGTAGGTTAATGGTAAAAATTTTAATAACGACAATTCAGGTGAATTTTTGTGCCGCTTCACAAAATTTACCTGAATTGTCATTATTAAAATTTTTACCATTAATCTACCATCACAGCCATTTCTTGGCCGCCACCTTGGATTTCACATCTTTTTTCACCATAGCCTTTCTGAGGGCCGCACACTTTTTTACAGCTTGGCTGTTTTGGATTAGATCCTATTAATAGCAGGCAACCACAAAACGAAAGGGAAATCAACGTAGTTCCTATCTATGTACAGAAAATTGGAACATACCGTATACTTTGTAAGCAACAGAGGTTTTATTGTCGGTTATCATCGTTTTCCAAATGGCTTCAATAATTTTTTATGGGCATCCAGAGCATCCAGTGGTTGCGCAATATGCAATTAACGCTAATTGTATTCCTAGACGCTTATACTAAACTCCCCTATTTAGAAAGTTTTTCAATTTTTTTCAGCATTATCTGCAGTGTCTAAGGAATAGATCACCAAAGTTTCAGCATTCTATGCTAAGTAGTTTTGGAATTATAGTGCTAGACAGTAGGAAGAGCAAAATAATCGATACTGAAAATAAACTACAAGAGCTTGCATTTGCAGCCATAACTTCTGTTTGGATTAGTCTACAACATTTCAATTTGGCTTACAATGTTCACCATGGATTAGCACATCAGCCAAGGTATAGTGTTAGTCCTATAGTCACCTGTGAATATGGATATGAAGGCAGTTTAATACAAAAATGATGAAGATCTTGTTTATGTTTACAGCATTGTAAACAAACGTACGTGACATGCATACTTTTGGAGCTACAGAAATGAAACAAAGATTTTGAACTCTCTATCAGCAGGCAAATAAGATGATGAATAGTTTTAATCGGTATGAGTCTTTCTTCTTTGAGTAGTGGCCCAATAAAATTTATATATTCTCTTTGCAGCATGTGTAATTTTACAAATTAATTTTAGACTTCATTTTTCTCATATGCATTCTATTACAAACAAGTCGGGTTTTTGCTGAGACGGTCCCCAATTAGTGTATCTTAATTTTTTATGTAAAACATGGTAAGTTGTAGTTGCTCAAGTTTCAACAAAGTAAAATCCTGCAACTTTTATACTAGACTACAATTTTCAGCCTGTTAGCATAGCACTTATTATGATAATTATTATGTTGACAATTGACATGAGTAGGTCTTAATCCATGTCAAAAACACCTTCACTGTAAAAAAAAGCGCATCGGAGAAACTACAAGTACCTGGAACAGGGGCAGATCCAGGAGCTGGCAAGGGGAGGGGCACAAACAGGCTAAGTTGTAGATGGTTGGGGAGAGCCAGATTCTCTTGTTAGTTGCTGTATTTTTGAAGTAGCAAATAATCACCTGTTAGTAGTGTCTCATGTTTGATTTAGCCGTTTTGATCTTTTCAGGTGGCTGTGAAGTCTATAAGCTATTTAAAGGCTCTGAATGTCTTAAACAACAGCAACACAATAATTATTTTAGAGGCGCTTAGTATGCATGAAGATGCTGTGTGACAATTTCAGAGTTATTTTGGCTTTGGTTCGCTTTGGTTTCAAGTGGATTTGTAATAAATGCTATTAAAATATGCACATTTTTATGAGTTTTTAAATCAATCTTTGACTGAAATAAAGTTTAGTAGCTAGCTATTTTAATCAGAAGTATGGCTGGCTCCTCCACAATGTGAGGGGATGGGGGGGGGGGGGATTTGCCCCAAATGCCACATCCTGTATCTGCCATTGTGGAATTCAATGTGAAAAACAGCTCAACTGAAGAGAAAATAACTGGTAACTTAAAGAGCTGATATCTGGAGTGGCCAAGCATACAACTAACCATATACAATTACTAAAATTTCAATCCATGCAAGAACACCTTGGCAGGAAAGCAGGTGCATATACAATTATACATGAAAGTAAATTAACTGGCAACTGAAACAGCTGATATCTGAAGTAGCCGAGAATGAATGTTCATATACAACTAATTCAAAACTTTAACATTGAACCTTTATCATTCAGCTGTGTTCTATATTCACTCTTGCTGCATCCTTTAGTAATTTTTTTTAATTCTATCCACACAAAAACAGCCAAGCTGTGAAAAAATGGTGCGGCCTTAAAAAGCCTGGGTGAAAAAAGTTTTCACTCCTTTTTGTACTTTACAAGGCCCCAAAACCAGCCTATGGCTGACTTTGAGGTTTGTCTTTATTCACATTTCTTCTTTTCTATGTAGATACAATGATAATTATTGAAGACAGACTTATAAATGTATTTCATTGCATGATTTAATTCAATATTTGATAATATTATTGTAATACTCTAATAGAGTGCACATTTTTTTGAGGACTTCTAATAGAACATACATAGAATGTTCTAGAACAGTCTAGAACTTCTATTGGTAGATCTATGAAATTACAAACGTTTGACTATAAGCAGATTTCAAATAGAAATTTCATTTATAAGGCAGAAATTAAGTGAGGTGATCAGTCAAGGTAGCAGTGGTTCAGTGGTTAAGGATGCAGGTGTTAGGTATGGAGGTCCCTGGTTCGAACTCTGGTAAGTTGTTTTTTTCGACATTTTTTGCACACTTTTTTTACCCCGTGGTGACTGCTCTATTAGAGTATCTCGATCCCGTGATTTTACACTTGCTTAGTTTTTGCTTTATAACTTTGATGCTGTAACTCTATTGCTATTCAAACTATCAAAAGGCACTGCTACGATGATCAGCCTATCTACACACCAATTTTCAAGTTATTTTTATGCTTGGTTTACCCTGTAGCCGGGACAGAAGTTTGATCTGTTTTTATGTGAATAAACGTCCATAACTCCTTGAATACTACTCAGACTTACAACAAACTTGGTTCGTGAATCCACCGTTACACGTTCTTAATTTGTGCCAAAGATCGAGGCAATCGAGTTACACGTTTGCATTTTATAGCAATTTTTGCAAACTGTGCGAAAAGAAATTGAAGCCCCCGTAGCCCCCCGTACGACATAAGAAGAAAAAAACGAAGAAATTAAAACAAAATTTTGGACGCCCATATCTCGCAAATGGCTGTTGCGAATTTAATCTAATTTGCTGTGTGGCGTACCCTACCTGGGGGACAGCTATAATGCAAAAATAGTGTGCTTTGGAGAAGAGGCCATGGAGCTATGCATGCGTGAAAACGCTGTTTTCTTTCTTCCTGTAAATATACTCACGGTGTGGTCGCCGGCTTTCTTGGCCGCACGACGCACTATCGTGTGTCTTGATAATTGGCTGGTAATTTGGCCACCTTTTTTTGTTTTATATACTGACTATTAAAAAAGATGGCCAAATTACCAGCCAATTATAGAATTAAAAGAAATTACTTAAAGGTCCACTGAAATGGAAATTTTACCTCCTATTTTATTGTATGGATGTGTTGTTTATAACGTGCAGTGCACAAAAACACCTTTTTAATGATTTCATTGTAATGATATACCGAGATATTAACCAGCAAAGTTCGATCACGTCACGAACTGTGACGTAAGATCGGGAACCGCAAGAGTTTTATTACTCGTGTTACAATGGTAGAAAGCGGCAGCTCGCGCAATTCATCTTTCAGCAGTAATGATTCAGACGAATCTTCCTCCACATATTCATCAGTAGAGGTGAGCGAAGAGTTGCACTTGTCTCTACCGTCCGAAGTATTGCCATATCGCTTCGAGCCGATGTACAATTCTGATGAGGAGCCTGGGCCTTCTACTAGCGCGAGTTTTAGCCTACCCACCGAAACCGAAGATTCTGAAGTTAGCCGCGTGGGGAATACTGACTGGTAGGTTGATAAGGAGTGGGAAGTTTTGTGTGTATAGATAATACAAGTATCTAGAAGATAACTTTAAAGCCTTCCTTTTGTTCTGTAATATACGTGTAGGTGTAGCTACGTGTGGCCATTGTGAAGTAATGTCCACGGACAGAGAATCTATCTGTTGTAAAGAACTCGAGCAGACTCTTTCCATTTTGGAAGATTCTGGTCCTGCAACCCATCCTGTATGTGTTACACAGCACACTGATTTTGCTACAGTGTGCTTATGCAGGACAGTACTACTGGTCTCACTGCATAGTCATCATTACCACCATGGCAGTAGTGATGTTCCTGATGATGAAAACAGGTTGCTGCTAATAAGTTTGCTACTGTATTTTATAGCAATCTTTCGCTTCAGGAGATTCCGATACCTTGCCTATAGGCAGATGACGTGGTGGGGGTGGCACTATTTGGGCAGGTACAGGCGTGTAGTGCTACCATCATGCATTGTGTCCAGGATCAGGCACGAGTTTCCTTCAGAAGAATATACTGGGCATCATTACCCACCACCTACACCTTAGATTAAGTATGTATCATATAATATAACATGTTATCTGTGTATCAACGATTAAATTATTATAAATAGTTATTTTTTATAACGTGAAAAGCGAGGTATCAAGTCTTTGTCGGGGTGTTCATATTGGCTGGCCAAATGTGGTGGTTCTTCTGGTAAAGGCGGCCTCTCGTCAGGATGTATGACGAAATATATTGTCTTCGCCATTAATTGTGCTGCATACCCTACAAAGGCAAATTTCAATCCATGATTTATACCTTCACATGGCTTACTATAGGTTGGTGGCACTGGCACAATTTTAGGCGTGCATTCTCCTTGTTTGGCTTTTGGATAATAAAATTTTATCCTCTCTTTTTGCCAGACTTGGTTATGGCTTGTTCCCTTGCAAAGTTCTCGTTGAAGTGCATTACAGCAATCAACAATCTACATTAAATAGTAAATTTAAATATAGTGATACTTTATTTAAATGCTTCTACCTGCAGTATATTCCCACATAAGAAAAGGCCAGTAGCTTTGGTGCAAAATGATTTACCACACTATGGTAGCTTTCCAAGCTACTGGTCTGGTGATGGGGTGATAGCTTCCGAACATCTTCCATCAACCTGTTATTGCTGATGATGTCACTGACCTTCTCGCATGCCTTACTACCTAAGTGTGTATTTATATTATTAATCAAATATTTGAAACATTGCATGTATATACCTGGTATTAGCCATTTTCTATGCCTGTCTTCCAGGTCAGTGTGGTTACCATAGCAACTGCTGTGGTCATTACAGAGATGGTCAATTAAAGATTTCCATCTCTTCACCATTTCATCACCATCACCATTTGGAGAAGATGCTGCACACCAATACATGTGGTTGGTGATGCTCTTGGTCCACTCCCCAACCACAGCGCAATCCTTGTATTTGGCAGCTTTCTGCAATTTTTTCTTCAGCCCTGAATAGTCACAAGATAAGCCATATGCAAGCACACTGAAAGTGTTCATTTACCTTTAGCAACATGCCAGACATCATATCTGTGTTCTATATCAGGGTAACTCTGCCTCATAAATTTGTGTATTTGCTTATGCCTGTCAGTTATCAGCATACTAACATCCAGTGAATTATCACTTAGAAATTTGAGTGCCTGACATAGCCCTTCTTTTTCCATATGATTACTGGATTTGACAAGGTTGCTCTATAGTAGGCAAGAACACAAAAGATATTGTATTTGGAAAGAATTATGTATTAATTGTGTATTATGACTTACTTGAACTAACTCTATATGTATAACTTTATTGATAGACAAGTCAATGATCCCATATGACCCAAACTTAGCAGAGTGACCAGGGATATCAGCATGACCATCACCACCAATCGTGAGGGGAGAACCAGTAGCTCTGCATTTATTCAATAATTCAGATTGCTTTGCGTTCCAAATTGATATCACTGCTGGCTGTAAATATTTCTTTTGATGAATATAGTATGTTCGATCAGTGATACAGGCAACATTCATGTGGGACAGTGCTCTAAGAAATTTTCCAGCAGTTCCTCCACTGTATAGAATAGCTGCAGACAGCATGATGTTTCCAGCAGGTGTGTCCTTAATGTGAGGTTGGCTTGACCATGATCTCTGATACCCACAGTGAGAACATGCCTGCTTTACTGTGACAAATGTTCCCTGTGGCTTTGTTGTTATTCCAGGGCATAAGCTATGGCATGATGGACAATGAGTGAACAGCTCTAACAGAGATGATCTAAACACTATGTATTTTAGTTCATCCAGTGTTGAACCTGACTGAATTGAAGAACATGGCTGCTGAATGTCATCACTGTGTAAATTAATAGGTGCTGATGAAATGTTTATAAGTGTAGACAAAATATTACTTACTCTGTTGAGGCTTCATCCTGAGAAATGTAGAAAGAACTCTCAAGATCAGTTTCATCTGGCTCAGTTTCTTCAGGCTCACTAGAAAGCAACAGTTCAGTGGTGCGGGAATCAGTGGTGCGGGAAAACTTTTTCAGTGAAGGTACTGCTAGAAGATTACGCTGTATTCCGACTGACTCTATTACCAGAGAACCTATTTTCAATTTAGTCACATAACAAATACCAGGACTTACCTTTATTCTGTGTATGTGTCTGTATTTCCATTTGTGCAGGTGGCTGTTCAGTAGTAGCAGACTCTAACTCAACTTCTAGCTGATCAGACTCAGTATCCCACTGTGAAAAAGTTGCAGACTCCAACTGTTCAGATGTAGCAGACTCCAGCTGTTCGGTATTGGCATATTCTAACAGCGGTGTACTCTGCAGATCTTCTGTTAAACTAGTTTGTAGGACCTCATCAGCTATCTGTATAAAAGTTTACTGTTTGATTTTTCAATAGCTATAAATTTTGTTGATTTTCAATATGTTGTATTAATTTTACTGCTACTTACTGATTTTCGTCTTCTTCGTTCGGAAGCTGGTCTCTTGGGTGGTGCAGATGGTTGGCTGCTGCCACCATGAATAGATCTGGGGAATATGGTCGGGATGGCACCTCGCTTCAAGCGCTTCTTAGCAGGGATACCTATGGCATCTCGATAGCGTGAGCCGTCAGTTTCAAAGCACTCGGGTGTAAAATGCTTTGCACAAAGCAAAGAATGGGGCGTTGGCCCTCCCCAGTTCCTTCGCTGCTGTTGTACAGCCCGTGTCCATTTTGCTCTTAGCGTACCATCACTAGGAAACTCGTGTAAACTGTATCCCCGTCCACATTCAGTGTGGCAATCGGCTGCTACACAGCGTCTTGGCATGATTAAAGTGTTATCAGAAGCTATACGGATCGACTATACTGCAAACATCGTTTTAGTTATGATTTTTATAGCGGTGATGCGTATTGAGCTTTCCCGGTATGATGTTTTATGACGCATCTTGCGTCATCAACCACAAAGACCTAAAATCTGTCATATCTATTGATCTGAGTGGAAATAGACTGAATCACATGCATTAACTTGTATTACTATTAGTGAGGATTAGCTATAGCACAAGTTGATTTTATCATTTCAGTGGACCTTTAAGGATGCAGCAAGAGAGAACACAGCTGAATGATAAAAGTTCAATGTTAAAATTTTGAATTAGTTGTATATGAACATTCATTCTTGGCTACTTTAGATATCAGCTGTTTCAGTTGCAAGTTAGTTTTACTTTCATGTATAATTGTATATGCACCTGCTTTACAACCAAGATGTTGTTGCATGGATTAAAACTTTAGTAATTGTATAAAGTTAGTTGTATTCTTCTTGGCCGCTCCAGATATCAGCTCTTTAAGTTACCAATTATTTTCTCTTCAGTTGAGCTGTTTTTCACATTGGGTTCTGGGTACTTGTAGTCCAGCGCCTAAGCTAAATATTCATTCACTTTTTGATAAAGCACCAATTGTTTTACAGAGTATATGGAGCGTGCACTAAGTGTTTTAAGAAGGGGAGGCACGTAAAAGTCCTCAGGAACACCCTTTTTTACACCCTGACAAGAAAACTATTTGTTACTATTAAAAATCATCATGTATCTATCAAGTCAACTGCTGGGCCTAGTATCATAGTAGTACAAAGCATACAGCTGGAACATATTAGCCTATTAGTAATCTATAAAAAAACAAATAGCTTTCTCACCTAGGCAGTAAACAGGCAGTAAACAAAATCACTAAAATTTCCATTTGCAGGGATTCTGTTAACGTTTTGAACCTTCAATGCTGACAATTGTTTAGTACTATGTACAAGGATCATCCTGATGTGTATCATTTCTTTATTGAAGGGGTATAACAAAGTTATAAGTTATAATAGGTCACAGGTGGATATCTCAACAGAAAACCATGAACTACAGCAGTTCAATTATCAAGCACAGAGCTTGAACAATAGGTCCCTCATCCTTATACTGGGAATCATATGAAAGTTCATTAAATTTCTAGTTTAATGAAGGCAATTGCAAGTTATTTCAACATCTTGTTCTCAAGTTACAGCGCTTTCAATTCAATGTAATATAGCATAAGCAAGAAAAGCACAAGGATGTGTCATAAAGTACTTCTTAGTGCTCAAAATATCACTTCATTGGAACCCAGCTCCTTTATGCTTATTTTGAGCATTATCACAGCACTAAGAAATACCTTAATACTCATCTGTGTGCTTTTCTTGCTTATGCTATATTACACTGAATTGAAAGCACTATAACTTGAGAACAAGATGTTACAACAACTTGCAACTGCCTTCATTAAACTAGCAATTTAATTACCTTTCATATGGTACCCAATATAAGGATGAGGGACCTTTTGTTCAAGCTCTGTGCTTGATAATTGAACTGCTGTAGTTCATGGTTTCTGTTGAGATATCCACCTGTGACCTATTACAACTTTAGCATTAAATAACTTTTGTTATACCCCTTCAATAAAGAAACGATACACATCAGGATGATCCTTGTACATAGTACTATACAATTGTCAGCATTGAAGGTCCAAAACTTTAACAGAATCCCTGCAATTGGAAATTTTAGTGATTTTGTTTACTGCCTAGGTGAGAAAACTTTTTTTTTTATAGATTACTAATAGCAAGAGTACATAACAAAGAGGAGAGTGTCTAACTTCCATATGCGCTATCAAAAATGAGCACGTAAAGACTTTCCGGTTTTACTAGTATATTTACGTAAATGGCCACTGTGTTAATTTAGACATTTAGCACGTTGAGAGACAGCTGAACCAGCAGTCTATGGATGGAAACGCCGACACGAGTGAGCAGTCATCGTTCAACCGTGTGGTCTACGGCCAGTTGTATAGAACGGGAGGAAGTTTCAGCGTGTAAGCTTACTGATGAAACTAGCAATGTAAGCCACTTCGTGGAAATGTCTGGTTCAGATTCAAACGACATCAGCTCTGGAAACTACGACTTATCGACTGTATCAACAGAGTGCCAAGCAGAGTTTCTGAAAGCCATCCAGGACAATGCAAGTTGTTTGTTCGCGGAATTTTCTTTTGTGATGTCACATGTTTCTATTGATGGTGCGCAACTGCCAGTTTTGATGATTACTCCACATGAAGTATTTGATCACCCCCCTCTGGGAATCATGCCACAAATTCAAGTCATAGTACGTTACAAGTTCTACACCATGCACGTACTGATGAGGCTATGGAAGTGTGAAAATTTTGAGTCTATTGAGGATATCATAAATTTGTGCAAGGTGATTAGTGTAAAGTCTCAGTACAAGTTTTGTCCAGGAATCCAGTATAAGCAATACATGACAGAGTTCTTTGATGTGATCCACTTCCATATTAAGAGTGTGCAGCTTACAGAATTTCCGTTTAAACGTATTGATTCGGTGAATTGCAAGTTTCTATTTCAGCTTGCCCACAGTGCTACAGTAGCAGAGAAATTGTCAAAAGAAGTGAAGTGCTACCCATGCAAGCGGTTGGTGACAGATTTGAAGCATCAGAAGAGGAATACAGAAGCAGAAACGCCAACAAGGAAAGTAAAAAGACAGCGTCCATCATCCCAAGCCAGGATGTCATACATGAGCCCAGCTAGCCAAGCAAAGCGAAGAAAGTTAGCTCAGTATGAGAGAACTAATAACATCAGAAAGCTGGCACGATATGAAGAACGTGAGATTGTTGTAGATGATGAGCAGAATGATGAGATGTGTGCTTTGGTGAAGACAATGGGAGAGGAGGAGTTGCAAAAGCTATATGAAGAAGGAGATAAGCATAACGTTGGATGTATACTGAAGGATATCTGGGCTACAGATTTAAATCGCCAACAGAAGGAGTTTTCTCGTAATCAGGCAACCAACTGTAAGAAAGCTTTAAAGTGTTATAACATAGTGTCATCTTCTTGTTATAGGCAATGGTTGACGAGGTAATCGATGGAGCATGATTACAATCAGAATGGGTAAGTGTATGCATTGATTGTCAAGTGTATGTTGTTATATCAATTTCTGTAGCCTTGGCAATATACTGTCGCAGTTCTGCTGCATACAAGGCACTGAAAGACTTCAATATTTTGAGTTTTCCAGCCACTTCAACACTACAATCTTACTCAGGCGCTTTCCTACATTCACCTGGGGTCAGTTCAGCTTGTATAGCTGATCAGGTGTCTCACTACATGGTATTAAAGGAACAGTGCAGATTGTCAGGGAAACATGAACCAAGAGGAGATGGAGCACTGATATTTGATGAAGTTAAAGTTGCTTGTCAGCTTATGTGGAACTATCGGAATAACCAGCTAATGGGATTGGCCATGACACAACAGATCTTGCATCACTAAATGATATTTATTTGTTATTGCAAAATTCTGAGGGCAACAAACAAACATCATATTTGTTGCAATTTTTATGGCGAGATTTGACGATCAGTTTTGATATCGTAGGGCAATATTTCACATGTGCATCTTCTGTTGATAGCAAGTTTGTGTTGGCTTGCGTGCTGGAAACAGTAAAACTGTTTCAATGCCATGGTTTGAAAACCAGCGTTTTGGTGTGCGACGGGGGCTCATCCAACATTGCTACCATCGAGGCCTGCCATAACCATCGTGGTGCTTATTATGTTACTGATCGTGAAGACAAGTTTGCAGTACAGCCATGGATGACCAACCCACTCAACCCTCCTCACCAAATGTATTGGCTTATTTGTCCGTCACATCAGGTATACTGTTTACATTTGTGTGTGTTTACATGCCTATTAAATTGCGGTTAAAGAACATGACCAATGCACTGTTCTCGTCGAAGACAGATGGTTCAAAACAATTTCAACGAGTAGATAAATGTGCAATTGGGTGGAAAGCTATTGATGATTTATATCAAAGAGAGCTGGAGCGGGCAAAGCAGGGTTTAGCTAGAATGGTTCAAAGGCTAAGGGAGACTCAAATTCTGCATGATGCCTGGACCAAGTTGAATTTTCACCCTGCAAAAATCATGCAAGTTTGTTTAGCATTAAATACACAAACTTAATTTTACACATCATTTTTTTCAATAGCAAGAGCAAGTTTTAGGAGAGCTCCACTGGTATGCTAACCAGGAACCTACACCAGCAGATGCTGGAGTAACTTCAGAGACTCTCGAGTATCTAGAGGCTTGCAATAGGCTATTTGAGGAGGGTTTCTTAAGCCATGATTGCATGAGAAACATGGATTCCGATGTAATCAAGAACATCGATAGAGGATTTTTATACTTTACTGACTGGCTCGATTCTATTCTCCAGAAAGGTATGCCCTTTTTTGTAATCAAATTATCTTTTAGAACCTTTCTTACGTACACAGATCTGAGGTTTCCTCACACGTATAGAACACAAAAGTTGTTTCTGTCTTGGCAAAGTAAGTATACATTTTTAAATCAATGGCGGACCCAGGATGAAACATTTGACAAATTCAACCCTCCTCCAATTTTATATACTAAGTACCTAAAAAAATAATCATTCCAGCTATTAAATATTTGTGCTTCTCCCCTTGCCAACTCCTGGATCCGTCCCTGGTAACGTAGACAGACTTTAGAAATCAATTTTATGCATGTAGGCAAGGATGTAGGCATATCTTAATAGAGTATTAAATAATTTGTCACTCAAGGTGTGGAATACAAGGCAAAATGTGAAAGTTCAACACATCTGGTTATTTTGTTTGTGTGTACTAACTAACTTGTACATTTGTTTTTTTCTGCAGCATGGGATCTCTTAAGAATAGATGTTTACAGCTTTAGAGCCTTTAGTAAGTGGTTTTTCGAGACATATCCAACTTACTTCATTGCACCTGTGCGACTATCTGGATCAGCTGTGGAAAGCCTGTTCAGCCAGTACAAGCATAACGCGAGGGAAAGTTGGACTCTGTCAATTATTGCACAGCCAGAGCTGCTCATCTTGTCAAGCAGACTGTCACCACACACCATAGTGGGAATGGGTATCGAGATCAGAATCTCAACATAACTGAGCTCCCGCTGCAAAAAAACATCTTACAATAAGCACAACACAAAAGATTTATTGTCTCATAATTGTAACAACATGTGATAATGAAAGTCTATTATTTAGGTAAACTTAGTCTCACGTTTGGTGTGGTTTACAAGCAAAAGTGGCCATAAATTAATGTCTGTCATAGAGGCTAGGCCTTTCTTAGATGCCATTTGTTGTTTTACTGTAGACACCACCTCTTGAATCCGAGTGTTACAGAGTTTGCGCACCAGGACGTTATATACAGTATTCACTGCTTCTTCATCAAACATGTGAAAATTTGGTAATCTCCCAGCTAAAGTTTGTAAAAAAAAGATTCTTTAAGGAATTCTTCTTCTTTTACTTTTTCATGTACTACCTGAAACGAGACAATACAATACACAATAATTGCAAATTGAGATACAAAATTACCTTTATGATCTGGTCGTAATCTTGTACTGTGTCATTGTTTATTACACTTTTAACCACTTCGTCCAAGCTCCGTAAAAATGGAATAAAAGTCATATCTGGGAAGTACATATAGCCTTTATCACGGTACATAAGGTACTGATGTAACTTAGATTTATCTTTCATATTTATAGCTTGGAGTATGGTTATTTCTTGGGACAGAACATGTCTCTGTGTTTCAGCACAACTCTTGATTTGCTTGTAATGTTGATGCAGCATGTCACAGAGTGCTGCACCTCCAAAACGCAAGTAGACATCATCGCCATCAACTGAATTGGCAGGCTGTTGCATCAATTCCCTGCTAGAACTGCTACCCTTAAGGTCATTCTGAAAATCACAGCTCTTTTCCAACAGAAGCTCATATACAGCCGAAGATATAGGTATCATCACTTTCTTGCTGTCATCGATTGGTATGTGATAATCTTCACAAAAATTCAACCATTCTTCTCTTACAGTGGCCATTGAAGCTTCAGCGGATTTGCCAAGATTAATTTCTGACAAAGAATATTCTTTGCCTAAGAGAAACGCACTGCAATGATGGTGCCACTGTAGCTGGAAACATAAAAACGAATCTACTCCTTTTTGGCACTCAGTAAATAATTCCACAAATCTTTTTCTGTGGTGTACTAAAATACCTTGAAGAAGCTGTCCATTTTTAAATAATTCAAGAACAAACTCTCGAAGGACCTCTGGTAAAGACAACTCGTCCATCTTGCAACGTGCAGCATAAATCAAAACAGAAACATCAACTGAGTTCAAAAAGCTGCACAGTCCTTGCCTCTCTTTCTTATTCAACACTTTCTGAGTCCGTTTATGTATAGAAGGCTGGCTGGTTGATTGCTCATCGGTATCCGTTGGCAGTTTTGCATTCTTACGTGCCTGCTTGCTATGCTTGCTGGTCAATCATTCAGAGTCGTCACACTTTGTCTCCTTCCTAGTACGTTTGGCAGGGAGCTTGCTGATTTGCTCAGTATCATCACTAAAGTTCCTCTGCTTACTCGGAGTCCATTTGGCAGGGAGCTTGCTAGTGCCGTCACTACACTTCGTCTGTTTACGAGTCCGTTTGACAGAGAGCTTGCTAGTTTCATCAGAGTCATCCATGTTAGACTTCACCTCCTTTCGAGTTTTGACACTCCTGGACCTCGACGCCATTTTTATCGTTCACATGTGTAGTTTGTAATTTGTGAATCGCGCTGGCCAGCGCGTGTGAACCATGGATTATCAACACCATCAAAGGAAGCCAAAGGTCTTTACGTGCTTATTTTTGATATCAAATATGGAAGTTAGACACTCTCCTCTTTATTGTGTACTCTTGCTAATAGGCTATTATGTTCCAGCTGTATGCTTTGTACTACTATGATACTAGGCCCAGCAGTTGACTTGATTGTAACATATTTGATTTTTAATAGTAACAAATAGTTTTCTTGTCAGGGTGCAAAAAGGGGTGTTCCCTGAGCACTTTTTATGTGCCTTCCCATCTTAAAGCAGTTAGTGCACGTTCCATATACTCTGTAAAAAAATTGGTGCCTTTATCAAAAAGTGAACGATTATGTCAATTTTAAGGGCTTATGTACTGCACTATTGTAGTTTCTTGGATGCGCCTTTTTTTACAGTGAAGGTGTTTTTGGGGTGGATATCACTAATTTTTGTTATTGATAGGCTCTACAAATTGGTAAAAAAGGTAATGTTTACATGATAATGTATAAAAATGAGCAATTCAAATTAATGCAAAATATTATTTTGGAGAGCAAAGATGCACCTGTCATCTTGTCTGACAGTGTTATAAAAAGCTATACATACTAATGACTGTTTCATAATGCCGTAAAATCAGAAGTATGATTTACAATGTAGTATTACTGTTCTACTAGAGTAAATCTATCTTTACTGCATGTGACAATTACTGTATCTCATATCCAAATGCTTCAGACACCTTATGCTCAAAAGTAAAGTAACTCGCAAGTGCCTAATTAGTTCACAGTTGCTATATAGACAGCTATAAATACATATTATTGTCACAATTATCAAGAGTATTTAATAAGAGTACGATACAGACTCTTAATTGTTATTATCATAGTATAACCATTTTATAATACTGTGGTCACAGCTTCAGGATTGGAGCAGCAGAGAAAGGAATAGAGGACTCAATTATCAAAACTTGAGGAGATGGAACAGTATTTCCATGGACAATGCCAGTACTAACCCCTCAAGGATGTCATAGTGCAGCATATATGCAACCAGTGCATAAGATCAGAGCCTCGATCATCACATTTTGACTGAAATTAAGCAAGTTTTTATACTTGATGAAACAATTAAAACTGCAGTACTTAAGGAGCATTCCTCCAGACTCCCTTGCTTGTTCAGCAGAATAATAGGATTGAACTTTTCTACTACTTCCACCTTTACTCTGGTGCTCCAGATGTAGCTAGCTAGCTATCAGAAACACAATACAGTAGCTGTAGATAATGCTAGTTAATGTCCCTAGGCAGAGCTATAGGGCTGGGAATTTTGCCCTACCATCAGAGTAGTTCTTCTCGCAGTTCTTTTCTCGGCCATCCTAAACTACTATCAAAACATTTCTCATCCCCCAGGCCCTTCCTCAAGCACACTTATCACACACAAAATATCTTAGTTTAGCAGTACACAAACAATTCTTGACACCTTAAAGTACGTGTACTGCACTGTTGAACCATGCATACCACTAGAATCCAGATTGACAACTATCACATGATCTATTTAGGGTAAATATCGTAGAAAGTCCCTAATCACCTCAAGCGGACACATGTGATACGCAGTTTTAAATTGAATGTTTAAGAAAATGGAAGTCCAAGTTTTGAGCTCAGAGAGAAGCAAGGCCTGGTACAAATAAAAAGCAAAAGTATTGTAACTCGATGGTGAGGCATACTTTAATGAGAAACTCACCCCTTGTGAGAAACTACACCACTTGAGCAATGCTTGAAGAAGTAAGAGTCTAGAATACAGAGGTACTCAATGATATATGCGGGTCTTGAAGGCTAATGAAACAAGAAGTGAAGTTTGTGTGAAGTGTCACATCACCACACACTGATTAACCATGTTTGTGCGATCAAGTTGTTTTGCTGAAAAAGTCTAATACTATTAAGTAGCGGTATTACCTCATAAGGGATTGTCGACAAGGTGTATGGATCAACAATCACTTGCCACTTACATTGGCAGAAGTCTAGGAACTTTGGCTGCAAGTTGAAAAAGTAACTAGCGAATGTAATGTGTATATAATGTTTATATGTACTCATTCACAACGCATACTGGAGTAAATGACTGAATTGATGTACAGTGAAACCTGTCTGATCAGGTCTATGTGTAGTCTTTTATATTCCCAAATGTGTCGTTTGTGTAAAAAAGTGACAGATTTTAGGTGTAACATATGTATTAAATGCCCGCCTTTCAGTTTTTACAGGTAATCTGATCATAGCATGTGGTTCACCCACTAGCAGTAGCAGTTGGACATGGTTATAGTACATGGCATAATTTGGGACCAGACAGAAACTGAGTATGATGAATTTTAGGTCAGTTTACATATAGAGGAATTGTACTATCTATTGTGTTCTTTTTGTAGTTCTCAATTGTCAATTGTACATGGACTGTAACAAGGGTGTTGTAAATTTCCATGTCAGGCTACATACTAAGGAATGTAATGGTTTATTGTTTGTGACCGTCTCAGCAAAAACCCGCCTTGTTCACACCATAAAATTTTTTTTTTATTCACTCAGATAAATATCTGCAGTATTCAAGGAATGGACCACCAAAGTTTTAGCCTTCTGTGGTGTGTAGTTTTGGAATTATAGTGCTAGACAGTAGGAAGAGCAAGATAATTGATTTGTACAGTGACTATATGGAAAATAAACTACAGGTGGTTAAATTCGCAGCCATAACTTCCGTTTGGATTAGTCTACAATGTTGCAGTTTGGCTTAAAACGTTCACCATGGGTCAGCACATTAGCCAAGGTATAGCATTAGCCCTGTAGATACTTGCACATATGGATATGAAGGCGGTTTGGTAGAAGAAATGATGACGATTTTGTTTACATTTACCGCATCGTAAAAAAACCCACGTGACACGCATACCATTGGAGCTAGGGAAACGAAACAAAGATTTCAAACTTTCCATGAACAGGCAAATAAGATAGTATATAGTTTTGTCGATTTGAGTCTTCCTTCTTCAAGTACTGGCCCGATAAAAACTTGCGTAGTTTTTTTTGCAGCATGCGTAATTTTACGAATTATTTTTATTATTTCGATTTTCTCAACACACATGCTTGTGCGAACAAGTCGGGTTTTTGTTGAAACGGTCACATTTCAGGTATGTTTTCTGAATTCCAGGATCAAGCGTACGTACTGTTGTGATGGGACCAAACTCTTAAAACCCCGATCAGTTTACATGTGGTACTTACATTATACTGATATTTTTCAGTACCTAGATTTTAAGCATAATGTATTTAATGCCCACTTGTTGGTTTTTGTAGGCCATTTGGTTGTAGGGGTTTACCCAGTAGCAGTTGGATGTGGTCTTGCACAACTTGGAACCATACAGGAACTCATAAAAAAAGTGCCATAAATTCAGGTCAGTTAATTACCCTTTCACAGCTGAATTTCCTGGCACACTTTAGAAGGCATCCCGAATCATGCTGTATAAGCCTGACTGTACACTAAACCACTTGGCTACTATACCTCTATGTAAATGCTGTGGACTAACAATCTTCGCGACTGGGTTGTTTTTGTTTATGTAAATAAAACCACAAAGTAATTATAAGACAACAAAACTACTAAATACACTAAAAGCAGCCTTGAGAAACAGATGGCCACTAATAAATTATCTACAAATAAGTGTTACAGCGTAAGAAACTATTTTATATTGTTTCCTTACTGAATCATCGTCTTCATGGCTGGTTTCTTCAAGTTTTATCACAAATCCAGTGTCACGCATGCGTATATGCACATAATTGAATCACGCCACACGTCTGAAAAACCATCCACAGCTACTTGCCGGTTGTCTTAGCCTATCTATAATGATTTATCTTTGTTCAAAACATTACTATCTAATCCAAAACAGCCAAGCTGTAAAAAAAGTGTGCGGCCCTGAGAAAGGCTATGGTGAAAAAAGATGTGAAATCCAAGGTGGCGGCCAAGAAATGGCTGTGATGGTAGGTTAATGGTAAAAATTTTAATAATGACAATTTAGGTAAATTTTGTGCCGCAATTTACCTAAATTGTCATTATTAAAATTTTTACCATTAACCTACCATCACAGCCATTTCTTGGCCGCCACCTTGGATTTCACATCTTTTTTTACCATAGCCTTTCTCAGGGCCGCACACTTTTTTTACAGCTTGGCTGTTTTGGATTAGATTTCATTTCTTTTTGTATTTGTATACCCCAAAGCCGGCCTATGGCCAGCTTTGGGACTTTTTTAACCTATGTTTTTTTCTTTACTACAGGAAGAAGAAAAGATGAAGTAGATGTACTTTAAATATTTTATCAGTAAATGTACAAATTATATATACTGTATAATACATATGTGACCGGATTTGCGAAAAGGGGTCTTCCACACACATCCAATTTGCCAACTTTGTCAATTGATAACTTCAGATTGGAAAGAGCTATTGCCTTGATATTTGGACAGTGGTGAGTACCACTATAGCTGAATACATGGTGACATTTTCAGATTAATATGTTACTTGAACACTGAGTTATGGTCTCCAACGTTTACGGAATTGGATGTGTGTGGAAGACCCCTTTTCGCAAATCCGGTCACATAATATTATATTGATTACAGAAATCTCCATGGTGGTTTCTTTGTAACTGAACACTCTACAAGGTGACTTCTTCTAATTGCTCTCTCTACAGGGTGAATTGTTTGTAGCTGAACGATCTACAAGGTAACTTCTTCTAGCTGATCTCTCTACAGGGTGATGTGTTTGTAGCTGAATTCTGTATAGGTGATTTGTTTGCAGCTGAGCTCTTTACTGAATGGTTTCTTTGTAGCTGAACTCTCTAAAAGGTAACTTCTTCTAACTGATCTTTCTACAGGGCAATTTGTTTCTGGCAGAATTTTCTACAGGGTGATTTCTTTGCAGCTGAACTCTCTACATGGTGGTTTCTTTGTAGCTGAACTCTCTACAAGGTAATTTCTTCTATCTGATCTCTCTACGGGGAGATTTGTTTGTAGCTGAACTATCTACAAGGTAACGTCTTATAGCTGATCTCTCTACAGGGTGATTTGTTTGTAGCTGAAATCCCTACAAGGTAACTTCTTCTACCTGATCTTTCTACAGGGCGATTTGTTTGTAGCTGAGTTCTCTACAGGGTGTTTGTTTGCAGCTGAATTCTCTACATGGTGGTTTCTTTATAGCTGAACTCTGTACAAGGTGACTTCTTCTAGCTGATCTCTCTACAGGGTGATTTGTTTGTAGCTGAACTCTCTACAAGGAAACTTCTTCTAGCTGATCTCTCTACAGGGTGATTTGTTTGTAGCTGAACTCTCTACAGGTGATTTGTTTGTAGCTGAACTCTCTACAAGGCGATACTTCTATGTGATCTCTCTACAGGATTCCTTGTTTCTAACTGAACTCTCAACAGAGTGATCTGTTCATAGCTGAACTTTCTACTGGGTGATTTGTTTGCAGCTGAACTCGCTAAATGGTGGTTTCTTTGTAGCTGAACTCTCTACAATGTGACTTCTTCTAGCTGAACTCTCTACAAGGTGACTTGTTTCTAGCTGATCTCTGTACAGGGTGACTTGTTTCTGGCTGAACTCTCTACAGGTGATTTGTTTGTAGCTGAACTCTCTACATGGTGGTTTCGTTGTAGCTGAACTCTCTAAAAGGTAACTTCTTCTAGCTGATCTTTTTTACACTGCATATTTGTTTGTAGCTGAGTTGTCTACAGGGTGATTTGATTGCAGCTGAACTCTCTATATGGGAGTTTCATTGTAGCTGAACTCTCTACAATGTAACTTCTTCTAGCTGAACTCTCTACAGGGTGACTTGTTTCTAGCTGAACTCTCTGTAGGTGATTTGTTCGCAGCTGAACTCTCTACTTGGTGGTTTCTTTGTAGCTAAACTCTCTACAAGGTAACTTCTTCTAGCCGATCTTTCTACAAGGTGATTGAGTTTTTTGCAGCTGAACTCTTTACATGGTGGTTGCTTTGTAGCTGAACTCTCTAAAAGGTGACTTCTTCTAGCTGAACTCTCTACAGGATGATTTGTTTGCAGCTGAACTCTCTACGTGGTAGTTTCTTTGTAGCTGAACTCTCTACAATGTGACTTCTTCTAGCTGAACTCTCTACAGGGTGACTTGTTTTTAGCTGATCTCTCTACAGGGTGACTTGTTTCTAGCTGAACTCTCTACAGGTGATTTGTTTGCAGCTGAACTCTCTACATGGTGGTTTCTTTGTAGCTGAACTCTCTACAAGGTAACTTCTAACTGATCTTTCTACAGGGTGATTTGTTTGTAGCTGAATTCTCTACAGGGTGATTTATTTGCAGCTTAACTCTCTACAAGGTGACTTCTTCTAGCTGAACTCTCAACACAGTGATTGATTTTTTTTGCAGCTGAACTCTCTACATGGTGGTTTCTTTGTAACTGAACTCTCTACAGGGTGATTTGTTTGTAGCTGAACTCTCTACAGGGTGATCTGTTCGTTGCTGAACTCCCTATAAGGTAACTTCTTCTAGCTAATCTTTCTACAGGGCGATTTGTTTGTAGCTGAGTTCTCTACAGGGTGATTTGTTTGCAGCTGAACTCTACATGGTAGTTTCTTTGTAGCTCTACAATGTGACTTCTTCTAGCTGAACTCTCTACAAGGTGACTTGTTTCTAGCTGATCTCTCTACAGGGTGACTTGTTTCTAGCTGAACTTTCTACAGGTGATTTGTTTGCAGCTGAACTCTCTTCATGATGGTTTCTTTGTAGCTGAACTCTCTACAAGGTAATTTCTTCTATAGCTGATCTTTCTACAGGGTGATTTGTTTGTACCTGAACTATCTACATGATGGTTTCTTTGTAGCTGAACTCTCTACAAGGTAACTTCTTCTAGTTGATCTCTCTACAGGACAATTTGTTTGTACCTGAACTCTCACATGATTGTTTCTTTGAAGCGGAACTCTCTACAAGGTGATTTCTTCTAGCTGATCTTTCTACAGGGTGATTTGTTTGTAGCAGAACTCTCTACAAGGAAACTTCTTCTAGCTGATCTCTCTACAGGGAGATTTGTTTGTAGCTGAACTCTCTATACATGATTTGTTTGCGGCTGAATTCTCTACATGATGGTTTCTTTGTAGCTGAACTCTCTACAAGGTAACTTCTTCTAGCTGATCTCTTTACAGGGTGAATTGTTTGTAGCTGAACGATCTACAAGGTAACTTCTTCTAACTGATCTCTCTACACGGTGATTTGTCTGTAGCTGAACTCTCTACAAGGAAACCTCTTTTAATTGAGCTCTGTACAGGGTGAATTGTTTGTAGCTGAACTATCTACAAGGTAACTTCTTCTAGCTGATATCTCTACAGGATGATTTGTTTGTAGCTGAACTATCTACAAGGTAACTTCTTCTAGCTGATCTCTCTACAGGGTGATTTGTTTGTAGCTGAATTCTGTATTATAGGTGATTTGTTTGCAGCTGAGCTCTTTACAGAATGGTTTCTTTGTAGCTGAACTCTCTACAAGGTAACTTCTTCTAGCTGATGTATCTACAGGGTCACTGGTTTGTAGCTGAATTCTCTACATGGTGGTTTCTTTGTAACTGAACTATCTATAAGGTGACATCTTCTAGCTGATCTTTCAACAGGGTGATTTGTTTGTAACTGAACTCTCTACAAGAAAACTTCTTCTAACTGATGTCTGAAAAGGGTGAATTGTTTGTAGCTGAACTCTCTACAGGGTGATTTGTTTGTAGCTGATCTCTATACAGGTTACTTATTTCTAACTGATCTCTAGAATTCTGTTCAGGGTGACTGCTCTATTAGGATGACTGCTCTATTAGAGTATCTCGATCTCGCACTTGCTACACCAAGTTGGATTTCGTGTTATAACTCCGTGGCTTTAAGTCTGATTCTTCTACACCATTGAAGAGCCTTTCTAAGATGATAACTCCATCTGTACAGCGATTTTCAAAGCATTACCCCAAGTGGTTTATCTGGTAGGCGTGGCAAGCATAATAATAATAATAATTTAAAAAAAAAATTTGCTAATCTCGATTGCGTAATTGTTACACACTGTTGATTTTTTCGCTGTATCTTCCTGGTTTTTAGCTCGATTTCTTTCAAACCACAAAAGGTTTTAGGTTCAATAGTTAACCTATTCACCCTCCGGTTTTCAGCTTCTTCCCATACGCGGTTTACCCTGTAGGCGTGACAACATATTGGTGTTATTTTTCGTGCATAATCGCTCATAACTCTTTGCCTGTTTATGGTATTCCAGCCAAAGTTGGTACCGAGATGCGCCTTTATACCCCCCTTCTGTGTGCCAAAGTTCAAGGCAATCGGATAACGCGTTCGTGTTTTATGGCAGTTTTTGTAAGTGTGCGAAAAGAGGAAGAAAAATAAGAAGAAAAAAAACCCGAAGAAACTAAGCCAATTTGTGAAGTCGCATACCTCAGGAATGCCTGAAGCGATTTCGCTCAAATTTGGAATGTGGAGTACTGAAGTTGGAGGGAATGTACACAGCAAAATTTGTTTTGTTTCATCAAGGCAGCACAGAGCTACGGAGGTGCGAAAATTGTGTTTTCTTTCTTCCTGTCAATATACTCAAGGGGTTGCGCGCCGGCTTCTTGGGCCGCACAACACACTACCGTGTGTCTTGATCTAATCCAAAACAGCCAAGCTGTAAAAAAAGTGTGCGGCCCTCAAAAAGGCTATGGTGAAAAAAGATGTGAAATCCAAGGTGGCGGCCAAGAAATGGCTGTGATGGTAGGTTAATGGTAAAAATTTTAATAACAACAATTCAGGTGAATTTTGGTCAATTGGCACAAAATCCACCTGAATTGTCGTTATTAAAATTTTTACCATTAACCTACAATCACAGCCATTTCTTGGCCACCACGTTGGATTTCACATCTTCTTTCACCATAGCCTTTTTGAGGGCCGCACATTTTTTTTTACAGCTTGGCTGTTTTGGATTAGATTTCACTTCTTTTTGTATTTGTATACCCCAAAGCCGGCCTATGGCCTTCTTTGGGACTTTTTTAACTTATCTTTTTTTCTTTACCACAGGAAGAAAAAAAGATGAAGCAGATGTACCTTAAATATTTCTGATTTTATCAGTAAATGTACAAATTATATATATAATACATATATTTATTACAGAACTGTCCATGGTAAATTTTTGTGTAACTGAACACTCTTCAAGGCAACTTTTCTAGCTGATTTCTCTACAGGGTGATTTGTTTGTAGCTGAACTATCAACAAGGTAACTTCTTCTAACTGTTCTCTCTACAGGGAGATTTGTTTGTAGCTGAACTCTCTACAGGTGATTTGTTTGGAGCTGAATTATCTAGATGATGGTTTCTTTGTAGCTGAACTATCTACAAGTTAACTTCTTCTAACTGATCTCTCTACGTGGTGGTTTCTTTGCAGCTGAACTCTCTACATGGTTGTTTCTTTTTACTGTAGCTGAACTCTCTACAAGGCAATTTCTTCTAGCTGATTTCTCTACAGGGTGATTTGTTTGTAGCTGAATTCTATACAGGTGATTTGTTTGCAGCTGAGCTCTTTACAGAATGGTTTCTTTGTAGCTGAACTCTCTACAAGGAAACTTCTCCTAGCTGATTTCTCTACAGGGAGATTTGTTTGCAGCTGAACTCTCTACATGATGGTTTCTTTGTAGCTGAACTCTCTACAAGGTAACTTCTTCTAGCTGATCTCTCTACAGGGCGATCTGTTTGTAGCTGAACTCTCTACATTGTAGTTTCTTTGTTGCTGAACTCTACAAGGTGATTTCTTCTAGCTGAATTATCTCTTTCTATAGTTGCATGAATTCCCTACAAGGTAACTTCTTCTAGCTGATCTCTCTACAGGGTGAATTGTTTGTGGCTGATCTCTCTACAGGCTGACTTGTTTGTAGCTGATCTCTATACAGGTTACTTGTTTCTAACTGATATCTTGAATTCTCTTTGGGTGACTGCTCTATTAAGATGACTGCTCTATTAGAGTATCTCGATCTCGCACTTGCTACACCAAGTTGGATTTCGTGTTATAACTCCGTGGCTTTAAGTCTGATTCTTCTACACCATTGAAGAGCCTTTCTAAGATGATAACTCCATCTGTACAGCGATTTTCTAAGCATTACCCCAAGTGGTTTACCTGGTAGGCGTGGCAAGCAGTCGTTTTTTATTAGCTAATCTCGATTGCGTAATTGTTACACACTATTGGTTTTTTCGTTGTATCTTCCTGGTTTTTAGCTCGATTTCTTTCAAACCACAAAAGGTTTGAGGGTCAATAGTTAACCTATTCACCCACCGATTTTCAGAATCTTCCCATACGTGGTTTACCCTGTAGGCGTGACAACATATTGGTGTTATTTTTCGTCAATAATCGCTCATAACTCTTTGCCTGTTTATCGTATTCCAGCTAAAGTTGGTACAGAGATGCACCTTTATACCCCCCCCTTCTGTGTGCCAAATTTCAAGGTGATCGGATATGGCGTTCGCGTTTTATAGCAGTTTTTGTAAGTGTGCGAAAAGAGGAAGAAAAATAATAAGAAAAAAAAACGAAGAAACTAAGCCAATTTTTGAAGTCGCATATCTCGGGAACGCTTGAAGCGATTTCGCTCAAATTTAGAATGTGGAGTACTGAAGGTGGAGGGAGTGTCCACAGCAAAAATCGTTTTGTTTCATCAAGGCAGCACAGAGCTACGAAGGTGCGAATATTGCGTTTTCTTTCTTCCTGTCAATATACTCATGGGTGTTACGCGCCGGCTTCTTGGGCCACACGACACACTACCGTGTGTCTTGAGCAACTAAAATATAAACGAAGTAGCCCTATTTTTGAGAGAAAAGTTTTACCAGGTTATGTAATAAACCCACAATACTGAGCGAACTATCCGGTTATCCCAGAAACTGGGCCTCTGTAGGCGTGTCCGATTCAGGGTTAGCGCATCATATACTATGAAACGCACAATAGAAGCGCTAGCATGCTGGAATTGCACTCAGCGTTTGTTTTATACCGTCGTGCTGGATAAATCTGGTTACAGCCATGAAAGGGTTGATTAACATACAGAGGAATTGTGTTGCTACAATTCTCCCTCATCTGGACACCTGTTATCCAGACACCTCTTATTATCTGGATAACTCTATTATCTGGGCACCTCCATTGTCTGCACAGCCTAAATTAGTCATGTAGCTTGTAGTTTATTGACCATAATGAAGTTTGCTTAAGATAAAAGCTTTGTTGGCTTGTTTATTCTATTAATGATAGCTACCACTTGGTTGCTAGGTGATAATGCATTTTCACAGCTAGGGTAGTGACCATGAATGCTCTGTAGTGACTTCCATTCTGGACACTAAGGTGCACAGCACTAACTGATAGCAATAACATTACTTGTATTTAAGTTAGTCACTTTAGTACAATTTAAGACATTTCTGATACAGTAGTATGTACCATACTGCCGGATAAGAAAGGTTCCATTACACTAAGATTACAGGTGCATTGTATTTAATGCCTGCTTGTCACTCTGTAGTTAAGCCATGAGGATCCACCAGCCTGGCATATTAACTTTTTGTACGTTATCTTTTTACTTCAGTACCTTGTTGTTGAGGGACTGGTCTCTTGTGTTGTCAAGTATTAAGCAGGTGCTGGAGGTTAGCGAAAGCGATTATATCAAGAATTAGATCAGCATAGACACACACTGATTAATTGCGTTGATGCAATAGGTATTTTAGATGTACATGTAAGCAGTGCCAAATCACTGAGACCCACCAGGTGAAACTACTAGTTGCTCAAATTCCAGTATTATCTTGTGGCGGGATTGTTGACAAGGTGTACGGACCGAATACCAAATAATCATGGCTCTCTTATCATTTGTCACTTACATCATCAGAAGTCCAGGACAGTATACATGTTGTGCTTATAGCAGATGTATTCATGTTTTCGTCATACCCACATTTTTTGGTATACTGTACGTATTAATGGCTCTGTCAGTTTTGCAGGCCATTTGGTCAAAACAGTTCACTAACTAGCAAGTTGGCCATTTGGTCTCTTGGGTCATCAGATATCCAAGCAAGTTGTGCTTTTTGGTGACCACAAATCTAACCCTAGTGATAATTGGAGCCCTAGCTGATTAGCAGCTTTGACTTAAGGTATGTGCACAAGCTCACAGCATTAGTTTAAGCTGTACTTGTATGCACAAGTATAATTTAAAATCAGGTATTGATTGTAAAATGGAGTAAACAATATATCAGGTATTAAAAAGTGGAAATTGGTACAACTCTAATCCTGATTTTCCTATTGTGTAACTAAGAAACATTTACTATATCCTACTTTCTATTCGATGGCCACTTGTTGTTTGACAGGTCTCCTCATGTTCATGTTTACATACTTAGGCACTAGACATTTACGTTACATCTGGTACACCAGATTCAATTAGCCTTGAATAAAAAGTTTGTATGTAAAAACGTCGTGTATTTTGTAGTACACAGATTTTAGGTGCATTTTATTTAATTCCCGCCTGTTGGTTTTTACAGACTATCTGTTCAAAGTGTTTATATGTTAGTAGTTGGATATGGTCATGGTGTGTAACTTGGGAACAGGCAGCAACTAAGATCAAGTTAATTTCAGGTTAGTTGATGTACAGAAGAATTATTGCCATAAATGACTGAATTTGTGTATTAGAATCAAGGAGAAAGTTACACAGTGTGGTCTGCCAGATGCTTCCGTTAACCTCAGTAATGAGATTCATCTGTCCTTGTATGATCTCTGCATGTGTCATTTATGTAAGAAGAGACATACATTTTGGGTGCATTGTATTTAATGCCCGGCTGTCAGTTTTTACAGGTAATCTGGCCATAGTATACATGTGGTCATGGTACATACATAACTTGGAAACCAGGTAGGAAGTCATGAATTTCAGGTCAGTTTACATACAGAGAAATTGTATTATTTTGTGTGTTCTTTTTATAGTTCTCAATTGTCAACTGTACATAGATTGACTGTATATAGTGACATCAAGGGTGTAGTGAATTTCCAGGTCAGTGTATGTATGTACTAAGGGATACAGTTGTGATCAGTACTGTTATGATGGCACCCCCATGTCATTTACGTGTCGTGCTTATAAAGATATTTTCCAGTATACAGATTTCAGACATATTGTATTTAATGCCCACTTGTTTACATGTCGTGCTTATGAAGATATTAACAAGTATCCAGATTTTAGGCATATTGTATTTAATGCCTAATTGTTGATTTTTGTAGGCCGGTTGTGTTGTCAGATAACCAAGCAAGTGTCTTTGATGGTGAGACCGATGTTCCAGGTTAGTTTCATGTGTGTTTAATTTAAGATAAAAATTCAGTACGTGCTTGTCCTTATAGGTCTCACTTAATCTTTTGTTGTCATGCAGACATCCAAGAAATCATGATTGGTGTTAAACTATATTTAGTAATGTCTTAATGTTAATCTTGATTTGAAGTTGTGTTATGTGTTGTAATAGCATTATTGTATGTTTACCATAAAGCAAGAAATTTTCATGGATTTCGCGGCCATCTTATCCATGAAATTTGAATTGTGCAAGTTGTGTAGAACAACCCGAACTCATACACACAGTCACTGGCAAACAACATACCACATTCCAGCAATTCATTACAAAACTTGAAAGCCACAACAGAAGTTCATACACAGTCACTGGCAAACCACATTCCATCACAAAGCTTTATTGTGCCGTGTTATGTGCATAATGATTAATGAAATCCACATCACAAGCTCAATGGTGCACACTACATAGAGGTGGTAACCCTATAGGCTTGTTGCCTTTTGTATTTACCTTACCTTTGTGGTTAATCTATTAAAAAAGTAAATAGAACAACACCTGGTCTAGTGACTTTGTTCTTCACACCTTGTTTATAAGACATCTTGCACAAATAAGTGCTCTTCACACCTTGTTTTTAAGACATCTGGCGAATACAAATGCTTGCATGGGGCATAACACTAAATGGAATCTAAAAAATCTCTGCTTAAAATGCCATCCCTAGGGAACTTATGGTTTTGCACGCTTTCACACACTTTCACAACTTGTTTATCAGACATTGGGGCTTGTGTCCACATCATGTCTTTAAAAGTTATTGTAGGGATTACAGGTTTGATCGAAGAAAATACACGTATGGGCAAACCAGAATTAGATAGTGTCAGCGCTAGATGAACTGCACAAACACAGGTATGTTGACTGGTATAACATGATGGTAGGTGTAACATAAGGTCAAGAAATAAAGTGAAATATGTGTAAATATGCCTATTTTTATTTTAGCAAGGTTGCAAGACAATGACAACTCCTAAAGATTTTGTTTATCACGCAACGCCACACAAATCTATTGAGAGATGTTGCATAATCTAGGACTAATATTGCAAAACCAACCCTACACTTAAATAACTCACAGTAGTGGCTGCACGTCTTTTATATGGGTGTGCACTTTGTAGTTCTTGGCCGCATGACTCACTACCATGAGTCTTGATAGTAGTGTACTACTCTGCCGATCTGTACTGAAATGGCTATAATATCAGCTTTGATTCAATGGTATACTAGAGAAGTTGTAATAGTATTGTATTACAGAGTTTATTTGATTACTGTTGTAATGCTATAATAGAGTAAACATTTTTAGGATTTTTAATAGAACGCACATAGAATCTTCTAGAACAATCTAGATTTTTCATTGGTAGATCGTTGAAATTATGAACTTTTACTATTGAGTAAATTTTAACTAGAATTTTCATTTATAAAGCAGAAATTAGGTGAGGTGATTAGCCGTGATAGCAGTGGCTCAGTGGTTAAGGATTTGGGTGATCAGTATGTAGGTCTGTGGTTCAAAGGCTGGTAAATTTTTTCAACATATTTCATACATCTTTTTTACCCTGCGAGGTGACTGCTTTATTAGAGTATTTCAACCCCGCGATTTAAAGTTGCTTGGTGTTTGCCTTGCAACTCTATAACTGTCAATGTGATTTCTTTTAAACCTCAAAAGGTTTGAGTTATGATGGTTAACCTATATGCATACTGATTTTTAAAGTTATTCCCATAAGTGGTTTATCCTGTAGGTGTATCAACAATTTGGTCTTTTTAAAAATGAGGTTTACATGCACATTTAAACCAAGTTAATGTAGGAGCTATTAATTATGCACGCATTGGTTAGAAATGTTAGTGAGCATTAACTGGAATTTGCACATGTGCAGTGTTCAACACGTGCCTCCTAGTGTGAACAGTGTGACTTGTTAGTTGTTAAGGGTGAGCCATCATGCCACAGACAGAGGACAAAAGGAAGAATCCAGAGGGCAAAAGGAAGACCCCAACGAATTGAAATTTATGGGCGAGTGTCTTCTCTTTATCGCTCGTGCGAAACCGGGAGGATATACATACGGCAAGCGTCTTCTCCGACATATCAGGAAGTTTGGCTCAAAAATGGAAGTTTGAGGCCAGCTGCAGGTGATAAGTTTAATTATAATCAAAGCAGTTTAGCAGCTGCAATTATTTTTACTTGTTATATTTCATTGATTAAAGACTTTACTGTTGCTATTTTTCCACTTTTGTAGGTTTTGAGAGATTTCTACTTAAAGGAGTCATCACAGACTGTCTATGTTCCGTATAGTGTATTCATGACAGGTGTACTGGAATATTAGAACTTTAGTACGCATACAGAACTTCTTTAATAAAATTGTTTTAAAGCTCTGTATTAATTCTAAGGAGTCATTTATAGTTAAAGACTTGCTGTGTGTTACTACTCAGACCTAGCCAGACGGAGTCCATGCCAAATCGAAGCAATAATCTCGCTCAGAATCACGCACATATTTAACCTCCAACTTTGCCATTGTTTTGACGAGTGATAGTTTACGCTATATGTGCTCACTATGGCTTGTTGGAATCGCTCAAGAATAAGCTAAAAGAATCTAGCAGCGAATCCGGGATAATCCAAGCATGTCACGAGATATGAATGAATTTATTAGAATAATCAAAATGCCCATTGGAAATGTATTGCAGATGATTGTGTTCTTTTATTGTGAAAATGACGAGCGGAGTTTTCGTGTACTGAGCTTCACTTGGTACCATCCTGTTCGTCAAGAGTTGCTCTTTCTCATGGTACTTGCGAATCTGAAATTCGTCTTTTGAGTGAAAAGATATGTGAGTACAAAGTGTCAGTACAATAGAAACTGTGCAACTTATAGTGAACAAATTGGTGCAGCTGGACCAAATCTCCGCAAACTTCTTGATATGGGTCTTCTCTGAGCGCAACAGCAAAACCAATGGGCTGAAGACGGAGGATAGAGATTGGATAACACGAAACCCTGGACGGTGAGCACCGCTTTGAATGTGAGGGAGGAGTGGCATCATCGCCGGATCAGTACTACACATATATACGCGTTGATAGACTGTGAAATCATACATTGTCACGGTGGAGAACATCTCGATACAAGCAGCGCTGGATCGAATGGTGATAAAGGTAACTGATCTAACACCCGTCTCGGTAAGTAGTGATGGTGTTTTAATGTGTTAAACAGCTAGCTATATTAATTTTGACGTTTCCATTGGCAGCTGTGTTCTTATTACAAGTGGTGTAATAAATTTGAAGTATACATATATATGTATAGCATGGATAGTTTTGCTTTTGCGCACCGACCTGTCACCCAGAGAAGTGTTTTCAAAATGTATCTACAGGTAATGACGGGCTTACTAACAACAGAAATCAGTAGTGGCTGTTCATGAACTGCCTATTCACTATAACTTTGGATTGTGGCTTGTGGTAACAGACTGTGGCTAGCAAGTTATGAGTCTACTTAGCTTCCAGGCATTGCAGTACCACTACAATGTAAATTAGGAAGGTGGGGTTCGTGCTGGTGATGTGATGCTTGTGTTCGCTTGGTGTGGTATACGTAAGTTTGAAATAATTATGTGGATCATGCTGGGTGGCATGCCATTGGTGTGGGCTTCGTGCTTCTGACATGGGAATAGGTTTTCAAAGGGTCGGGCATATATAGGCAATTTGTATATGTTTTGTGGTGATCACAAGGAACAAAACATGATTATTGGACTCTTCATGATCAGTTTCTGAGCAGCAAGTTTGATTGTGGTATGTGTACAACCGAATAGCTTTATAAATATGACTGTTGCTGTATTGTGCAGTGAAACATTTAGACACTTATGATTTTGAGTGGGCATCAGTAGACCATTGTGCAACAAAGGACATTAGCTTAGATTGAAAAGTAGAAATCACTGCAACCCATAATCTTTTAGTTTTATACATTTGCAGACAGCTGTTTGGAACAGACTAGGTAACAGCACGAGCACATAGAATAAATATTATATCATCAAGTTCACTTATTACACCAGTATACATGATTACTTGATTAGTCTGTGATGCGTGATGAAAGACATAGCGCATTGACCTATAATATTGTTAACACCGATTTCAATTGTAGTGATCCTGAAATGACTAGATTTTATCACCAGTAGTGTGTAAAAAGTGAGTACATGTGTTGAGGAAACTAGTACTATTAAGGTGCTTCTTTGGTGTACCAAATATACAAGGCATTTACTCATGAAGTTGCGGTGCTGGTTCTTCAGTGTTTGTAATATCTTTCAGTAATATGTTCACATAGCGGGTGCTGGTACACAGTGTAGTCTTTGGTACATTACTAGTACTGAAATGTGCGTTTGTAAGAAATGTGGTTAACATTATTATTTGCCTACCTTACTCTTCCATGTTACTTCCTTTGATCATAGCAGTTGTAAGTATCTAATCCAAAACAGCCAAGCTGTAAAAAAATAGTGCGGCCCTGAGAAAGGCTATGGTGAAAAAAGATGTGAAATCCAAGGTGGCGGCCAAGAAATGGCTGTGATGGTAGGTTAATGGTAAAAATTTTAATAACGACAATTCAGGTGAATTTTGTGCCAAGACCAAGCGGCACCAAATTCACCTGAATTGTTGTTATTAAAATTTTTACCATTAACCTACCATCACAGCCATTTCTTGGCCGCCACCTTGGATTTCACATCTTTTTTCACCATAGCCTTTCTCAGGGCAGCACTATTTTTTTACAGCTTGGCTGTTTTGGATTAGATTTCACTTCTTTTTGTATTTGTATACCCCAAAGCCGGCCATAAAGCCGGCCTATGGCCAGCTTTAGGGCTTTTTAACCTGTCATTTTTTCTTTACTACAGGAAGAAGAAAAGATGAAGCAGGGTTTTACTTTGTAGCTAACCTCTCTGCAAGGTGATCCTTCTGGCTGATCTCTCTACCGGATGACTTGTTTGTAGCTGAACTCTCTACAGGGTGATTTGTTTGTAGCTGAACTCTCTACAAGGTGACTTCTTCTAGCTGATCTTTCTACAGGGTGATTTGTTTGTAGCTGAATTCTCTACAGGGCGATTTGTTTGCAGCTAAACTGCTACAATGTAACTTCTTCTAGCTGAACTCTCTACGGGTGGCTTGTTTCTAGCTGATCTCTCTACAGGGTGACTTGTTTCTAGCTGAACTCTCTACAGGGTGATTTGTTTGTAGCTGAACTCTCTACAAGGTAACTTCTTCTAGCTGGTCTTTCTACAGGGTGATTTGTTTGTAGCTGAATTCTCTACAGGGCAATTTGTTTGCAGCTGAACTCTCTACATGGTAGTTTCTTTGTAGCTGAACTCTCTACAGGGTGACTTGTTTCTAGCTGAACTCTCTACAGGGTGACTTGTTTCTAGCTGATCTCTCTACAGGGTGACTTGTTTTTAGCTGAACTCTCTACAGGGTGATTTGTTTGTAGCTGAACTCTCTACAAGGTAACTTCTTCTAGCTGATCTTTCTACAGGGTGATTTGTTTGTCTCTACAGGGCAATTTGTTTGCAGCTGAACTCTCTACATGGTAGTTTCTTTGTAGCTGAACTCTCTACAATGTAACTTCTTCTAGCTGAACTCTCTACGGGTGACTTGTTTCTAGCTGATCTCTCTACAGGGTGACTTTTTTCTAGCTGAACTCTCTACAGGGTGATTTGTTTGTAGCTGAACTCTCTACAAGGTAACTTCTTCTAGCTGATCTTTCTACAGGGTAATTTGTTTGTCTCTACAGGGAAATTTGTTAGCAGCTGAACTCTCTACATGGTAGTTTCTTTGTAGCTGAACTCTCTACAATGTAACTTCTTCTAGCTGAACTCTCTACAGGGTGACTTGTTTCTAGCTGATCTCTCTACAGGGTGACTTGTTTTTAGCTGAACTCTCTACAGGGTGATTTGTTTGTAGCTGAACTCTCTACAAGGTAACTTCTTCTAGCTGATCTTTCTACAGGGTGATTTGTTTGTCTCTACAGGGCAATTTGTTTGCAGCTGAACTCTCTACATGGTAGTTTCTTTGTAGCTGAACTCTCTACAATGTAACTTCTTCTAGCTGAACTCTCTACGGGTGACTTGTTTCTAGCTGATCTCTCTACAGGGTGACTTTTTTCTAGCTGAACTCTCTACAGGGTGATTTGTTTGTAGCTGAACTCTCTACAAGGTAACTTCTTCTAGCTGATCTTTCTACAGGGTAATTTGTTTGTCTCTACAGGGAAATTTGTTAGCAGCTGAACTCTCTACATGGTAGTTTCTTTGTAGCTGAACTCTCTACAATGTAACTTCTTCTAGCTGAACTCTCTACAGGGTGACTTGTTTGTAGCTGAACTCTCTACAGGGTGATTTGTTTGTTGCTAAACTCTCTACAAGGTAACTTCTTCTAGCTGATCTTTCTACAAGTTGATTTGTCTGTAGCTGAATTCTCTACAGGGAAATCTGTTTGCTGCTGAATTCTGTATATGGTAGTTTCTTTGTAGCTGAACTTTCTACAATGTAACTTCTTCTAGCTGAACTCTCTACAGGGTGACTTGTTTCTAGCTGATCTCTCTACAATGTAACTTCTAGCTGAACTCTCTACAGGGTGGCTTGTTGTAGCTGAACCCTCTACAGGGTAATTTATTTGCAGCTGAACTCTCTACATGGTAGTTTCTTTTTAACCGAACTCTCTACAATGTAACTTCTTCTAGCTGAACTCTCTACAGGATGACTTGTTTCTAGCTGATCTCTGTACAGGGTGACTTGTTCCTAGCTGAACTCTCTACAGGTGATTTGTTTGCAGCTGAACTCTCTTACATGGTGGTTTCTTTGTAGCTGAACTCTCTACAAAGTGACTTCTTCTAGCTGATCTATCTACAGGATGACTTGTTTCTAACTGAACTCTCTACAGTGTGATCTGTTCATAGCGGAACTTTCTACTGGGTGATTTGTTTGCAGCTAAACTCTTTGCATGATTGTTTCTTTGTAACTGAACTCTCTATAAGGTAACTTCTTCTAGCTGATCTCTCTACAGGGCAATTTGTTTGTAGCTGAATTCTCTACAGGGTGATTTATTTGAGCTGAACTCTCTACATGATGGCTTCTTTGTAGCTGAACTCTCTATTAGGTACCTTCTTCTAGCTGATCTGACTACAGGGTGACTTGTTTGTAGCTGAATTCCCTACAGAATAACTTGCAATGTAATATAACTGAGTAAATTATACATGCAGCTGAATGCTTTATTAGGGTGACTGTTCTATTAGTAGCGACCTCAGACTGGCCAAAATTTCCACTACCTGCAATGTTTTCTTCGTATCTTTAAAACAGGGAAGCCTTATTCTCTCGCTCATTCAGCAAACAATCTATAATAACGATGCATTATAGCGCTGAAGTTTGGTGTACCGGGATTAAGCATTTCCGGAGAAACAGCACGGAACATTTTTAGGTCCGCATACCTTCTGTAGAAAAAAGTTCGTACAGATATTTGTATTGCAATTATGGCACCGACCTTGTTTGAGTGCGAGTGAATTTGCTGATGGTTTTCAGAGTCGTTTGAGACTTCCCTGGGCAAAGTGAAGGTGCTGAGTTCGATTCTGGACACATTTTGAGGTGAAACACACTCTTTTACGTTGATTTTGGTGAGCTAAATATGGCGTAGTGTAGAGTTCGTCTAGGTAACACTTTGTCTCGTGAAGTAGCCTCAATATTGATTGTTTTAGGTCAGTTTTTGGTAGCTTATTTTTAGCGGAATTTCGCGGAATGCCACTATTGTAGTTGTGGGGTCATATTATTATGATTATGTGTCTATTGTGTAGAATTGATAGTGTTAATTGTTGGTTGGAGATAGCCTTGTCACTGCCTTACCTTGGTGAAAACTGTGAGCAAGTTGGAATCTCTGCTCAAGGCATTGTTAACCACATTTTACCAGTCTTACTAATATCTTCGATTACTAAAGGAGTGGTTTTTGAATTAAATGCATTTTGAGTTAACTGTAATTTTTCATAGAATTGTTTTTATGAGTGGCTGACATTGATGGTTGATGATGTAGTACCATTAACACTGACGGCTATTAAATCACTTGTATTCAGACTGAACAAGAAACGCTGGAAATATGATGCTACAAATGTATCTTTAGTTGTAGAAACAAAGTCTGTTCCGAAGACTAACACTATCAGTGAGAGGGATTTTGCACAGCTGGATCGCTTCCTCAGGGAAAAACCAAATGCATCCATTTTATCACTTGAAGCTTTGATCTTGTTCTGCAACAACAAAACTGCTAGTTGGTTGAATGATAAATCTCCTGCTGAGTGCTGTGAGTTGCTACACAAAGCAAGAAGTAGTTCATCCGGGTTAAAGCAACAGTATCAAGTTTGGAGAAAGAAGCTGATTGAAGACCGTGCTAAACTTCTACAGGCAATACAGGCTTCTTTTGCGAGAAAAGAAGGTACGAGAGAAAGATAACCTTACCAAGGCAGTCATGAAGTTTGGGTTATGGCAGAATGAACAGCATGTAGTGGATGGTCTTGCAAAACTAAAATCGAAAACTAGCAAGTTGCATGCTTTGAAAGTTCAATTGGATTTCAGACAAAGTTTTGGAGCAATGCTCTGCAGATAAAAGTATATTCCACCTCTAGAAGAATTTTAAAAAACTGTCTGTAGAAGAAGTTTGCAGCAACCTGCACAAACTTTTTTTTGCCACCTAGTGAAGACCAAGAAGGACTAATCAGCCAAAGAATTAAGCACAGATGGATGGTTGATGGAGAAGAGCAATGGTACTCTGGAATGATTCTAGATGTTGTCCCTGGTACAGATGACTGGTAAATGTCCAATATGACAATGAAAACCAAGTTCTATCATTAAACTTGCTTTTGGACATTAAACAAGGTGACTTGGAATTTGTGGATTAAGCTTTTTATCTTTGTTTTTGTATATAGTGTATGTGATTTTAGTGTGTTCTAGTTATGACTTTGACGAATTCCTGTGAAACCAAATGTGGGTGTGGCTAGTTAAGTGTGCAATTTGTTTCTATACATGTTTACATTATCGGGTCCAAATTTGGTGGAAAAATTCTCACGTTTACTGAAGTTATGAGTTGTAGAAAATTTGGTGCCATTTTCCCTATGGAGAAACTGTGTACAAAAAAACCCTTACACTGTCAGACATTACTAGCTATAAAAAGATAATGGAATAAGATATTGAAAATCTGTTTTCAGATCTGGTATCCTCAATAATTTTTTTACACACCTGTAATGTAAAAAATTCAAAATATGCAATAATTAAAATTGGTCCGAGGTCGCTACTATTAGAGTATCTCGCTCTCGCATTTGCTACACGTAGTTGCCTTTCGAATCATAACTCAGTGATTTGTAATCCGATTCTTCTGTACTACTGCAAGAACTTTCTATGATGATTATTCCAGCTACATACTGATTTTCAGCTCGTTGCTCTAAGCGGTTTGCCTGGTAGACACGAAAACTAATAGTTTTTTTATTCATAAAAATCGATCGCGTAATTTTGACACAGGTTGGGTTTTGTGTCATATCTCCATGGTCGTTATCCCGATTCCTTTCAAACCACAAAAAGGCACTCCTACGATGGTTGCTCCATCTACATATCAATTTTCAACTGATTCTTCCAAGGCGTTTACCCTGTAGGCGTGACAGACCTTCGACCTTATATTACGCAAATAATCGGTTATAACTCCGTGAATGTTCATCGGATTCCTACCAAAGTTGGTACGGAGATCCGCCTTAATAAGCCCTTTAAGTGTGCCAAATTTCAGCCCAATCCGAGCACGCATTCGTGTTTTATGGCGAATTTTGCGAAGTGTGCGAAATGAAGATGAAGAAAAAAACGAAGAAATTAAAACGAAATTTTGTTCGCTCGTATCTCGGAAATGGCTGGAGCGATTTTCTTCAAATTTGGTATGTAGACTCCCCTAACTGGGCGGCACGTCTCTAGCAAATTTGGTTCCAATCGGATAAGGAATCACAGAGCTACATAGGTGTAAAAATTGTGTTTTCTTTCTTCCTGTTAATATACTCACGGTGTGGCGCGCCGGCTTCTTGGGCCGCACGACACACTATCGTGTGTCTTGATACCGCTTCTATAATTTCTGATTATCCCAGCTTAACTAAACACACACATTGAGTTGTTGTACTTGTTAGGAAATCCTTGTGATCTTACTCAACACTAGGAGGAGGGAAAAGTGTTATTGTAGCAAGTTAATGCCTGTTAATTGTTGCATATTCAGCACTCATATAGTTAGCCTTCCCAATGGTACTCTTTGCACCTGCACAATGTTGGTGTCTTTGACAACCCACTTCAGCATAGTAGCAAATAATTACACAATTATTCTGTTCTACTATGCCAGGTAAGGTACTGTTATTTGGAAACACAATCTACAGTGTTATTGTAAGGGTCAAAGGGTACCGAAAAGCTCCTGTAAATCTGTTGCGTATCATGGTGATACCAAGATTAGAAGGATTAGCTTCAGACTGGGTGTACTATGGAGATCACATGTGCACTGTTATAGTACGTACATTGCATCATATTTAATCATGTGCAGCTCACTATGTCAGATATGACCATGACAGTCTGTAATTCCTCAAGCTTTAAATGCTATGCTTTACATTTGGCTGATTAACAGGAGCACTTCCCTGTAATCCATATATGTGACCAGATTTTACAGAACCGATCCAAATCGCACATCAGGCAAAATCAAACTAACACCACCAGTGGATAGCTACACTATCGTACTACAAGTTTTGACTCTCAGCACTACTCAAACTACACGGGGCTGGTTTTTACACACGTCTTTTCTGGGTGGTGTGGAGTGCTCAAATGGCGGTTTCAGGCCTTGTGAAGGACCTGGCTTGGCAAGAGTCAGTGGTTTACTGGTGGACAGCCTTATAATGTTGGCCAGACGTGTTCTCTGTTGATTTTGCTACATATCAGCCACTAAGGAGCCAGCACAGCCCTGTAATCTCGTGTCTGGACTCCAATCGTGGTCTGCCACCATTTTGAGGTCTAACTTTTGCCCTCCCCGCCACCCCCCAACCTCCACCCCTTTGTGAGCACTTGTGATACTACTTCGCTCGTCCAACTGCTCAGATTTTCTATCTTATTTGGCGGGAAACTGTACAAGCAGCTACAAGTACTGGAAGTGACTTGAAAGGTAACAGATTGATGCATCTTTTGTGTAAATTTCATACGCGTGCTTGCTATCCTTGGAGAGTTATGCTGGCTTCAATTCTTTAAAACCGTTTATCTCGGAACTTCTAATGTGCGATTTGGATCGTTTTTCCAAAATCCAGTCACATATTATGTTATGTTCGAATATGTACATAAACTGTGTATTTGCTTATTAATTGAAAGCACACCGCAGCTAAACACTTCCATGTCTGCAATCTTGAGTGAGTCACTTGATGTAGACCATCGTCCACTTACCAAACAGCAGCAGCAATGGTATGTCACCTTCCCCATCTGACTCGCTATTAAGTACAGAAAAATAGACAATACATCATCCTACATAAAACTAAACATACTAAATACAGTGGTAAACAGCTCGTTATACTAGGCAGGTATGTCTTGACGTCCATCCCATTTGTAAACCTAAATGGTTTAACTAAGTACATTCTACAGTGAGAATAATACTACATGTTCTACAATATATTCCCATTCAAATCCCCTTCCCATACTACCATAGTTACATACCGCATGATTTCCCACATTGGATCTGACTGTAGATTTGCTCCTGTATGTGTAATTGCACATGATATGCAATTTAAATGAGATATACCACCAATGTCAGCCTACAGTACCCTTCTTTCACCTTTACCATCTGCACTAGCTACCATGCACAGAAAGCAGTTATCACCTATCAGTAAACTCAAATTTGGCCACCTTACACAACATACCACAATATTCATCAATCCACCCATGCATAGGGGATATTGTAGAGTGATTGAAGTATAGATGAGGTAGGAAAATGTTTTTTTTTGTTTAATGAAACATTGCTATCAACCTACCCTCTACGATGATGGTTCATGTTGGATTAGGTATCCAGCTATCGAAAAGGAACGATTTACCTAAGATTTACAACAAGGGTATATTCTCTGCTATACATGTAACAATCTTCATTTACTAATGACTTCCCTTGACACTTGCAGACCTATACATCTTCAATTGAAACCAAGACTTATGAGAACCACCAATCAAAAAAAATGAACGTTTGATTCATTATTATCCCTCGCTTCATTGATTAGTCATACAGCAACTGTTCTTATCATGCACACTGTCAGTAAAATAATTAATGATTAGCACCACAACCTTCCAATGATGCTATATCAATAGGATGTAAGTGTAATCATTACCACAGTCACACCACAAACTAGATAGTCAATCACCACCGCCGGCTTTCCCTTTAACTACTGTATGGAAGAAGACTGCCTGCTGACATACTTAAGTAGCATGCTGGCTACCTTTCAACTATGTTTTCATATATCACTGAGGCTATCTATCTAATTGGCTTCCTATTCCTTAGTAATCAGAATTAGTACACTGGGACCACCTTGTTCGCATCCATAGTTAACCAGTCATGTGTTTGGCCACAACACATACTCAATGTATCTTCAAATTTTGCACTGCTTCATCAGAAGCATTAATGGTGCATCCTGGCTAAACTGCAGCTGGTATTGATGGGAGCTCTATTCCAATTGTATCCTGATATCAATCCTGCTCCTGGTACTACCACGGTATTATTACACTTAATCCCCCTGCAACTTGTAAGTGCTTAGAGCATGTATGAAGATACTCATGTTGCGGACATGTACATGCATGCACGCACATATGGGATACATGTGTGTACATTTATATTATGTTGTGTGTGCTATATATAATGCTGCTTGTATACATGAATAGTCAGTTAAAGATGTTTACTCTGGTAGTAGTATAACCCACCAGGGTCTCGCTTGGGTAGAAAGTCATTTCCCATACCTTCCTATGGCCTGATACACCCAAGCTATGTCAAAAGTCAGAAAATCCCCTTTTGCCATTCAAAAGTATTCACCAACCCATCTAATATACATATAACTTCCCAATTTAAGTTTCAGCCTACAATTTTGGTTAGGTTTTCCCACGGCAGACAGAGTCCTTGTACAACTACCAACCCCACCACCATCAGATGACAGTGGTGGATAAACCAATCAGTAACACCTGTGTGGGACAAAGATTGGTGACAAGTATGTTAGAGGTGAGCGAACTACATTAATGCAACAATCGTCCATAGCTCTATGACTATTAACCAGATTTGCACCAAACTTGATACGTGATTGTGCTGCAGTACATTCTTAAAGTGTACTGTAGTTCAAGACAACCGAGCTATGCATTTTTATTTTATAAAAGTTATTGTACAGTGTGTGAAAAGAATAATCTAAGCACCCTAAATGAAGAAAAAAAGGGAAGAAATTATGCGGAATTTTTAGGGCTTATATCAATTGTGTTAGGCAATCTTGCTCATATTTAATATGTTGGGTACTGAAGGTGGAGGGAGTTAGCAGTAGTGTAATTCAAGAAGGGACCACGGAGATGCGTATGTGTGAAATTGTGTTTTGTTTCTTGTAAATATACTCACAGTGTGGCACACCACCGGCTTTCTTGACTGCATGACACACTATCATGTGTCTTGATACTTTCGCTAACTGACGTATACATCATGTTAGTTTAAATATCTCACCCTGATTCCAACAGTCTCATTTGGCATCTGCACCACTTCAAATGGAACATGTTTGATTTCCTCCTGTATAACTGGGTCAACATAACCTTTTCCCAGCAGATTTCTAAAGCCACTGATTGTATTTGTACAGTTAGTCATCAGCTAAGAAAAACACATTAATATTTTACACACAAAACACTGTACAGTCTATAAATATATTATGTGTCCATACCACATGAGTGCATGAATCTGTGTATGCTTGTATCACACTACACATGCACACATCAAGACACACGATGGTGTGTCATGCGGCCCAAGAAGCCAGCATGCCACACCGTGAGTATATTAACAGGAAGAAAGAAAATGCAATTTTCACACCTATGTAGCTCTGTGATCCCTAATCCGATTGAAACCACATTTGCTACAAACGTGCCGGCCAGTTATGGGAGTATACATACCAAATTTGAAGAAAATTGGTATAGCCATTTCCGAGATACGAGCGCAAAACATTTTGTTATGTCTTCGTTTTTTTCTTCTTTATATTCTTCATTACGCACACTTCGCAAAATCTGCCATAAAACACAAATGCGCACTCCAATCAGGCTGAAATTTGGCACACTTGAAAAGCTCATTAAGACGAATCTCAGTGCTAACGTTGGTAGGAATCTGATGAACATTCATGAAGTTACAACCGATTATGTCCATAAAATAAGGTCGAAGGTCTGTCACGCCTACAGGGTAAACCCCTTGGAGGAAAAGTTGAAAATTGATATGTAGATGGAGTAACCGTCGTAGGAGTGCCTTTTGGTGGTTTGAAAGGAATTGAGATAAAGACCATGGAGATAGCTGTTATGAACTGTACGCGTATTTTGCCCCGTATGCATACGGGATGCCCCGTACACATATGGGATGCCCCATACGCGTATCGGCTACCCCATATGCGTATGGGGCAGATCACTAGTTCCATACGCATATGGGACGCCCATACGTGTATAGGCAGCCCGTATGTGTATGGGCAGCCCATACGCGTATGGGACAGCTCTCCCCTTAGAGTGTATTTTAGCTACCTGGGCTTGATGGACTGCCATCCCCAGCTCGCGCCAGCCGCATATTATTTAAAGATGGCACGTGTATACATATAGCTACTGACCCAGTCAGAGGTGATTCTGAGGTTTCCAGACTGAACTGAAATATTAATTGTAGCAAAAAAGATTGATACGCCTTAAAGCCACAGTACATGATGCAAACTCAGTGGCGGATCTGGGATTTTTGAAAGGGTTTTCTGAAATAATAATGGAAATAAATATAACAAAAGTTCTGAGGAATCCCAGAAGATTTTGATATTATAGATAGTTTTGAGATTCTAGAAGATTTTAGGCTACCTTAACTACTGAGCACTTAATTAATGATCTGTGGCAATGGCTCAAATCTTACTTAAAGTACCAATCTCATGCAGTGTGTCAAAATGCTATGCAATGTTCTCTCAGGAGTATACTACAAGGTAGTATTCATTGGTCACCACATTTATCTATAATCTTCAAGAGAGTATTTGTTCTTTATGCAATTCCTTTTCTGTTTGCTGATGATACTTAATGACTGCTGATTATCAATTCATTTCCAATGACATAAACCAACTTCAAGAGGACATTAACATCATCTCATTCTGGAGCTGCAACACTAACAATCTTTTCAACGAAGCTATTCATCTATGATTCTGGTCAAGAGCTTCAACTCTCCAAACAAAACATTACACAAAGACCTGGGTATTACTTTTACTGACAACCCCTAAAGGTCAGGGCACTAACTTTAAAATCATTGCAGGAAAAGCCCAACAAACCCTGCAGGGGACTTCTCCATCGTACCTTAGGGACAAACACTATCCTACCTAGAGAAAAACAAATATAGATTTCCTTAGTCAGATCTCAGTTGATCTATAGTTCTCAGTTATGGAGCCCATGCACAGCTAATCAAGGGCAAAATTCATATTAAATCATTTAACACAACATAATTTATACAAAAATATTGACTGTATTTATTCCATCTATGTTTTGGTGTTGCATGGAACTAATAATTCAATTTTACATAAGCTCAACCAAAAGCAGACCACAGCCTACAGTAGTAAATGACATTAGAGTCATTTATGGATTTGAGGTCTACTTTGTCTTGTTATAAAGGGTATTTTAAAATAGTTGTTTCAATATTGACTAAAGATGGGATTCGTATAGGTAGCATTGGAGCACTATTTTTCCTGTGTAAATAACTATGAATTTAAAAACTCGACTTAAGCAGCTACAATTGCTACCACTAATGTACACGTGCTACTACACAATATGAACTCAATGATTAATGTTTTGGTAAAGTGCTCTATAAGCAGCTATCTGATCATTAACATGCATCAGCATAAAATTAATATAAAGTAAGCTATATAAGATGCATGTGGAACTCTTGCAAGTTCGCACAGTTCATTCCAAATCACCTTCCATACACAAGCACTTCTATATTTCAGCAGAATTGTCAGACTGTGGAACCATCTACCTGTAATCTACACATCTCTTTAGTACATCAACTTGAGTAACATTTAGCAATAAACTATCTCCAGGAAGAATTCTTAATCTGATTTACCCTGCAACTTTCATACTGTCTAACCCTGTTATCAATGTTCAGCCATTCTAATTTCCACTCTTTTAACACCATTAACTCTGATCAGTGACTCAACACAATTTACTTGTAATTAACCCATGCACACACTGTATACAATGCTGCATGTAGTTCAATTTGTTTTCATGACCTTCAGCTTTAATGTTGTGAAGTTTTAATAAAAATAAATAGTTTAGACTGTGAAATAAACTAACTGTAGAGCAAGAGTTGTACTTCCTGACTGCTCTATTAGAGTGAATGTTCTATTAGAGTATCTCGATCACTTTCTATAAAATCTAAAGCAAAGTTTTGTAGGGGTTGAATAGCTATAACAGACGCTAGTTAAATGTAATTGAATGCATATAGTTTTAAAATACTGTTTAGTATGGCAGTAGCGACTTTTCCATGATAAATTGCTAACACAGCTCAGTCTCTACTAGAATTGCTATAGCTACTCAGCTAAGTTTGAATGGGATTATGTCGACACCTAAGAAACCCATCTAGATTCGCCACTGCATGAAACTGTCAGGACTTGAGTAGCTCTGTAGCTAACTAGAGCCAGCTAGCTAGCTAGCTAGTTGGTAAACCAGAAGATTTTTAATCATCTCCTTGGATGGAGGATTTAGCTAATAATAATATCGATTTAAGCTAGTGACCCATACGCGTATGGGCGCCCTATATGCGTATGGGTATCCCATACGCGTAGGGGATGTCCCATATGCGTATAGGAATCCCGTATAGGTATACGCATAATTATGGGATATCCCATACGCGTATGGGACAAATACGCATATGGGTCACAACAGAGATATGACACAAAATCCAACCTGTTTCAAAATTACGCGATCGAGTTTTATAAATAAAAAAAACTATTAGTTTTCACATCTACCAGGCAAACCGCTTAGAACATTGAGCTGAAAATCAGTATGTTGCTGGAATAATCATAATAGAAAGTACTTACAGTAGTACAGAAGAATCGGTTTACAAACCACTGTGTTATGATTCGAAAGGCAACAACGAGTAGCTAATGCGAGATCGAGATACACTAAAGAACAGTCACCCTAATAGAGCATTTAGCTCCGTTTATAACTTACTCCATTATAGAATTATATTACATTGCAAGATATTCTGTACGAAATTTAGCTACAAACAGTTAATCTGATAGACAATTCAGCTACATGTAAGTCACCTTGTAGAGAGTTCATCTAGAAACAAGTCACCCTGTAGAGAGATCAGCTAGAAGAAGTCACCTTGTAGAGAGTTCAGCTTCTAAGAAACCATCATGTAGAGAGTTCAGCTGCAAACAAATCACCCTGTAGAGAGTTCAGCTACGAACAGATCAAACTGTAGAGAGTACAGTTACATAGAAACCACCATGTAGAGAGTTAAGCTGCAAACAAATCACCCTGTGAGAGATCAGCTAGAAGAAATCAACTTGTAGAGAGTTCAGCTACAAAGAAACCATCATGTAGAGAGTTCAGCTGCAAAAAAATCAATCACTTTGTAGAGAGTTCAGCTAGAAGAAGTCACCTTGTAGAGAGATCAGCTGCAAATAAATCACCATGTAGAGAATTCAGATACAAACAAATCACTCTGTAGAAAGATCAGCTAGAAGAAGTTACCTTGTAGAGAGTTCAACTACAAAGAAACCACCATGTAGAGAGTTCAGCTGCAAACAATTTACCCGTAGAGAACTCAGCTACAAACAAATATGGCCTGTAAAAAGATCAACTAGAAGAAGTTACCTTGTAGAGAGTTCAGCTACAAAGAAACCACAATGTAGAGAGTTCAGCTGCAAACAAATCACCCAGTAGAAAGTTCAGCTATGAACAGATCACCCTGTATAGAATTCAGTTGGAAACAAGTCATGCTGTAGAAAGATCAGCCAGAAGTATCACCTCGTAGAGAGTTCAACTACAAACAAATCACCCTGTGGAGAGATCAGCTAAAACAAGTCACCTTGTAGAGAGATCAGCTATAAAGAAACCAACATGTAGAGAGTTCAGCTGCAAACAAACCACCTGTAGAGAGTTCAGCTAGAAACAAGTCACCCTGTAGAAAGATCAGCTAGAAACAAGTCACCCTGTAGAGAGTTCAGCTAGAAGAAGGCACATAGTAGAGAGTTCATCTACAAAGAAACTACCATGTAGAGAGTTCAGCTGCAAACAAACCACCTGTAGAGAGTTCAGCTAGAAACAAGTCACCCTGTAGAAAGATCAGCTAGAAACAAGTCACCCTGTAGAGAGTTCAGCTAGAAGAAGGCACATAGTAGAGAGTTCATCTACAAAGAAACTACCATGTAGAGAGTTCAGCTGCAAACAAATCACCCTGTAGAGAACTCAGCTACAAACAAATCGCCCTGTAGAAAGATCAGCTAGAAGAAGTTACCTTGTAGGGAGTTCAGCTACAAACAAATCACCCTGTAGAGAGTTGCGAACAAGTCATCTGTGGGGAATAATTAACATGTAATAAATGTAATATTGTATATGTAATTTGTACATTTACTAATAAAATCAGAATTAAAATATTTAAAAACTTCATCTTTCTCATCTTCCTGTGGCAAAGAAAAAAAGATAGGTTTAAAAAGCCCCAAAGCCAGCCATAGGGGTATACAAATACAAAAAGAAGTGAAATCCAGTCCAAAACAGCTAAGCTGTAAAAAAAGAGTGCGGCCCTCAGAAAGACTTTGGTGAAAAAAGATGTGAAATCCAAGGTGGCGGCCAAGAAATGGCTGTGACGGTAGGTTAACGGTACAAATTTTAATAACGACAATTCAGGTGAATTTTGTGCCAAGACCAAGTGGCACCAAATTCATCTGAATTGTCATTATTAAAATTTTTACCATTAACCTACCATCACAGCCATTTCTTGGCTGCCACCTTGGATTTCACTTTTTTTCTCACCATAGCCTTTCTGAGGGCCGCACTCTTTTTACAACTTGGCTGTTTTGGATTAGATAATGTTATTCACATCTAATCAAAAACAGCCAAGCTTTAAAAATAGGAGTGCGGCCCTTGAAAAGGCTATGGTGAAAAAAGATGTGAAATCCAAGGTGGCGGCCAAGAAATGGCTGTGATGGTAGGTTAATGGACCAAGCGGCACCAAATTCACCTGAATTGTGGTTATTCAAATTTTTACCATTAACCTACCATCGCAGCCATTTCTTGGCCGCCACCTTGGATTTCACATCTTTTTTCAACATAGCCTTTTCAAGGGCCGCACTCCTTTTTTTACAGTTTGGCTGTTTTTTGATTAGATGTGAATAACATTATCTAATCCAAAACAGCCAAGCTGTAAAAAAGAGTGCGGCCCTCAGAAAGGCTATGGTGAGAAAAGATGTGAAATCCAAGGTGGCAGCCAAGAAATGGCTGTGATGGTAGGTTAATGGTAAAAATTTTAATAATGACAATTCAGGTGAATTTGGTTCAGCTTGGTCAATTGGCACAAAATTCACCTGAATTGTCGTTATTTAAATTTTTACCATTAACCTACCATCACAGCCATTTCTTGGCTGCCACCTTGGATTTCACATCTTTTCTCACCATAGCCTTTTCAAGGGCCGCACTCCTTTTTTTACAGCTTGGCTGTTTTTTGATTAGATTTCACTTCTTTTTGTATTTGTATACCCCAAAGCCGGCCTATGGCCAGTTTTGGGGCTTTTTAACCTATATATTTTTCTTTACCACAGGAAAAAGAAAAAGTTGAAGCAGATTTTATAAATAGTTCAACTCATTCTGATTTTATCAGTAAATGTACAAATTTTATATATAATGCATATATCAAGAGTTCATAATATAAAAAGAGAGCATATATTTATTACATGTCAATTAATCCCCACAGGATAATTTGCAGCTGATCTCTCTACTGGGTGACTTGAAATGTAGCTGAACTCTCTACAGGGTGATCTGCTTGTACGTAGATGAACTCTTTACCGGATCAAGACACACAGTAGTGTGTCGTGCGGCCCAAGAAGCCGGCGCGCAACCCCGTGAGTATATTGACAGGAAGAAAGAAAACGCAATTTTCGCACCTCCGTAGCTCTGTGCTGCCTTGATGAAACAAGACAAATTTTGCTGTGTACATTTCCTCCAACTTCAGTACTCCACATTCCAAATTTGAGCGAAATCCCTTCAGGCATTCCTGATATATGCGACTTCAAAAATTGGCTTAGTTTCTTCGGGTTTTTTTCTTCTTATTTTTCTTCCTCTTTTCGCACACTTACAAAAACTGCTATAAAACACGAATGCGTTATCCGATTGCCTTGAAATTTGGCACACAGAAGGGAGGTATAAAGGCGCATCTCGGTACCAACTTTGGCTGGAATGTCATAAACAGGCAAAGAGTTATGAGCGATTATGCACGAAAAATAACACCAATATGTTGTCACGCCTACAGGGTAAACCGCATATGGGAAGTAGCTGAAAATCGGTGGGTGAATAGGTTAACTATTGAACCTCAAACCTTTTGTGGTTTGAAAGAAATCGAGCTAAAAACCAGGAAGATACAGCGAAAAAATCAACAGTGTGTAACAATTATGCAATCGAGATTAGCTAATTTTTAATTTTTATATTTTATTATTATTATTATTATTATTATGCTTGCCACGCCTACCAGATAAACCACTTGGGGTAATGCTTTGAAAATCGCTGTACAGATGGAGTTATCATCTTAGAAAGGCTCTTCAATGGTGTAGAAGAATCATACTTAAAGCCACGGAGTTATAACACGAAATCCAACTTGGTGTAGCAAGTGCGAGATCGAGATACTCTAATAGAGCAGTCATCCTAATAGAGCAGTCACCCTGAACAGAATTCAAGAGATCAGTTAGAAATAAGTAACCTGTATAGAGATCAGCTACAAACAAATCACCCTGTAGAGAGTTCAGCTACAAACAATTCACCCTGTTCAGACATCAGTTAGAAGAAGTTTTCTTGTAGAGAGTTCAGTTACAAACAAATCACACTGTTGAAAGATCAGCTAGAAGATGTCACCTTGTAGATAGTTCAGTTACAAAGAAACCACCATGTAGAGAATTCAGCTACAAACCAGTGACCCTGTAGATACATCAGCTAGAAGAAGTTACCTTGTAGAGAGTTCAGCTACAAAGAAACCATTCTGTAAAGAGCTCAGCTGCAAACAAATCACCTATACAGAATTCAGCTACAAACAAATGTCCCTGTAGAGAGATCAGCTAGAAGAAGTTTCCTTGTAGAGAGTTCTGCTACAAACAAATCACCCTGTAGAAAGATCAGCTAGAAGAAATCACCTTGTAGAGAGTTCAGCTTCAAAGAAACAATCATGTGACAGTTCAGCTACAAACAAATTGTCCTGTAGAGAGATCAGCTAGAAGAAGTTACCTTGTAGAGAGTTCAGCTACAAACAAATCTCCCTGTAGAGAGATCAGCTAGAAGAAATTACCTTGTAGAGAGTTCAGCTACAAAGAAACCACCATGTAGAGAGTTCAGCTGCAAAGAAATCGCCCTGTAGAAAATTCTGCCAGAAACAAATTGCCCTGTAGAAAGATCAGTTAGAAGAAGTTACCTTTTAGAGAGTTCAGCTACAAAGAAACCATTCTGTAAAGAGCTCAGCTGCAAACAAATCACTTATACAAAATTCAGCTACAAACACATCACCCTGTAGAGAGATCAGCTAAAAGAAGTTACCTTGTAGATCGTTCAGCTACAAACAATTCACCCTGTAGAGAGAGCAATTAGAAGAAGTCACCTTGTAGAGTGTTCAGTTACAAAGAAACCACCATGGAGATTTCTGTAATCAATATATGTGACCGGATTTGCGAAAAGGGGTCTTCCACACACATCCAATTCCGTAAACGGTGGAGACCATAACTCAGTGTTCAAGTAACATATTAACCTGAAAATTTCACCATGTATTCAGCTATAGTGGTGCTCACCACTGTCCAAATATCAAGGCAATAGCTCTTTCCAATCTGAAGTTATCAATTGTCAAAGTTGGCAAATTGGATGTGTGTGGAAGACCCCTTTTCGCAAATCCGGTCACATATGTATTATACAGTATATATAATTTGTACATTTACTGATAAAATATTTAAAGTACATCTACTTCATCTTTGCTTCTTCCTGTAGTAAAGAAAAAAACATAGGTTAAAAAAGTCCCAAAGCTGGCCATAGGCCGGCTTTGGGGTATACAAATACAAAAAGAAATGAAATCTAATCCAAAACAGCCAAGCTGTAAAAAAAGTGTGCGGCCCTCAGAAAGGCTATGGTGAAAAAAGATGTGAAATCCAAGGTGGCGGCCAAAAAATGGCTGTGATGGTAGGTTAATGGTAAAAATTTTAATAACGACAATTCAGGTGAATTTTACCTGAATTGTCGTTATTAAAATTTTTACCATTAACCTACCATCACAGCCATTTCTTGGCCGCCACCTTGGATTTCACATCTTTTTTCACCATAGGGTCATTCCATGTCAAATCAACAAGGAATTTAGGGTCACCTCTCGGATTTTGACGAAACTTGGTGTGTTTGTAGTACCTATGGTGCTTATCACTCATGCAAATTTTTAGCTCCGTACATCCATAGTTTCTGATTTATGACCACAAATATTTTGAATATTTCATGAAAATTTGGTCCATCTCTAGTTACAAAATCAACTGCAACTTTGTACTGTGTAAGTATTTTTAAACACACTTTTCAGTGATGGAAGACTATTGATTGACCATTCCAGTGATCCCTAAATTATGGGATATCTACTTAATTATGGTTCAAATGTACTTCATTGAAAACTTTAATCCTTTATATTTTGAAAAATGCTGTCTGAAATTTTTCGAATTCTTTTGTGAATAATGATTAGGTCATAGTCTATGTTTGATAAAATTTTTGTGGTGGGACCACAATGGGCTCAAGAGATATAATGAATTATGTTGTGGTATGCGGTGGAATTTGCAGTCTATTATTGCTGTATTGGAGTGTACGTGCTGTATTGGAGTGTACACCTCCAATAACCACTTACAACAAGGCCATGCCAAGTTTGTCTTACAGAGTGAAGGTGTCTAGGTGCATTGCAACCCGTATTAATGACCACCTGTATTGAAAGACCATCTATAAGCTGTAGCTAATTTATACTTTAATTGGATATTAATGTATAGCACCGAAGCATCAACCCTTTCTAGCAAATCCAAAATGGTCCTTATTAGACAGGTTTACTATAAACGAGATTATCATGCGTCCATAAACACATTAATGTTGTACCATCTCTTCAGTTATACCTTATTTATTAAGTAAAATCTTGCCGTAGTGCACTCACATACATATCCCCACTCTACACTATTCAAGTTACATACATGGCTACATAGGTACAATAGACCTCCTCAAAAAGGATACCTGGGCACCTTAATAGCCTCATGATCTTACTTTATAATTGTACGTACATTTTGGGCCCAAGACAAGTCTGTGGTTTCTCAAAAATGAACACTTCATCAGTGAGTAGTCCAGGGAATAGAAGAGTTACACTATAAATACAGTAGATGCATTACTTGTACCAAGAGTTTTATATTATTAACACTTGCTTGCACCTCAATATGTAATTTATAGTACTGTAATTACTAAAATGGTTTTTCAAAGTATTTTGGGTTGACGCTTTGAAGATCAGTACAGGCAAATGTTAAGTATGTGGTCAGCATGTCCTATGTGAGTATGTGCATGAGTTTATGACTTGATCTTCAAAGTGGTCATGAATGTAAAGTAATGTAGTAATTAATTTCACACATTGAGGTACAATTAATGCATGTATGGTAAAACCCCTCCATTGCTAGGAACATAATAAATTGCTCATATTACAGAAGCCACAGAAGTATCTTGGTCTAAATGTATGTGTACCACTAGAGTGGGAGTACAGTGTATAAACAGGTGTCCTGGTTATCAAGATATCCAGGTATCCCTTCTGAGGAGTTCTGTTGTATGTATATATGTAGCCACATACGCAACTTAAATATGGCTAAGTCCACTACAGTGGTATTCAACTTAATAAAGAAGGTATTTGTGAAGAGATAGTACATTTACATGATGTTCATGGACACATGGTGGTCAGATCTGTAATTTATAGTCAACCTGTCTAATAAGGACCATTTTTGGATTTGCTAGAAAGGGTTGATGCTTTGGTGCTATACATTAATGAAGTATAACTTAACTGCAACACATAGATGGCCTTTCAATACAGGTGGTCACTAATACAGATTGCAATGCACCTAGACACCTTCACTCTGTAAGACAAACTTGGCATGGCCTTGTTGCGAGTGGTTATTGGAGGTGTACACTCCAATACAGCAATAATAGACGGCAAATTCCACCGCATACCACAACATAATTCATTATATCTCTTGAGCCCATTGTGGTCCCACCACAAAAATTTTATTAAACATAGACTATGATCCAATCATTATTCACAAAAGAAATCGAAAAATTTCAAACAGCATTTTTCCAAATATGAGGGATTAAAGTTTTCAATGAAGTACTTTTGAACCATAATTAAGTAGATATCCAATAATTTAGGGATCACTGGAAAGGTCAATCAACAGTCTTCCATCACTGAAAATTGTGTTTACAAATATTTACACAGTGCAAGGTTACAATTGATTCTGTAACAAGAGATGGACCAACTTTTCATGAAATATTCAAAATATTTGTGGTCATAAATCAGAAACTATGGAATGTATGGAGCTAAAAATTTGTATGAGTGATAAGCACCATAGGTACTACAAACACACCAAGTTTCGTCAAAATCCGAGAGGTGACCCTAAATTCCTTGTTGATTTGACACGGAATGACCCCATACATAGCCTTTCTGAGGGCCGCACACTTTTTTTACAGCTTGGCTGTTTTGGATTAGATTCTCTCTACAGGATGACTTGACTCTAGCTGAATTCTCTGCAGGGTTATCTGTTTGTAGTTGAATGCTCTACAGGGTGATTTGTTTGCAGCTGAACTCTCTACAAGGTAACTTCTTCTAGCTGATCTGTCTACAGGGTGACTTGTTTCTAGCTGGTCTCTCTACAGGGTGACTTGTTTCTAGCTGGTCTCTCTACAGGGCGATTTGTTTGTAGCTGAATTCTCTACAGGGTGATGTGTTTGCAGCTGAACTCTCTACAGGGTGATCTTTTCATAGCTGAACTCTCTACAGGATGATTTGTTTGCAGCTGAACTCTCTACATGATGATTTCTTTGTAGCTGAACTCTCTACAGGGTGATTTGTTTGTAGCTGAAATCCCTACAAGGTAATTTCTTTTAGCTGATCTTTCTACAGGGCGATTTGTTTGTAGCTGAGTTCTCTACAGGGTGTTTGTTTGCAGCTGAATTCTCTACATGGTGGTTTCTTTATAGCTGAACTCTCTACAAGGTGACTTCTTCTAACTGATCTCTCTACAGGGTGATTTGTTTGTAGCTGAACTTTCTACAGGTGATTTGTTTGTAACTGAACTCTCTACAAGGTGATACTTCTAGGTAATCTTCTCTGCACTACAGGATGACTTGTTTCTAACTGAATTCTATACAGGCTGATCTGTTCATAGCTGAACTTTCTACTGGGTGATTTGTTTGCAGCTGAACTCTCTACATGGTGGTTTCTTTTTAGCTGAACTCTCTACACGGTAATTTCTTCTAGCTCAACTCTCTACAGGGTGACTTGTTTCTAGCTGATCTCTCTACAGGGTGATATGTTCATAGCTGAACTTTCTACTGGGTGATTTGTTTGCAGCTGAACTCTCTACATGGTAGTTTCTTTGTAGCTGAACTCTCTACAATGTGACTTCTTCTAGCTGAACTCTCTACAAGGTGACTTGTTTCTAGCTGATCTCTCTACAGGGTGACTTGTTTCTAGCTGAACTCTCTACAGGTGATTTGTTTGTAGCTGAACTCTCTACATGGTGGTTTCGTTGTAGCTGAACTCTCTACAAGGTAACGTCTTCTAGTTGATCTTTTTACAGGGCATATTTGTTTGTAGCTGAGTTCTCTACAGGGTGATTTGTTTGCAGCTGAACTCTCTACATGGGAGTTTCATTGTAACTGAACTCTCTACAATGTGACTTCTTCTAGCTGAACTCTCTACAGGGTGACTTGTTTCTAGCTGATCTCTCTACAGGGTGACTTGTTTCTAGCTGAACTCTCTACAGGTGATTTGTTTGCAGCTGAACTCTGGTTTCTTTGTAGCTGAACTCTCTACAAGGTAACTTCTTCTAACTGATCTTTCTACAGGGTGATTTGTTTCTAGCTGAATTCTCTACAGGATGATTTATTTGCAGCTGAACTCTCTCCAAGGTGACTTCTTCTAGCTGAACTCTCTACAGAGTGATTGATTTTTTTTGCAGCTGAACTCTCTACATGGTGGTTGCTTTGTAGCTGAACTCTCTAAAAGGTGACTTCTTCTAGCTGAACTCTCTACAGGGAGATCTTTTCATAGCTGAACTCTCTACAGGATGATTTGTTTGCAGCTGAACTCTCTACATGATGATTTCTTTGTAGCTGAACTCTCTACAGGGTGATTTGTTTGTAGCTGAACTCCCTACAAGCAGAGATGGGGTAACGCGTTACGTAATATAACGCGTTACATAATATAATGCGTTACGTAATATAACGCGTTACGTAATATATATTACAATTCATGATTCTGAGTTAACGTTTAGTTACGCTACCACTCACCTACTTATGTGGTCTGTTCCTCAGATCTTCATTCTTCACCTTCAGCAATCCATTGATTGAGGAGGGGGTTTGGTAAGTGCTAGGGGCCTCATCTGCCATGGTATATGGCCTACGCAAGGTTATGTAATTTCTGCGGGGCCAAAGTAGGAAGTACTTTTGGATTATTGATGTTTGGGTAATGAAAGAGTTTAGAGCAGAGAAGCGTCTCTGTCCTAAACTCTTTACAATAGAGGCCATAGGTAGGTCACAATATATTATATATACATATATATATATATATTGTGATCTACCCCCCCAAGCATCAAGGTTATTTATTTAATTTAGACCATGCAATGTGCAGAAATTTGATGGTGACAACATCTAGTGATATGCACGATAAGCTATGCTTGCAACATGCAGAAGATGATGTGCAAACCGAGCCACGGTAACATACGAAACAAGCAGTGGAAGTGACATACGTTGGTATACAAACAAGCAATGGTGATGACATACATATCAAGCAAATGTGACAATATAAATATTAGGAAGACATAACACACAAGCAAACTAACATGCAACTAACAACACAATGGTGTGTCCCATGCCAATTGCCTAGCAAAATTGTGGAGCACATCCTAACCATAGAACTACAGATATATAACGAAGACACTGTATCATGTACACATTGGAACAAGCACCATGTTTTGAAATGATTCCTATTGCGATTGTATAGGTTGAAGTTTCCTTTAATAACAATAAAATGGACTTTTCTTTGTGACTATTATAAGACTCAAGGGTATGGTGTGCAAGAAGCTGACACAACACGGTGAAACTGCTATGTAAAGTTCAATTATGCACCTGGCTGCTTTTCTGCATACAATTTATGATTACCGTTTTTTATTTATTTATTTTTTATTTTTGGTACCAAGTTACCTTCATACCACCATTAATGCAGTCACCTTCTAAGGCTGGTGACTAGCTATATATACATGTATGTAGCTAGTTTGCTGATACTTCATTGTATTCTGCATTCTCTAGTTGACTATACAAGCCCTGCTGATGCTGACTACAAGCCAATAAGCACCAATGAAGAAACCAATATAGTATGCTGTAGAATACAGAAGTCTATTAATGCATTTAATACACATCTGTGGTTGCATTATTTATTTATTTATTTTAAATTTAATTGCACAAAATAGAATTTTTTGACTTCAAAAACACAATTAATGTCACTGAATTCAGGTACTTAGTCGTTTCTTTTTTTTTTTAAGTAGCATCAGTGATTGGTGGCTACACTGTATCTATGTATGAGCTCACTACTAAGCTCACCAGTACAAAGCAACTCTTATTATTTCACACATTACTAGAGGTGTACCGATAGAGAAATTTCTGAACTGATCCAATATAAAGTGATATACTGAGTCAGAACACCGACACAATATAATAAAGTGTAGCTATACATTTAGATTAGAAGAAACTGGGAAACTTTAACTTGCATAAGATATACTTAGTAAGCAGTTCCAAGTGCTAACAATCACTGACAATGCTTGATTGCCTGTAGTGGTGTGGCCTCAATTAACAGCCCAGACAGTGAGGCACCCACAAAATATTTTAATGCATGCTCCCACCAAGATGAGTCCCCATTAGCTACTCCGTATTTTAATGGCTTGTAATGATGGCTGGTTATTTCAAGTTGTGTTTCTAGTTTATTCATCCCATGGTTGCTTTTTTATAGCTCTCCACTATGATCATTTGTTGTATGGTTGGTAAGTATTGTAACAATGAATGTTTGTCAAGCGCGTATTTCTATGGCTTCTCGTAGTATATGCGCTTATTTTCAAGGATATAGAAAACCTACTATTTCCTCAGCCTTGTTTGCTGTATAACAGAGGGTAAAATGTGGCTTTACCATGGCAAAGACTATTTCGATATATCACATCGGTTTTGGTGGTTATATTGAGACCAACCGATATTGGCAGAAATCTCCATATTGGTCACTGATACGATATAAATCGGTACATCCCTACTCATTACATGCATATATATATACTGGGTATGTGGGAACAGTGTGTAAGCTTATACTAGTACACCAATTGGTGTTATACTGTTGCTTACCCGATGCAGCATCTCGTCTGAGGCCATTTCACGATAGTCGGGGCGTTCAAGTTCCCTCCCGAAGATTCTGATTGATGCCCGCCACACGATCTTCCTACATTTTGTGTGGATTAGGTGGCGTCCGATGAACTGGCTGTGGCATGAGGTGGAGCTGTAGTCACTGATGTTAGCGACGAGTCCAGCGGCGATGGAGCTGTCCCAGGTGACAGCGATACCGTGCGTGGGCCGAGGCAAGTGACCCAGTTCTAGAGACGACCATGACGGTAGCCACTAGTATTGTAATGTCACATCCTGTCGCGTTGCTGTCTTGCCCGGAACACCCGTTCCTTGAGGCGGTCCTTCCCCCGGCGTGACAAAGCCGGCTCCTCGCCTGCTCAATCAAGCAGTCGAGCTTCCCAAGGACGACAACCCTCTCCTTCCTCACACTGCTTGAAGGTTCTTAGTTTACTAATTTGTTAAGATGCCTTACTGTAGTTATACAGATAGTAAAGTGTCAGTAAACTTAAGTATATGGAACATAATTATTTTACTAAGTTTTAAACTCTCAGTAAAACATCAGTGAATGCGGGTTTACTGAAAAACTACTAAAATAACAAACAATTAACTGTTCCATATACTGGGGATATACCACTGTAGTAAACTAAGATACTTCAAGCAGTGTCAGCAGGCGAGAACAACTAGTACCCATCTTGAAGACTCAAAGCCACTGCAACTGGTGAGATTTCTTACAACAGGTATGAATTACTGCCAACGTGTTCTGCTCACGATGCTGCGCATGCATTGTTCTTATTAGAGCCTACCGTTGCATGCTAATATTTTGGATACTTGCATGGCCTACGCTTCACAACATTAACTATGTTTAATAACTTGAACTTTATTAATATAACGCGTTACTTTTGGAAATGCAGTAATATAACTTTAAGTTACTTTTGGAAACTATAATTCGTTACTAGTAACGAAAGAAGTAATATTATTACGTAAAGAGTAGCAGGAAGCAAAAAGTAACGAGTAACTTTACCACGATGTAATGAGTGATACTACGAGTAAAGATGAACAAGTAACGCATTATAAATAGATTTTACTGCCAATTATCCATTCCACTATTAATTAATCACCTTAATCCATTAACCTTTCTTCTATAATGGTGCTCAGGTGTTGCACGTACGCGTGACTGATGTGCATCACGTGACTTCACGTGGTTTATATGTAAACTTTAACTTAGCTGTCTTAATAAAAAAGTAACTTAGCATTAGTAACTTAATATTTGTAGCTAATATTATTAAGTTAGTAACTTAATATGTAATATTATTAAGTTAGCAACTTAATATGTAATATTATTAAGTTACTCTTTATTCTAAGTAATATGTAACTGTAATATATTATACTGATATAAAAGTAATATGTAATATGTGACCTGATCTTGGAAAACCTACCTTTTTGGCACATGGGTCTATTTTCTGTTTTATAGCTTAAATGAGGTACTAGGTGCTCATCTATCTTGTGTAAAAATTTCAGCTTAATACCTTTAAGCATTCCTGAGATATGGCCAATGCTCTGCCCTGTACATTACAAACTAACTTTTATGGTTATGTATTGAGTTCTGTGGGTTATTAAGGGTGACAAATGGTGACAAATCACTTTGTTTACTAATAATTCCACTCTTACCATCTAAAATACTTTAAAAGATATTTCTGATAGTTTAATGAAGTATTCTTGGTACATTTCTGCAATTAAATTCCATGTATCATTGTCTAAGACTAAGGTTTAGCCATTCCAGCACCTGAACAAATCACCCAATTTGTAAGTTACTTGTTGTCCCACACATGTGAAATTACTACATGGTCTGATATAATCATCCATATATCCTATGAAAAAGAAGCTATGGGTGTGAAACTTCACAGCAAGAAGGTTTAATAGTTGCTTTATCCCAATGTGCAAAAAAATTAATTTAAAAAATATTGTTGAAATTTTCATTTGAGTTTTCCCAAAAAGTTTGCTTGTGCCCAAAAGGTAGGTTTTCCAAGATCCGGTCACATATATTACTTTCATGAAGTAACTTCCCCAACTCTGCCTACAAGGTAACTTCTTCTAGCTGATCTATCTACAGGGCAATTTGTTTGTAGCTGAGTTCACTACAGGGTGTTTGTTTGCAGCTGAACTCTCTACATGGTAGTTTCTTTGTAGCTGAACTCTCTGCAGTGTGACTTCTTCTAGCTGAACTCTCTACAGGGTGACTTGTTTCTAGCTGATCTCTCTACAGGGTGACTTGTTTCTAGCTGAACTCTCTACAGGTGATTTGTTTGCAGCTGAACTCTCTACTTGGTGGTTTCTTTGTAGCTGAACTCTCTACAAGGCAACTTCTTCTAGCTGATCTTTCTATAGAGTGATTTGTTTGTAGCTGAATTCTCTACAGGGTGATTTATTTGCAGCTGAACTCTCTACAAGGTGACTTCTTCTAGCTGAACTCTCTACAGAGTGATTGATTTTTTTGCAGCTGAACTCTCTACATGGTGGTTTCTTTGTAACTGACCACTCTACAGGGTGATTGTTTGTAGCTGAACTCTCTACAGGGTGATCTGTTCATAGCTGAACTCCCTACAAGGTAACTTCATCTAGCTGAACTTTCTACAGGGAGATTTGTTTGTAGCTGAGTTCTCTACAGGGTGATTTGTTTGCAGCTGAACTCTCTACATGGTAGTTTCTTTGTAGCTGAACTCTCTACAATGTGACTTCTTCTAGCTGAACTCTCTACAGGGTGACTTATTTCTAGCTGAACTCTCTACAGGGGATTTGTTTACAGCTGAACTCTCTACAAGGTGACTTCTTCTAGCTGATCTCTCTACAGGGTGATTTGTTTGTAGCTGAACTCTCTACAGGTGATTTGTTTGTAGCTGAACTGTCTACAAGGTGATACTTCTAGCTGATCTCTCTACAGGATGACTTGTTTCTAACTGAACTCTCAACAGGGTGATCTGTTCATAGCTGAACTTTCTACTGGGTGATTTGTTTGCAGCTTAACTCTCTACATGGTGGTTTCTTTGTAGCTGAACTCTCTACAAGGTAACTTCTTCTAGCTGATCTTTTTCAGGGCATGTTTGTTTGCAGCTGAGTTCTCTACATGGTGATTTGTTTGCAGCTGAACTCTCAACATGATGGTTTCTTTGTAGCTGAACTCTCTACAAGGTGACTTCTTCTAGCTGATACTGGGTGACTTGCATGTATCTGAATTGTCTATCAGATTAACTGTTTGTAGCTGCATTCCGTACATAATATCCTGAAATGCAATATAATTCTGTAATGAAGTAAGTTATAAACGTAGCTGAATGCTCTATTAGGGTGACTGTTCTATTAGAGTATCTCGATCTCGCATTTGCTACACGTAGTTGCCTTTCGAATCATAACTCAGTGGTTTGTAATCCGATTCTTCTGTACTACTGCAAGGACTTTCTATGATGATTATTCCAGCTACATACTGATTTTCAGCTCATTGCTCTAAGCGGTTTGCCTGATAGACATGATAACTAATAGTTTTTTATTCATAAAAATCGATCGCGTAATTTTGACACAGGTTGGGTTTTGTGTCATATCTCCATGGTCTTTATCTCAATTCCTTTCAAACTACAAAAAGGCACTCCTACGATGGTTACTCCATCTACATATAAATGTTCAACTCATTCCTCGAAGGGGTTTACCCTCTAGGCATGACGGACCTTCGACCTTATTTTACGCACATAATCGGTCATAACTCCGTGTATGTTCATTGGATTCCTACCAAAGTTGGTACTGAGATCCGCCTTAATGAGCCCTTCAAGTGTGCCAATTTTCAGCCCTATCCGAGTACGCATTCGTGTTTTATGTAAATATTTTAATAACGACAATTCAGGTGAATTTGGTGCAGCTTAGTCTTGGCACAAAATTCACCTGAATTGTCATTATTAAAATTTTTACCATTAACCTACCATCACAGCCATTTCTTGGCCGCCACCTTGGATTTCACATATTTTTTCACCATAGCCTGTCTGAGGGCCGCACTTTCTTTACAGCTTGGCTGTTTTGGATTAGATTTCATTTCTTTTTGTATTTGTATACCCCAAAGCCAGCCTATGGCCGGCTTTATGGCTTTTTCTAACCTATCATTTTTTCTTTACCACAGGAAGAAGAAAAGATGAAGAGGGTGATTTCTTTGTAGCTGACCTCTCTACAAGGTTATCCTTCTAGCTGATCTCTCTACCGGATGACTTGTTTGTAGCTGAACTCTCTACAGGGTGGTTTGTTTGTAGCTGAATTTTCTACAGGGCGATTGTTTGCAGCTGAACTCTCTACATGGTAGTTTCTTTGTAGCTGAACTATCTACAATGTAAGCTGAACTCTCTACAGGATGACTTGTTTCTAGCTGATCTCTCTACAGGGTGACTTGTTTCTAGCTGAACTCTCTACAGGGTGATTTGTTTCTAGTTGAACTCTCTACAAGGTAACTTCTTCTAGCTGATCTTTCTACAGGGTGATTTGTTTGCAGCTGAATTCGCTATAGAGCTTATGCAGGGGGCGTGGTAATTATCTCTAAGCGCCCAGCTCTTACACTCGTTAGCACCGTTCTGCCATTTGTAGGGTAGAAACGTTGCTTAGTGAAATTGCTCATGGATAGTGCACAACATGTAAACCAGGCGTTTTCTTATTCACAGTATTATTTAGAACAGTCAGGAGACACCAAGGATCGATATCTCGATAAATTGAAGTTGATTTGTTGCGAGGAAGATCCCTATTGCCGACTGGAGAAGCCTTCATCGTTTTCAGAACGTGCTATTGAGTGGAATGAATGGCCAGATGTGATGTACGGAGATGTATATAACTATCTAATACTGACACCTAGTCTTTACACACATGAACAACTTAAAACTTACAAAAGTCTGGAGGCTTTCAATCAAGTTGTGAATGGATGGGTGAGTGATGTTATTTGCAGTGTCAGTCGATCCAGTAGTACCAAGCTTTACTTGTTTACAGCACTTGTTAAACATTCACAAAGCCTTTCATTACCCTCACTGAAGGTATGGGTTTCAGTTAAACAGAGTGGAGAAGTGTTGTGTGCTCACTGTACATGTATGGCTGGTGCTGGAGAGGCTTGTTCACACATTGCTTCTGTGTTGTTTATGTTGGAGTTAAATACTCAGATGAAGCAGCAGTTTTCGTGCACATCATTGCCGTGTTCATGGCTACCAAGCACTTTTCGAAGTGTCCCATTTTCTGAAATTGGTAAAATAGACTTCACTACACCAAAGCATAAGCGCAAACAAACTGTCACTGAAGGATGTGGAGACCCATCTACGAAAAGCAAAAAGTTTTCTATTCCTAAATCTACTGATTCTGATTTAGCCACTTTTCGTAATGAGATGTCTCAAGGGCTGGGGAAACCAGTTGTGCTGTCATTGATGGCTGAGTATAATGATTCTTATGTTCCAGAAACAGAATCTGGGGTTTTACCCAAACCTTTACCAGAGTTGCATGATCCGACGGCAATGGAGCTGGCATATAATGATCTTTTGGCCAAATGTGAAGATATTTACGAGACTGTGTCTTTCACATTTAATCAAGCTGTCATGGTGGAGGAGCGCACAAGAGAACAAAGTAAATGTCGAGCTTGGTTTGAGCAACGTGCGGGTAGGATAACAGCTTCTAAGTTGTGTGAAGCTTTGCATACTAACCATTTTCAACCATCTGTTTCCCTGATCAAGGCTATATGCTATCCTGAGCAGCATAAATTTACTTCTTCTGCATGCCAGTATGGGTGCAAGCATGAAGATATTGCCAGGGTAGCATATACAGAAAAAATGCAAGCTTGTCATGAGAATTTTATGGTAATACAATGTGGCCTTATTTTGGATCCTGAATTTCCATTCTTGGGTGCCACACCAGACGGCCTTGTCTACTGTAAGTGTTGTGAGAGTCGTGTTTTAGAAATCAAGTGTCCTTTCTCCTGTAAGAATAAAGCATTTTCAGAAGCCATTCTTGATAATTCTTCCTTCTTTTTAGAAGACGACAATGGCAGACTCGCACTTAAGGAAGATCATATGTGACCGGATTTGCGAAAAGGTACCTTTTTCACACACAAAATTTGACCCATTTTTTGAACTTTAATGCTTCATAACTTTTTGATTATGGCATATAATTGCTTGAAATTTTTAATGGATGTAGCTACAGTATCTGGCTACATTTTAAGACTAAGCACAAGATAATCAGTATAAGGACTCAAGTGTTATATCATTTTGTTTGCTGGTATGTCAAATGTGTGGAAAAGGTACCTTTTTGCAAATACGGTCACATATGTATTATTATCAAATCCAACTGCAGATGAAGCTATGCCACATGCAACATTGTGATTTTGTAGCTTGGAGGGAAGGTGAAATATTTCACCAGATGGTAGAGCTGGATTCTGATTTCATTGACTCGGCTATACATGACGTTGAACCATTCATTAAATTGGCCATATTACCTGAACTAGTAGGAAAGTGGTTCAGCAAGCAACCAATAATGCCACTCCAGTCATCAAGCAGTACAGCTGCTAGTGGTGGTGCAAGCTCCAGTACTAGCGTGTCTGTTGATGCAAGTGTAAACCACGTGGATTCCACAGACTCTCACATTACTAAGGTGGATGCTACTGCAGGCTCGAGGAGCAATGATGTCCATAATTCAAGTTCTTCTGATGAACAGGAAGGATACTGCTATTGCGGTAAAGGAGAAGACTATGATAACATGATTTGCTGTGATAACAAGGATTGTTTGATAGGATGGTTTCATTTTTCATGTTTAAAAATGACCAAAAAAGATGTTCCGAAAGGGAAATATTTTTGTCCAGACTGCCACAATCAGAGGAGTTCTAAGAGATCAAAGAAGGCAATGAAACATCATTAATATACTGTACTGTACATGCACTTTCATATCCTAAATGTAAATAAAATGAATGTTACGTAAATATCAACAATATTATTTATTACAATGACAGGTACAACTTAGTAAATAATTAAAATGGTACTACAGAGTCACAACAGTTACATAGCGCACAACATATTACAACTACTTTATCAACAGGAGACACACCCTCTTCATCACCTTTGAGCATATTAATAGACAGAGTTGATTGTAATATGGAATATTTTTGCCTTACTAGCCCAATAACTCTTTCAACATGAATTCTAACATGAGAAAGCTGGCGAGCAGTGTCAACTTCTAGCTTACTTAACTGCTTTTTCCCTCTCGTAAAGGGAGGTACCTTGACTTCTGCACAATACATTCCTGCAGCCTTATCTATTGTGAAGCCACGATCTGCTAAGATGACATCTCCAGGTAACAGTTTTGAGAGGAGACCACAGTTCTCTGTTAAATGTACATCAGATACCCTTCCGCCCCAGCCTTTAGATATAAACGATACTGACCCCTGAGGAGTGATGCCTATTAAGAATTTGCATGTGTTGTGCTTCTTATAGTTCGACCATGTTTGAGCCCTTGCCATCAGTGAAGTTGGCCTGTCTATGAACACTTCAAAACAGTCTATAACAATCGCACATTTCCGAAAATTTTTCCTGAAACATGTTGGCATTGTCTTCCGTAACTGATCCCTCTCTGGCCAATAAATCAACGGTGATAACTTTACATGAAGTACATCTAGCCACTTGGTAATGCATCGGGAAACCGTAGATTGATTTACACCAAAGCGATATGCCAAATATTGATCAGGAATATTAAGTCGTAGCTTAATCAAAGTAATCAAGAGCTGATCAAACATGGGACAGCCAGAAAAATGACATTCAGGTAGACCCTTTATCACCAAATTGTATATGGCTAGCAAAACTGCAAACGATGGTAGGCCTGTATAAAACTTTACTTGCTTATCATTCTCTTCTAAGCTCTGTCGACTTACTATCCTTGTCTGCAACTCATCAACCTTTGTATTCAGTTTAGCTTCTCTTGTTCTTAGCTGTTCAAGCTCTCCTACAGCTTGGTTGTATTTCAGGAGTAGGTCATCATATTTCTTGAGTAGTTCATCATACTCTAGTCGTGTCTCTTCAGCTTGTTGCAATCTGTTCATTTCATCCAACCTCTTTTGTTTGGCATCTTCAATCTCCTTTCTTTGTTCAGCTTCTCTCCTTTCTTCTTCTCTCAACAATCTCTCCCTCTCATCTTCTTCACGTCTTTTCCTCTCCTCTTCTAACCTTTGCTGCTCTTCTATTTCTTTCAGCCTCCGTTCTTCTTCCAATTTTCTTGCTTCTTCTTGCCTTTTGCTAGACTCAGCAAGCTCTTGCATTCTGCTTTCCTTTGCCCTTTTCTTTTGCTGATCAGTGATCTCGGTCTGCTCTATCCTCCGTTTTCTGGAAGCTGTTCTTCTTCGAAAATCCGCAACCTGAGCTTCCATCTTTCGTTTCATAGGACTGTCAACGCGTTGAAAGATTGTAGGGGTGTAGTTCGGTGCAAACTGGTTGTTACTCTTTTGTCCATCAATGAAATGTTCACTACATATTACCGTGTGCTCGGTTGGGTACCAGTTCTTCCTGTTTACAGCAGCAATCCATTTATTTCTTCGATCTAGATCCGCTGGGAAAGTATAAAAACTTAATCCACTCCCTCTTACACACAAATTGGAACAATTCACAGCACAACACTCCTTTGGCATCTTGTACCTGTATACCCTACAAATGGCGGACTGGTCCTAACGCGTGTCTTAAATTGGTAAGAGCTAGGCGCTTAGAAATAATTACCACGCCCCTGCATAAGCTCTATAGGGTGACTTGTTTCTAGCTGATCTCTGTACAGGGTGACTTGTTCCTAGCTGAACTCTCTACAGGTGATTTGTTTGCAGCTGAACTCTCTTACATGGTGGTTTCGTTGTAGCTGAACTCTCTACAAGGTTACTTCTTCTAGCTGATCTCTCTACAAGATGACTTGTTTCTAACTGAACTCTCTACAGTGTGATCTGCTCATAGCGGAACTTTCTACTGGGTGATTTGTTTGTAGCTGAATACTTTGCATGATTGTTTCTTTGTAACTGAAATCTCTATAAGGTAACTTCTTCTAGCTGATCTCTCTACAGGGCAATTTGTTTGAGCTGAACTCTCTACATGATGGTTTCTTTGTAGCTGAACTCTCTATTAGGTACCTTCTTCTGGCTGATCTGACTATAGGGCGACTTGTTTGTAGCTGAATTCCCTACAGAATAACTTGCAATGTAATATAATTGAGTAAATTATAAATGCAGCTGAATGCTTTATTAGGGTGACTGTTCTATTAGAGTATCTCGATCTCGCATTTGCTACACGTAGTTGCCTTTCAAATCATAACTCAGTGGTTTGTAATCCGATTCTACTGTACTACTACAAGGACTTTCTATGATGATTATTCCAGCTACATACTGATTTTCAGCTCATTGCTCTAAGCGGTTTGCCTGATAGACACGAAAACTAATAGTTTTTTATTCATAAAAATCGATCGCGTAATTTTGACACAGGTCGGGTTTTGTGTCATATCTCCGTGGTCTTTATTCCGATTCCTTTCAAACCACAAAAAGGCACTCCTACGATGGTTGCTCCATCTACATAGTAATTTTCAACTGATTCCTCAAAGGAGTTTACCCTGTAGGCGTGACAGACCTTCAACCTTATTTTACACAAATAATCGGTCATAACTCTGTGAATGTTCATCAGAGTCCTACCAAAGTTGGTACAGAGATCCGCCTTAATGAGCCCTTTAAGTGTGCCAAATTTCAGCCCGGTCCGAGCACGCATTCATGTTTTATGGCGGATTTTGCAAAGTGTGCGAAATGAAGAAGTAGAAGAAAAAAAACGAAGAAATTAAAACGAAATTTTGTTTGCTCGTATCTCTGAAATGGCTGGAGCGATTTTCTTCAAATTTGGTGTGTAGACTCCCCTTACTGGCCGGCACCTCTCTAGAAAATTTGGTTCCAATCGGATAAAGGATCACAGAGCTACATAGGTGTGAAAATTGCGTTTTCTTTCTTCCTGTTAATATACTCACAGGTGGCACACCGGCTTCTTGGGTCGCACGACACACTACCGTGTGTCTTGATCACATACAGTTTACTTCTGTAATAAACATTATGTATGCAATAGACATAATTGTGCAGTACTAGTAATACTGTACATTAGGGATCGTGGAGATTTGCACTTTCTCACAAAGAATATTCACCAGAAGCCAGCCTCGCAATACTGTTATGGCACTTTGACAGTATTGGATATGCAGAATCAAGTCCAAAAGTGTCCTCAGAGCAGCCAAAAGCGTTTCTGATAAGTTGCCATGGAATTTTAAGATCATTTTCTATTTGCTAAGTAACTGTCTGTCTGATGCCTTCTCCCCTCTGAAAATAGCGTGCGGCCCTATGATTCGTGTGGGTGATTAAAAATCACCAAGAGTTATACATACTGTATTGCATTAGGACTTTTTCTACTGGAAAAACTTCATATTTTTGCCTTTGAAATCACAATTATGGCATTGAACAGTATGTAGTGACCTTTTTTTGGTCTTCAACTTACAGCTAGCCTGGAGTTGCAATTCCAGAGTAGAATTAGTTCCACTGATGTGTGCTCCAGAGCCATTTGCCACTTTCCAGGTGACCGAGGTGGCTTAACACTGCCAGTGTTTTGCCTGCTTGTCATTGGAGAGAGGATACTTAAGAGATAATGTTGTAAAATAGGTGGAAATAAGTCTGTTGCATTGTATAGTACTGTACAATTGAGATACTCTAATAGAGCGGTCAGTTATTTTTAACTGTGCAATATAACACACACTTAATGGCTAGTAAAAGTCTTGCTCTCCATCCTAGTCCTATCTTGTTTACAAAAGCTAATCCAGCTTGCAAACTTGCAATATACTCTAATAGAGCAGTCACTTACCTAAATGATATAGCAGAAAGTTTCATACTAGGTATTGTTAAGTGTGTTTATCCTCTTGAACAATATGGTAGCTACACACTGTATATGCTTTGTCCTGGTGTTAAGTTGTCACATAATCACTATGCAATCACTCTATAAGTGTATCTATTCCTTACTACTTCAAATAGTTTTATGGCACCTACATATGCTTCTCAAAGGAAATAGTCATAAAGAAAATAAACACCTTCGCATATGGCTTTCTCGCAATAAGAAGACAACCATGTAAATGAAGATATATGAAAGGCAAATTGTAGACATTTGTCAGGTGTAAAAAAAAATGTGACCAGATTTTATAAAACCAATCCAAATCGCACATCAGGCAAAATCAAACTAACAGCTCCAGTGGATAGCTACACAATTGTACTAGTTTTGACACTCAGTACCACTCAAACTACTCGAGGCTGGTTTCAACAGATGTCTTTTCTAGATGGTGTGTAGAACTCAAGTGGCAGTTTTAAGCCTTGTGAAGGACCTGGCTTGGCAAGAACCACTGGTTTACTGGTGGACAGCCTGATAATGTTGGCCAGACTTTTTTCGCTGCAGAGTTTGCTACATATCAGCCATTAAGGAGCCGGCACAGCCCTGTAATCTCATCTCTGGACTCCAATTGTGGTCTACCTCAATTTTGAGGTCTAACCCTGGCCCACCTCACCACCCCCCACCCTCCACCCCTTTGTGAGCACTCGTGATGCTACTTCGCTCATCCAACTGCTCAAATTTTCTATCTTATTTGGCAGGAAACTCTACAAGCAGCTACAAGTACTGGAAGTGGCCTGAAAGGTAATAGATTGATGCATCTTTTGTGTTAATTTCATATGCATGCTTGCTATCCTTGGAGAGTTATGCTGGCTTGAAGTCTTTAAAACTGTTTATCTTGAAACTTTTAATGTCCAATTTGGATTGTTTTTCCAAACTCCAGTCACAAATAGTAGCAATATGCTGCTTTATTTGGCCTCTACCATTGCGACTGTGGTTAGACAGGCTGAATGGCAGGTAGGCTGACCAAAAATTGGGTTTTGGCGATTATTTTATTTGGCCTTCTTTTGGGATTTGATGCTAGGTGCACTAAGTGACTTTTCCTTAAATGTGCTTTTCATCGTAATTATACCATAATAGTTTCTAATGGCAACATTTAAACAGGCATTATTTATTTTGGGAGGTATGGACAGTACCACAATTTAAACTGTCTGACAAAATTAATGTCACTAGTAGCCACACTAATTTTCATATTACACTAATAGTAGCCACTGCAATTAACCAAGTAAATATAGAACCCACAATCACAATATTAATACAAATAGTTGGCGGTTATCAGAACTGCCACATTTCTGTGCAATGTAAACCTAGTACTGTTAATGATCATTGCATACAATATAAAATATGTCTGATACTGACATACCTGGTTCTTAGCAAGAACTCCCATAAGCCTTTTGTCAGTGCCATATGCAACTTTTGCCCTGCTGATTTAATTAGAATGTAATGGGACAGATTGCAATAAACTTACGGAATGTTCCGTTCATTATACTCATTGTCTATTACCTCTACAGACTCCTATAGTGATATACAACATTAAATTAACCACACTGTGCTTCATACATACTGTTCTGCATACAACCTTTAAGAGGTTACCAGAGTTAAATGCTTGTCATTGCATTAGAGTGCACTGCAGCACAACACTGCTGCTAAAATCAATGATTATTGAATACAGTTTACACTGTTGCATGTCTTACATCTTTTTTGTTTGCTTGTTCCTAAGGAATTCAGGGCTGGAGTCATGCATGATCCAGCCAGTATAGCACTAGACTGACCACTTTTTAGCTACTTGAATTATATTGTGATAATCTAACATATATAGCAATAATTGCAGCACACCAATAGAGCATTCTTGCTTTAATTGCATTGCGTGGTCCAAACAATTATTTTTCAATTAAAGTTTACCAGTGAGCCATCTGCATGGTATTGCATTGGGGTAATTGATCATGCATGTCTTGCATTAGCAACTAGCTATATACTGAGGACTTTTTGTAACTTATCATAGAAGTAAATTTAACTAATAGCTATTAGACATAAAATTGAATTATAGATACCATAGCATAAAATTACCAGGATATGTTTTTGATGTCAAAAAAATGCAGTAAAAGACTTTGCACACAAAATAGCCTCCAGATGGCATCCCAGAGCATCTATACTTCGAAAATTTTACTCTGGAGAGCATGCTCTGGATTCATAGCTTTGTATAATTACGCATTTTCCATGTGCTTTGCACATGCAATTAATTGATTGATTGATTGACTGATTGATTTATTTTGTCTAAGGTCCACTCCATCGTGCATGATGGCTCAGATTCATCTGATGATCCACACCGACAAATACAGCATATCATTAGTGCCTGTTTACTGGAATTGTCAATGGCGGATCCAGGATGGGGCATTTGGGGCAAATTCCCCCCCCCCCCCCCCCCCTTCCATCCCTCCCCTTGTGTCAGACACAGTTTTGATTAAAATAGCTACTAACTTTATGCCAGGCCAAGGAACTCATGAAAATATGCACATTGTACTACAAATTCACCTGAAACCAAAGCAAACCAAAATCAAACTAGCTATGAAACTTTCATGCAGCACCTTCATACGTACTAAGCGCCTCTAAAAAGAATTACCGTGTTGCAGTTGTTTAAGACATTCAGAGCCTTATAAAACACCATTTAAGACTTCACAACCATCTGAAAAGGACAAAATGGCAAAAATAAACAGTCAGATACTACTAAAGGGTGATTATTTTACTGCTTCAAAAAAGCAGCACTGAAATAGAGAATCTGGCTCTCCCAACCACTTACAACTTAGCCTGTTGTGTCCCTCCCCTTGCAAACTCCTGGATCCGCTCCTGATTGTCTATGCATAACAAAAAAAGCAGCCAAGCTGTATTAAAGGGTGCGGTCTCCAAAAAAGTTAGGATGAAAAAGATGTGAAATCAAAGGTGATGGCCAAGAAATGGCTGTGATGGCTGGTTAATGGCAAAAATTTTAATATTGACAATTCAGGTGAATTTGCATTGCCTCCTCCAAGTTTCACTGGGATTTGGCACCAAATTCATCTGAATTGTCATTATTAAAATTTTTGCCATTAACCAACTATCACAGCCATTTCTTGGCTGCCACCATTGATTTCAAATCTATTTTACCCTGGCTTTTTTGGAGGCTGCACCTTTTTTTACAGCTCGACTGTTTTTTTTGACTATATATTTGTAATTTTATACCTAAAGCCAGCCTATGGCCAGCTTTAGCTATTTCTATTTAACTTGTCTTTTTTTACTACAGGGAGAAGATTATTATGAGGGAGGAGATTTTAATGATTTGTTTAGCTACATGTACTAATTTACAATATTTACAATTGTGTTAATTGATGATAAAAATTAAGTCACATAGGTTGAACTCTTTGCAGCTGAATACACTACAGGTAAATGTGTATGTAGCTGAAATTTCTACAGGGAGACTCATTATGTAGCTGTACTCTTCAACTAATGGTGAATGCTCTGTAGTTAAACTCACTACAGAATGACTCGTAACCTAACTAAATTCTTAACAGAAAAAATCGCAAGATAGCTGAACTTTGTACAGCATAGTTATCTTGTAGGTGAACTCTCCACAGGATGTAACTGATCTTTTCTATAGGGTGACATGTTTCTAGCTGAAATCTCTACAGGGTGACTGTTCTCTCTACAGGGTGACATGTTTCTAGCTGATCTCTCTATGCGGTATCTTGTTTCTAGCTGATCTCTCTATGCGGTATCTTGTTTCTAGTTGATCTCTCTACGGAATGATTTGTTTCAAGCTGATTTTTCTGCACTGAAATGTAGCTGATCTCTCTACATGGTGACTTATTAGTGGTATTGTGGTAATATAGATTGGTAATTCTTAAATCAACAAAGCGTAAATCACACAAACAACTACAACAGTAAATAGACAAGCTCAAGCAAAACACCACTGTACATTACAACAACTCAACAATAACTCAGACCAAGTTACAATGGCGTCATATATATTACAATACACATATGTGTTTACATGCATGCGCATTACACTACTACATTATTTCTATATACCTGATCTCTATACAGAGTGATTTGGATCCTTATACAGGGTTTCTTGTTTCTAGAATCTCTATACAGGGTGACTTAAAAATAGTCGAACGTTTTACAGGGTAGCTTGTTTCTAGATGATCTCTCTGCAGGGTGATTTGTTTCTAGCTGATCTCTCTACAGGGTGATTTGTTTCTAGTTGGTCTCTCTACTGGGTGATTTGTTGTTTGTAGTTGGACTCTGCATAGGGTGATGTGAAAGTATACTCTGCACAGGTTGCCTTGTTTCCAGCTGATCTCTCTACAGAGTGATTTTTTCTAGCTGTTTTCTCTAAAGGGTGATTTATTTCAAGCTGATCTCTCTACAGGGTGATTTGAAATGTTATTGATCTCTTTACAGGGTTACTGTATTTCCTCATATGAAAGCTGCATTCGATTAAATGCCTGTCTTGATTATAAGCTGGGGGGTTTCCAGCACCTTAAAAATAAATGCCTGGTCTCAAAGAGAGGCCCGCGATATTACTTGAGTCTACTGTTAATGACTTTTTAATTGTTTCCCTTGTTGCTGCTGCTTCTTCATACTTGTCAATTTAGAGTCTTCTGAGGTACAAAGGTACTCCAGTAATCACATGAGTATTCCAGGCATACAGATATGTATGAAATGGCTATTTTACAGCCTCTGACTACACTTGTTTATATAGTTAACACATTGTATCACTGTTTTCTACACTTATTATTACAGTAATCCCCAGAGTACTGCTGTTCTACCATCACCCAAATTCAATTAAACATCGGGCGTCAATCAGAAATAGATGCCTGGTCTCAAATAAAGGCTATAATTGTTTACAGGCCGGGTCAAAAATGTTGGGAAGGAAATAAAAGCCCAGGGTTTTATACAAGGAAATACGGTACTTATTTCTAGCTAATCTCTCTACAGGATGACTTCATGAACTCTTTGCAGGATAACTTGCTAATAGCTGATCTCTCTACTGAGAGATTTGTGTATAGCTGAACCCACCACAGGGTGATTTATTTCTAGCTGAAACACTCTACAAAAATGTAGCTGAACTCTCTATAGGGTGACTTGTTTCTAGCCAAGTTTCCAGCTGAACTGTCTACAGGGTAACTTGTTTCTAGCTGATCTCTACAGGGTGAATTGTATCTTTCTATATTCAGGGTGACTTGTTTCCGGCTAAACTCTCTATAGGGTGACTTGAAATGTTGTTGAACTCATTACTAAATGACTTAATCATACTAATCTCTCTACAGGGTAATTTGTTTGTGGCTGCTCTCTTCAGAATGACTTGTTGTAGCTGAACTACCTACAAGGTGACTGTTTTGTAGCTGAATGCTCCAAAGGGTGATTTGTTTGTAGCTGAACTCTCTACAGGGTGATCTGTTTGCAGCTGAACTCTGTTTGTAGTTGAAATATCTACAGGGTGACATTACTGTAGCTGAACTGTCTACAGGGTGATTTGTTTGTAGTTGTACTCTCTACAGGGTGTTTGATTGTAGTTGAACTCTTTTGGGTGACTTGCTGTTAGCTGACCTCACTACATGGTGACTTGATTGTAGCTGAACATTCTAAAAGAAAGACCTTTTATGAAGCTGAATGTTCTATTAGGGTGACTGCACTATTAGATATCTCGATCGTGCACTTTTACACCTAGTTGACTTTCATAGTGTAACTCAATGGTTTTTTATCTGATTCTTTATAAACCACTGAAGATCATTCTAAAACAATTAATCTACCTCTTTATCTGTTTTCAGCTGATTCTATAAACTAGTTTGCCTGGTAGGCGTGACAAGTAATACTCTTTTTATTAACAAAACTCGATTGTACGCTTTTTACACATAGTTGGAGTTTTTGTTATAACTTCGTAACTGTTGGTGCGATCTTTTTTAAACCACAAAAGGGTTTGCACTATGACAGTTACTCCAAATACAAACTGGGTTTTAAGTCATTCCTTCAAGCAGTTTACCTTGTGGCCTTGACAAAATCTTGCTATTGCATGTTTTTTTTTTTAATTGCCCTTGTTCTTTATCCGATGTGTACTACAAAAGCTGGATTGAAAATGTGCTGCAATGTGTTGTTACTACCCTCCAAATTTGAAGAAAGTTGACTAAAGCATGTGCAAGTTATATCAATTTTTGCAAAAAGAATATGAAGAAAAATACAAAGAAACAAAGATGAATTTTGAAGACATAATTATCTCAGTGATGGCTAGGCGGATTCAGCTCAAATTTGAAATGGGAGGTGCCCCACCCTGAGGGAAACCACAGCAAAATGGTTAATTTCTGATCAAGTACTATCGAGCTACAGATGCATGAAAACAACATTCTCTTGCTTCCTGTAAATTACACACAGGTTCCGCAAGCAGAATAAAGTAGAATACCAACAGCTGATGGCAGAGCTTGATCAATTAGACTTCCCAAACTTTTATGAAACACTGGAAGTAAGTGTACTAGGGCATTATCAGCGTTTCTCAGTTAAGAATGTACTGAACACAGCAAAAATAGTGTTCCAATACTACATATTCTAACCCCGTCTTTATTCAGTATTGGAACAACTATTTTAAAAAGTTCCCTATAACGAGACAAAACGACCCTCAAATCTATAAATGACTCTAATGTTATGCACTATTGGGGGCTGTGGTCTGTTTTTGTTTGAGCTAAGGTAGAATTTTTGGACTATTAGTTTCAACACCTAAACATAGACAGAATAAATACAGTCAGTATTTGTGTATGAATTATGCTGTGAAACCTGTTGCATTTTATACATCCTGATCTACCATTGCCAAAGGCCACAGTGCAACAAATGTTTGATACTGCAGCAAAGAAATGTAAATCTCAGGGGGTATTTATGGCCCAGAGATGGAGTGAGTGGTTATCTCCAGACCTGAACTGATTTTAAACTGTATTAATTAAAATATGCAAGTATATAATTTATATTTGACACCTTGCCATGTCCACACCGGCATAACACTTCTCTGTGGTCACATGTGACCGAGGACGCATTCACGCTTTTATTGTATGTATATATGTACATTCTCTCATTGTTTTAATGATGGTATCAATTGTGACCAGATCTGCAAGAAGCTCATATTTTAGTGCATTTTTGAATTCCTTTTTATTACATTTTCTCTATCTAAATAGCCAAAGGAATGGCCAACCAAAGTTTTGGTATTAGAAACCAAGAACTTTCGAAGTTACAATGCTACAAAGTGGCAACAGCAGAAAAATCAGTGATGATAAGGAAAACAAACACATGTGCTTAAATAAATGGCCATAACTTTCAAATGCAGTCCTCTACCAAGATGCAACGTTCACCATCGGATTCTCCATTAACAGGCAAATTCATTGCTGGGTAAGCTTGCACTTCCAGGCCTTCATAAAAGCTGGGTGAAGGCTAAAACGTTAGGAAAAAAATGATGACGAACCGCTCGTCCAACATAAAGTGAACTAGCAACCATACCTTTACTCTCCTTAGAAGTACTGACACGAAATTATGATTTTCAAACTCCTCTTGCTTTCAGAATCATGATGCTACCATAGTTTTTGCTGTTATCACCTTCCTTCATTGTGAAACAAGTGCTCAAAAAGTTACAGAATTTTTTTTTGATTCCATAAATATTTCTACCCATTGTATTTATCGCCTTCTACTGTAAAACTAGAATTGTGCTGACATATGGGATTCTTGCAGATCCGGTCACAATTATTTGTATTGTGTGCCCATACTGGCTGTACTTGGCCGCACAACACACTATCATGTGTCTTGATATAAATTTATAATTGTAACTGTGTATAGCTACATTGTCATGCAGACTTGCATGCACATCTACTGTTCGTAAGGAATATGCGATTGACTTTAAAGCTCTAACAAGGAAAGTATGCATTCTTTTTCTTTGTCTGATGGTGTGTTTTTCTTGTCATAAGGTGGATGCCATGATGACAGCAAATGACACAACACACATATTATTGTAGTTAACATGTTGGTTGTGGTGACACACTAATAGGGGGCAATGGTGGCACCACCACCCATTAAGGACTCCGTACACACATGTATGTGCTTATATATACAGTATATTTGCCTAGCTATACACACCACCCTCCTAGCTCTATTACCCTATACTACTAAGCACATAACATTTTTGCAAAGCCAGTAAGTGTACATAATAATACACAACAATTAACAGGTAACAATGACATAATAATAGCACATATATTTATATTAGATACACGAGGTTACACATTGTAGGTTGTATTATATAGGTATTATAATATTGTTTGGATGAATAACGGAGCTTCTATTAGAGCTTATTATTGCTATTAGAGCTCATTATTATTATTAGAGCTTCTATTGTGTAGTCTTCCAAAGTTATCGTTATTTAATTCCTTGTTTCCCATCACTACCAGTATAAATTTTTAGGTAACCGCACCAAATTTTAATTGTTTGATTATAGATGACGTGAATGCACTACTTCATGATGGAAAGAGGTACAGAGTGATTAAGCTTTAAGGTAAATGCATTAGCTGTGCATATAAACAAAGCAGAATGATGGATGTCCTTCCATTCTTGTTCAACAAGATGCATAGGTGTGCCTAGGCTGGCAGCCTTCAAGATTGAGACATTCTAATAGAGCAGCCAGAGGCTGAAAAGTGTTAAGTGTATAATTAAAAATCAATAATCACCTCCTGCCTACGTCAGTTTTTGTCCCATTGGGTGACAGGAAACAAGCAATATAATAATGATGGCCCAATAAAGCTTCCAATAATCATAATCATCATATCACATTTTACTCAAAATCAGACAATGAGACACATTAGCTATATAATACCAAATTCATTGACTGAAGCTCAGCTAAACTGTTGTTCCATGCCTTGGTAGTAGTTGGCACATGCCCATAAAACTCAAGCCCACACTCATTCCGTTGAGTGTAAACTTGTAGTAAGACTGTAATGCACTTTGCTACTCATTTTCAGGAATAATTTCACCTTCCAAAATAGGTTAGCCCCTGACTTCGTGACTGTTATAGCAGAAGTTATACTTATGGTAGTGGAAATTTTTCCCATTATGCTCTTAATTATGCTTCATTATGCTTTATGTTTTTCAACTTCTATTATGCCAAAAATTATGCTGGCATAATCAATGCAAGCCTAATGTTTCATTGCATAACAAGATTTACCTATTATCATCAAGCGTAACGCATTATCGTCATCGTAATCAGTATACTGCATCAATTATCATCAGTTACCACTTCAGCACTCTACATCTTGCATACAGTGAGTGATAAAAGTTATCTAAAAATATCTCCATGTTTTGTATGTATTGTAAACCTTCTATCTGTAATTTGAAAGCTTACCAAGTCAGTGTGATTCTTCAAGTGAAACTGTTACATAAGTGTATACACACTACATACATTTAAATGGATACAACAGTTCCCTGAACAATTAGCTATCATTTCAGCTGCAATTTAATAATGGTAGTGTAGTACAGTGCTCATGAATCCATTGCTTGCACACACACATAGCTAGGATCCACTCCATACAAATCAAACATCACAACTTTTTAAGAAACAGCAAATTATTCTAGCAGCACTTGAAGCATGTCTACACAACGGCTGGATCTTACTGAATGAGAACAGTTCTGTGGTATTGTTGCTCAAGTGCATGCTTTACCACATAACTGCTGTATTGTGGTAATGCAACTCAAACTATGTAATTGGCTGTCTGCTGGTAACTGCAGTGTCTCTGTACCAGAGTTTTCTTTGCACATTAAAGTAATATGCATCCACCCACCATGTTACTTATGTGGTACAGGTATTTCTGCTGTCTTTTTCTTTGGCTGGTAGCTAACAAGTTTTGTTTCTTTTGCAGATCTCTACATCCGAGAAGTGCAACCAGTTTTTTGGCCCCTGTTATAACCAACTGTAGTTGTGTCCACTAAAACATTGCTCTCCTCAGGTTGATTCAAGTATGGTTGGAGTCCAGGGTTACTGCTATGCCTCACTAACCTCCCAAAATTCATGACATTCTTGACACACCATACTCATGTGCAGCACTAAATCTATTCCTAATACCCTCCGTGACTCTATAGGTGGAGTTAAAATTCTTTTCTGTCCATATCCTTTGATTCTTTGAAGGATTGGTGATTTTCAGGATCTATTTTGAAGCTTACCATGTGACCTTCTTTCCATTTGTTCAACATGAAATTTCGTCTCTTATAAGGTTGTTTTATAGTATCAGCCCACAATTGCACTTCAACTATAGGGACAAAAAGGAGACATATTTGTAGAAAAAGAATGAAAAATATCTAGATTTACCTTGCTTGTCTATGCAAGGTATCCAAATTTACTGCAAACATAACTGGTTTCATTTTTAAAGTGTTGTGACAATAATAGGTGACTGATGATAATTGGTAACCTACACTAATTCCAAAACCACTCACCATAATCGAATGAACCTTTGGTGAACAATTCCTTGAACAATGATATAATGTTGAGAAAATGAAAAGAAATTCGGAAGTTGTGCAAACCAGATGGTTTTCACTGAGATGGTCACATATATTAAGTTCAGGGTGAAGATATAGTAGCAGAAAATAAACATGAAATTAGCCATACAGGAATAAATTAGCATGCAACTAAGTCAGCCTACATGTTAGTAGGCATGCGTACATTATGCCAGAATAGTTTTCAGAATAATTGGTGGTAAAAAGATTTAGGAATAATTCCGGAATAATAGGATGATCTTCTAAAATCATTAATTGGAATTCACATATTGTCCATGTATTATTGCAGAAAATTTCATAAAGAAACATGGTAGCACAAAATTGGGTAAAAAGAACAAGCTACTCTAATAGAGTAGTCATTAACCCTAATAAAACAGTCAGGCAAGTTAGTTGTGACTGCTCAATTAAAGTACCTTGATCTTGGCGAATAGCTTTAATGCTTGCAAGCAGTTATATTTTCAGCTGCAAAAAGTTGACTTTGCAATTCCAGGAATAACTCTAGGAAATATTTGGGAATAATTTTGGGAATAATAGGTGAGTAAGAAAAGAATTTCCAGAAAGAATAATAGTAGAGATGTCAAAACCCTGCAAAAATTGCAGAATTTTCTCCTGTAGATTGCGTAGTAAGAGTAGCACAATGGTTACACGTCCTGTAGATGGATTAGGCAGTTGGTTCATTGGTTTCATAGTGTTGACTTAGTAAAGACGGTGCTCTTCTGGTGAGTTTTCATGATCAGAGCAGAAAAACATTTGGTTATGCTCCAACTCAAGTTCTTTCCATAGAAAACCTATGGAAGAAAAGTATCATTGTTCACCATATGGAGAAGTGGTCCAGCTCATGGTTTGAATGGTTTATTGCAAGACACAGCTTAAATGACTATAATAGTTATTGGTGATGCTATGCACTTTATAGTACAAAGTGACGCAATTCCGCATACATCACTTGTGTTTGCTTTGTGCCATGGCTACCAATGGTGCTTAGTAGAGATGTTTGGAGAACTGCCTACTTGTTTATTTAATGGTTAACTAGCTATTACAGAAGCAAATGCGGCAAACCTATATATCAATCTGCAGCATTTGTCATGCTTTACAAGGTGCTTTAGCTAATCCTACTTTTAAAAATCATGTGACCTTACTAACAATAGGTAATTTAAAAGCATAGTGTACTCAAGTCTACATGCTAGTGCACGTGTTGCAAATTCTGCAGACATGTGCTCAATATAACGACATGTCACTGCATATGCTGACAATGACAGGAATGTGCAAACATTGTCTGACCATAGCACAGAGATAAGCAGCCAACCCTTAAGCGGCTGCAAGTAGGCATCGCCTACTTGCATGCAGCAGTTAATGTTTTATTCAAATTGCAAATATAGAAAAAAATCTCTACACATGCAGATACTAGTGAAAGCCTAAGTGAACCTGCAACTGGAGCCAACAGGTGCAATAATCAGACACTGGGCCACAACCACTCAACCACTGACAGCAAAAACACACACAGGGACAATATTTTGTGGTAAGCTGATCTTTCTACAGGGTGATTTGTTTCTAGCTGATCTCTCTACAGGGTGACTTGTTTCTAACTGATCTTCCTATAGGGTGATTTGTATCAAGCTGATCTTTCTATAGGGTGATTGAAATGTAGTTAATCTCACTACAGGGCGACTTGTTTCTACTAGCTGATCTTTCTACAGGTGATTTTTTTTCTAGCTGATTTCTCTACAGGGTGACTTCTAGGCCTGCGCCTAATATGCCAGCATAATTTTGAGAATAATACGTCACCAATTCCGTGAGAATAATTCCAGAAAAATAGGATGGTTACACGAACAATTTTAGAATTATCGGACGTTCACGGGAATAATCAGTGGGATTAAGGGGCATGCCTCTTCTTGATAAGCTAGAAAAATGAACTAAGCTACTAAGAATGATAGATAGCTGGCATTATTATACGAATGCTGGTTGAAAGGGGCGAAGAGCCTCTAAGAGATCAATATACTCTAATAAAAGGCTCAAATACTCTAATAGAGTAGTCAGATTATTTCATGTTAACAATCTGCAGACAGCATAAGGGATTTAACAGCAGGATTATCTGCAATTCTGAAACTTGTACATCTTATACCAGTGTATTTCTTTAAGTCTTTCAACAAACATATTAATTGGTATCATTATCCACTAAGCTTAGCATGTAGTTATAGCTCTAGCTTTAATACACTGATAATTGAAAACTCTTTAAGTATTACTCCCAATAGCCATTTTAAGCCTGTTGTAATGGCTATAACAATTACGTGTAAAGTTGAATGATTCATTTATGGCTAGCTATTAATTAATTCTGGTAAAACTACTTCAGCATCTTGACAATTAAGTGACCATAGCTACAGAAACTAAATGAGCATTATTATGAAATAATAAGCTATATACAAGAATATAAAAAGAATAATAGGAGAAATTTTAGGGAAATTCTGGAACTAATGATAGGTAAAATTTTGAGCATATTAGGCTCAGGCCTAGTGACTTCTTACTGGCTGAACTATCTACAGGGTGACTTGTTTCAACCAGATCTCTCTACAGGGTGGTTTGTTTTGACCTGATCTCTCTACAGGGTGATTTGAAGTGTAGCTTATCTCTTTACAAGGCTATAGTAACTTGTTTCTAGCTGTTCTCTCTACAGGGTGACTTCAAATGTAGTTGAACCCTTTGCAGGATAACTTGCTTCTAGCTGATCTCTCTACTGAAAGAGTAGCTGAACTCTATACAGGGTTGCTTATTTTTAGCTGAATTATTCTACGAAATGTAGCTAAATTCTCTCTAGGTACTAAAACTCTTTCAGTAGAAAGATCAGCTAGAAGCAAGTTATCCTGCAAAGAGTTCAAATCCATTTGAGGTCACCCTGTAGAGAGAGATGAAATAACCTTGTAAAGAGATAAGCTACATTTCAAATCATCCTGTAGAGAGATCAGCTCAGAACAAATCATCCTGTAGAGAGATTTGGTAGAAACAAATCACCCATAGTGAGTTCAGCCAGTAAGAAGTCACCCTGTAGAGAAATCAGCAAGAAAAAATCACCTGTAGAAAGATCATTTAGAAACAAGTTACCCTGTAGCAAGATTAGCTATATTTCAATCACCGTATAAAAAGATTAGCTTGAAACAAATCACCCTGTAGAGAGATGTGGTTGAAACAAGTCACCCTGTAGAGAAATCAGGTAGAAACAATTCACCCTGTAGGGAGATCAGCTCAATACAAATCACACTGTAGAGATATCTGGTAGAAACAAGTCACCCTGTAGAGAAATTAGCTAAAAACAATTCACTCTGTAGAGTTCAGCTAGAAACAAAGCATTCTGTAGAGAGATCAGGTAGAAATAAGTTACCCTGTAGACAGTTCAGCTGGAAACAAGTCACCCGTAGAGAGATCAGCTAAAACCAAACCATAGTGACACAACCAACAAATCATGCACTTTTTCATAAAACCATGAAACTTTCCACATAAATAGTAGTCCTCAATAAATGTAATTTTAGATATGTGACTGGGTCTGCGAAAATAGGGCATGTGGGCACATAAAAATTACCTACTTTTTCAAACTTTGATGTGTCATAACTTCGTATTCTATTATTGTTTGGCCATGAAATGTTCAACACTTATTGAGCATTTTATTATATTTATTATTATATTTATTACTGTGCAGCAATCAAAAGATTATAACGCACAGGTGTGATCATAAAAGTTACTTAAGTTATTACAAAACTCATTAGGGGTAGAGGAAATTTAGTTGGCTTTACATTACAAGTTACAGAATGAAACTATTTTATCCCACTACTGAGATATGGGAAATTATGTCGTGTGGTGTAGTTTGTGCCCACATGCCCTATTATTGCAGGCCCAGTCACATATAGTGCAACCACTGATTTGACCTTTGGTGACCTTTACAGCCATTTTTGTACAGAAAATTGATCATTTTTGTCTTTACTTTTCCTGAGGCAGTAATTAATTTGTTAAAAAAAAGGTACCAAACAAAAGATCTTGCTGAAAGAAACAACTTGGTTTTTATTTGAAGTCAATAGGTGATTCCATTACAAAGTTATGATCATTTTTATTAGCTACAAAATCTGTTAATTTATGCATAATTATCTGCCCACAGGTAATTAACACCTGGAGGGAAAGTAAATAAAATTATATCAAATTTTGCAACTAATAAAAATAATTATTATCATAACTTTGTAATGAAATCACCTATTGGCTTCAAATATAAACCAAGTTGTTTCTTTCAGCACAATCTTGTGTTTGGTACCATGTTTTTAACAAGTTAATTACTGCCTCAGGGAGTTAAAGACAAAAATGATCAATTTTCTGTACAAAAATGGCCGTAAAAGTTACCAAAGGTGAAACCAGCGATGGCACTATATCTAAAAATACATGTATTGAGGACTACTATTTATGTGGAAAGTTTCATGGCTTTATGAAAAAGTGCTTGCCAATTTTGGGGTTACGCCGCTATACTATTTGTTTGTAGCAGAACTCTTCACAGGGCTGCTTATTTCTAGCTGAAACACTACAAAATGTAGCTGAATTCTGTATAGGGTGACTTGTTTCTAGCTGATCTCTCTACAGAGTGATATGTTTCTAGCTGATTACTACGTAGTCAGGGTTGTAAGCCTTTAAAAAAGGCCTTTTTGTGCACTTTTGGATAAAAGCATGAAACTTGGCAAAAAGTTTGTGTGTATGACCAAGATTATTTTTTGATAGGGAGCCACATCAGATTTGACCTCTGGTGACCTTTACAGGCAATTAAATGTTCAAAAACTGTCAGTTTTGTCTCTATTTCATGTTCATATGATCCAAAATCCACAAACTTGGTGTCAAATTAAAGCTTTTGCCCTTAAGAAAGTCTGTAGCTTGCTTTGCTCTAAAGGTATAATGATTTTTGTGGTAAAATATGCCAATATTGTCTCCTGCCCACACACGATTTTGAAATAGTGTACAGTAACTTTTAAAGCTTTACAGCACAAGTGCTGAAGGTCTGTAGAACACCTGGTCCTACAGCCTGTTGAAAGTTGTTACATAAAACATGTTTGAAAAGGTAGAGAAAGGAGTAAAAATCCATGACTGGCATGACCTACAGAGCTTATGATAAGAATTCTCTGTTGTCCTGCCACAATGTCCTGGCAAACCAGAATTGGCTGGACAATTTCCAAAATAGACTGGACATGTGGAAGATGAATGCCCTATATATCCACTATAGCATAGCAAATGAACATTATAGTGGTAAGATGTCACATGCCTTACTGCAGCTGTTATGTGGGTACACTATACCAGAAGGTTGGCATTGGTACATTTGTGGTCACTCCCTAGGGTTGTAAGAATGTATACTATCTCCTGGCAACCAAGTGACTGTTGTTGTTGATGCATGCCAGCTCAGCCCTTAGGCTCTTTCCTTGCGCTTTGATGGGACACAGTGTCCGGACAAATTGCATTATGGTCAGACATCTATGCAATTTGACCAGATTTTGTCTGGTGTCCGGATGTTATCATAAGCTCTGGACCTATAGTATGTACGCATTGAGCTGAATCCTTAAAAATATTTAATAACTCATGGATGCAATTACACATGATCTTGATATTTGGTTCATTCATAGTACTAAGAGTTAATAATATTTGTATGGGGGAGAGTGTCTAACTGGAGTACATTCAGCAAAGGCACTGCTGTAAGTAACTCTTCAGGCTTCTCTTAGAAGAGAGGTTTGACCTTATCAACACCAATCATCACCTATCAACAGTTCTTTGTCATCAGGCTAGAGGTGCACATATGATCAAAGTGAACTTGCTGCAGTGTGTTTGTACAGGCCATACTGGCAGTTAGACACTCTCCCCCATACAAATATTATGAACTCTTGATAGTACTGCTTGACCCACTAAAAATACTTCAAAATCTTGTTGTTCAAATGGACATAATATTTATGGCTAATCAAAATTTTCACAATGCATTTCCTATGGGGAAGCCATATAAGTATAGTGTCCATTACAGCACTTTCCCGACCTTGTAATGGAGCCAAACCGTACGTGTCTATTGTTGACAACTTTGCTGTTACCACTAATCATCTGGTTGGCTGAAATGTTAACTCTGTTGAGAAAAAATCCACTGCTGTTTTTTAGGATTCAGCTCAACTTGTACATATAATATCTATATAGGCAGTCTCCAACCTGCAGCCATCCGATTAATGCTCAAACACTTACAGAAGTCTGCCAGGCAGCCAGGATGATTTGTCCTTGTCAATTTCATGTATATATGTATCCATAGGAACTCTAGAGGGTGACTTATTACCTCAAATTATCCTATGTGGAACCAAATGGACATTAGTATATTTATTAAGGCTTTACAGCAAAAGTTTGTAGGACACCTGGTCCTACATCCTGTTTAAAGTTGTTACATAAAGTGCATTTATTCTGTATCACAATTTGCCATGTTAAATACTTGGGGGTAGATCAATTGACTGCCGTGGGTTACATTCCCATGCAGGTCATTATTCTGAATGGCAGGTATTTATGTACAAGGTACTGTACAACTTGTGTGAATTTTACAAATTCTTGATCTACTAAATTTTAGCTGCATGTTTTTGTATGAATTCACACATTTCAACTAAACTTTCTGGATTCTACTTTTATTGAATCGTAATAATACTGAAGATGATTGCTTGCGCTTTGTAGCTTGCAATTATAGAAATTTCTGCTGTAGATTTTATATGAACTTGCAAATATATAGTATCATTAATGTTTAGTATCTATCACTGAAGAATATATGTTTGAAACCACCCTATACAATAGCAACTCAATGTATTAGTGCATATAGTATCTAATCAAAAACAGCCAAGCTGCAAAAAAAGGAGTGCAGCTAGGGATGAGTCTATTTTGCTTTTTTTCTCACCTATTTTTCTTTCCAGCAATTCTTTTTTTACCTACCTATTTTGCTCAATATTTTGCTTGTCAACAATCTATTTTGCTCCATAGTTGGTGTACAATGTAATAATAATAATTACATGTAATAATCAATAAGCACTGTTTACATACACTATGGTGTTTAGATATTAGTGATTGTATCTTAGCATGATTGATGCCTCCATATAATCCTTTAGTGAATTTCCTTGTAGGTCACCAAATCCTGAATTCAATAGTGAGAACACCCTTTCTGCAGCAGCCGAGGAGGGCTGTATGGTCATTGGTCAAGACCTTCTTTACAGCATTTGACCATAAAGGCAAATCAGTTGCATTGAGCTTCCACCATTCCAGAGCAGCAAGTTCATCACTAATACCATCCGCCTTAGCTACATAAGAAGGAAGTTCAGCCTTCAAATTTTCAAGCTCGTCATCCTTAAAGAAGGGAACAACCTGCAATGCATTTCAATAATGCTCTTCAATAATGCTCTCTTCCTGCCAGCTGGTGGATTTTTGGCAATTTTTCTCTTACGAGAGAAGTCAGATGCACTTGGTTCCTTTAGCACACTAAGCAAGGACACTCCACTAGACGTTGGCGTCATTGAGTTGCTGGCACTTCCGGTAGAACGAGTCCTCGAAGTTGTACTAGTCGAAGTTGTTGTAACATCTGACTCGCGAGACGATTCACGGTCATCATCATTACTAACAATGCTAAGACTGTCATCTACTTCACTAACATCGCTTTCAGCACTTGAACTGTAGTCAATGCGTTCTATCACATCCATTGTAGACACTATTTCACACGTGATTATTCGCTAACATGTATTGTGGGTTCGCCTTCGGGTCAAAGTTCAGCTAGAGCCATACTCATTTAACGTACGAGTGTTAAACGTAGCTATGGTAAGTTGTTACTTGTGTTAGTTATGCAGTTACATTCACACTGTCTGAAACAGATCTGAGATTAACAAATTTTGCTTATTTTGCGCCTATTTTGCTCGATTTTGCTCCTATTTTGCTCGATTTTGCTCCTATTTTGCCAGCATTTTGCTTGTTGCTCTTGTATTCCTATTATTCCAATAATTTTGCTGGCGAAATCGACGCATCCCTAAGTGCAGCCCTTGAAAAGGCTATGGTGAAAAAAGATGTGAAATCCAAGGTGGCAGCCAAGAAATGGCTGTGATGGTAGGTTAATGGTAAAAATTTTAATAATGACAGTTCAGGTGAATTTGGTGCTGCTTGGTCTTGGCACAAAATTCACCTCAATTGTCGTTATTAAACGTTTTACCATTAACCTACCATTACAGCCATTTCTTGGCCGCCACCTTCGATTTCACCTCTTTTTTCACCATAGCCTTTTCAAGGGCCGCACTCCTTGTTTACAGCTTGGCTGTTTTTGTTTAGATTTCACTTCTTTTTGTATTTGTATACCAAAAAGCCGGCCTATGGCTAGCTTTGGGGCTTTTTAACCTATATTTTTTTCTTTACCACAGGAAAAAGAAAAATATGAAGCAGATTTTAAAATACTTTAACGCATTCTGATTTTATCAGTAAATGTACAAATTATATATATAATGCATATAATTATTTACTACATGTCAATTAATCCCCACAGGATAATTTACAGCTGATCTCTCTACTGGGTGACTTGAAATGTAGCTGAACTCTCTACAGGGTGATTTGCTTGTACATAGATGAACTCTTTACATGATTCTCTCTACAGGGTGACTTGACTCTAGCTGAACTCTCTGCAGGGTTATCTGTTTGTAGTTGAACTCTCTACAGGGTGATTTGTTTGCAGCTGAACTCTCTACAAGGTAACTTCTTCTAGCTGATCTGTCTACAGGGTGACTTGTTTCTAGCTGGTCTCTCTACAGGGAAATTTGTTTGTAGCTGAATTCTCTACAGGGTGATTTGTTTGCAGCTGAACTCTCTACATAGTGGTTTCTTTGTAGCTGAACTCTCTAAAAGGTGACTTCTTCTAGTCCATTCTCTACAGTATGATCTTTTCATAGCTGATCTCACTACAGGATGATTTGTGTGCAGCTGAACTCTCTACATGATGATTTCTTTGTAGCTGAACTCTCTACAGGGTGAATTGCTTGTAGCTGAACTCTCTATAGGGTGATCTATTCATAGCTGAACTCTCTACAGAGTGATTTGTTTGTAGCTGAACTTTCTACAAGGTACAGTATCTTCTTCTAGCTTATCTCTCTAAAGCGTGAATTGTCTGTATCTGAATTCTCTACAGGGTGATCTGTTCGTAGCTTACTTCTCTACAGAGTGATTTGTTTGCAGCTAAACTCTCTACATGATGGTTTCTTTGTAGCTGAATTCTCTACAAGGTAACTTCTTCTAGCTGATCTCTCTACAGGATGAATTGTTTGTAGCTGAACTATCTGCAGGGTGATTCTTTGTAGATGAACACTCTACAAGGTGATCCTTCTAGCTGACCTCTCTACAGGATGATTTGTTTCTAGCTAAACTCTCTAAAGGGTGATTATTTGCAGCTGAATTCTCTACATGATGGTTTCTTTGTAGCTGAACTCTCTACAAGGTAATTTCTTCTAGCTGATCTCTCTACAGGGTGACTTGTTTCTAGCTGATGGGTTATTTGTTTCTAGCTGAACTTTCTACAGGGTGATTTGCTTGCAGCTGAACTTTCTACATGGTGGTTTCTTTGTAGCTGAACTCTTTACAAGGTGATTTGTTTGCAGCTGAACTCTGTACATGGTGGTTATTTTGTAGCTGAACTCTCTACAGGGTGACTTCTTCTAGGTGCTCTCTATACAGTAGAGGTGTACTGATATACCGATACATATCATATCGGTGGCCAATATAGACATTACTACTATATCAGTGGGAGCCGATATTGCTGCTAAAAATCGATACGATACACTGATATACAACTGAACTATCTTGAGGACACTGTCCAATGATCAAGCCACATTATAAACTCTATTATTTAGCTAAGAAAAGCGGGAAACAGTAGTTATGTTCCTCGTCTAAAAGCAGTTTGCTACACAAAGCCATCTAAGTACGTGGATACTTACTATTTTGTTGTCACAAAGCTTACCAATCATACAACAAACACTCATAGTGGTGGGCCTGGGGAAACAGCAATAAGATGAACCAAGAGAACAGCATAAAACAATCGGCCATCTCTACAAGCCATTAAAATGTGGAGTAATCTGGATTAATCTTGGCAGGGACATGTATTAAAATATTTGTGGGTGCCTTAGCTATCAATAGAGGCCACACACCACCATGGGTAACCAAGCATAGCCAACAATCTTAAGACTGTCTTCAGTAGTTTCTTCAGTAGTTAAAATAAAGTTGAACATGGCATATATGGTTCCTCAATAATTATAAATAGCTACACTTAGTTATATCGGTATATGTGACTGTCTCTGGGAAAACCGGTCTTATCGCCCATTTAAAAGTATCGAGAAACGTCGGTTTTAAATATTCTGTGTGTTGTAGCTGGCCAATGGTGGTAGCTACGCATACCAAATTTTCACACGTTTCACAACAATTTCTTACCTTCCTGATCATCCACTGAAGAAGTAGTCAACAGCTAAGTTTCCCACCATTTTAGATAGTTTTTAAACCGAGGTTGTCTGTATCAGGCGAGCTCCAGAAGGGTGGGAGGCGGGGGCCCTGGAAGGCGGGCAAGATGGTGTTCAAAAATTGAAAAGAGACGTGCTGGGATGAATTAGGCCAAGTTATAGGCCATTCAGGGCTCAGAACTGGCTAAAATGAAAGTAAATTTACAGCACTGGTCATTGTCCAACACCACAGAGCTGTACAGCCACACACAGCCATCTCCTGGTTGGCCAGGGCTCCATCAAGACCCCAGACCACTCGTACGGCTCGCCACTGTGCTCTAGAAAAGCAGCCAGCAAAAGCAGACCACTTTACTCTGGTCGACTGTGGCAGTGAAACTTGATAGTGCATTCATTAAGCTTTGTGTTTGTGTGAAAAAATCAAACTTCCTGTCTTGGGCGATAAAAACGGTTTTCGTAGATCCAGTCACATATCGGATCGGTATCGGTGTTCAGACTCGGTATATCGGTTTATATCGGATCGGTTCAAAATTTCCCTATCAGTACACCTCTACTATACAGGGTGACTTGTTTCTAACTGAACTCTCTACAGGGTGATCTGTTCGTAGCTGAACTCTCTACAGGGTGATTTGTTTGCAGCTGAACTCTCTACATGATGGTTTCTTTGTTTCTGGACTCTCTACAAGGTAACTTCTTCTTGCTGATCTGTTTACAGGGTGACTTGTTTCTATCTGATCTCTCTACAGAATGATTTGTTTGCAGCTGAACACTCTACATGATGGTTTCTTTGTAGCTGAATTCCCTACAAGGTAACTTCTTCTAGCTGATCTCTCTACAGGACGACTTGTTTGTAGCTGAGCTATCTGCAGGGTGATTCTTTGTAGCTGAACTCTCTACAAGGTGATCCTTATAGCTGATCTCTCTACAGGATGACTTGTTCCTAGCTGAACTCTCTAAAGGGTGATTTATTTGCAGCCGAACTCTCTACATAATGGTTTCTTTGTAGCTGAACTCTCTACAAGGTAACTTCTTCTAGCTGATCTCTCTACAAGGTGACTTGTTTCTAACTGAACTCTCTACAGGGTGATCTGTTCGTAGCTGAACTCTCTACAAGGTGATTTGTCTGCAGCTGAACTCTCTACATTTGGAGCTGAACTCTCTGCATGGTAAATTCTTTTTCTAGCTGATCTCTCTACAGGGTGAATTGTTTGCAGCTGAACTCTCTACAGGGTGGTTCTTTGTAGCTGAACTCTCTACAAGGTAACTTCTTCTAGCTGATCTCTCTACAGGGTGACTTGTTTCTAGCTGAATTGTCTATAAGATTAACTGTTTGTAGCTGAACTTCCTACAGAATAACTTGCAATGTAATATAATCCTTTAATGGAGTAAGTTATAAACGTAGCTAAATGCTCTATTAGGTTGACTGTTCTATTAGAGTATCTCGATCTCGCATTTGCTACACGTAGTTGGGTTTCGAATCATAACTCAGTGGTTTGTAATCTGATTCTTCTGTATTACTGCAAGGACTTTCTATGATGATTATACCAGCTCCACACCGATTGTCAGCTCATTGCTCTTAGCGGTTTGCCTGGTAGGCGTGAAAACTAATAGTTTTTTTTATTCGTAAAAATCAATTGCATAATTGTGACACAGGTTGGGTTTTGTGTCATACCTCCATGGTCTTTATCTCAATTCTTTTCAAACCACAAAAAGGCACTCCTACGATGGTTACTCCATCTACATAGAAATTTTCAGCTCATTCCTTCAAGGGGTATACCCTGTGGGCATGACAGACCTTCGACCTTATTTTACACGAATAATCAATCATAACTCCGTGAATGTTCATCGGATTCCTACCAAAGTTGGTATTGAGATCTGCCTTAATGAGCTCTTCAAGTGTGCCAAATGTCAGCCGGATTGGAGCAAGCATTCGTGTTTTATGGCGGATTTTGCGAAATGTGCGAAATGAAGAAGTAGAAGAAGAAAATAACGAAGAAATTAAAATGAAATTTTGTTCGCTCGTATCTCGGAAATGGCTGGAGCGATTTTCTTCAAATTTGGTATGTAGACTCCCCTAACTTGCCGGCACTTCTGGGACATTAGAAGCAGTGGAAATCGAAAACCAAAACTGAAACTGAAAATCTGAAACTGAGAAGCTAAAATTGGTCAAAACTTCATATTAACAGGTACCTCTTAACAAAGACCACCTCTGTAATAAGACCATCTGTATAAGACCGCCTTTAAAACTAAGACCACCTCATTACAGTAGTTATGTCAAGTAGGTCCAACAAATATGGCTAAGGTTTACTCATAATGTAATAAAGTATCAATCAATCAATCAATCAATCAATCAATCAATCAATCAATCAATCAATCAATCAATCAATCAATCAGACAGTACTTAAAAGTTAAATGACAGCTGCAGGGTTGTACAAAAGGATATACTATCTTACCATGCCAAGACCTAAAGTCCATGGTCATGTCACAAATGAAAATGGAGCAATTGCATGCATAATTTACTCTGCTAATACTGGATTTGATTTCTTATGAATTGTGCATGATATAGGAGTTGCATAGTTACAAAATCAACATTAATGATCTTGGACTTTGTGTCTTGATAATAGTTAGGCACTCGTAATAAGCTCCTTCAAACATTTAAAAACCTGAGGTGACATCAGTAATTACTGAGGCGCACGTAATTATTAACATCACCTCAGGTTTTTAAATCCTCGAAGATGCCTATCACGAGTGTCTAACTAATACCAAGACACAAAGTCCAAAATCATTAATTTAACTATGGAACTCTTAAATCATGCACAGTTCATGAGAAATCCATTATCAGATCCAGTATCAGCAGAGTAAATTAGGCATGCTTGGCATGGTAGATAGTATAGCCTTTTGTACAACCTTGCAGAACCCTGCAGCTGTCATTTTAACCTTTAAGTACTGTCTGATTGATTGATACTTTAATACATTATGGGTACACACTAGCCATATTTGCTGGACCTACTTGACATAACTACTGTAATGAGATGGTCTTATTTTTAGAGGCGATCTTATTATACAGGTGGTCTTATTACAGAGGTGGTCTTTGTTAAGAGGTACCTGTTAATATGAAGTTTTGACCAATTTTAGTTTTTTGGTTTCAGTTTTTTAGTTTCAGTTTTCAATTTCCATTGTTTCCAATGTCCCGGCACTTCTCTAGCAAAGTTGGTTCCAATCGGATTTGGGATCATAAAGTTACATAGGTGTGAAAATTGCGTTTTCTTTCTTCCTGTTAATATACTCACGGTGTGGCGCTCCGGCTTGTTGGGCTGCACAACACACTATCATGTGTCTTGATATAAGCATTTTTTCTTATTATATATTTATTAAAGCTATTACTGTGAAACCTCTCTAGTTCAACACCTGCATCTAATCCAGAAAGTCTCTGTAATCTGACACTGTTTGCTGCACCAATGAAATAAGACTTTGTCTGTTTGACATTGCTTAATAATCTAACATCTCCACACAGCTTTTTGAGCAACATATGGGTGATAACTAAGTTATAACCCAGTATATAATAAGAAAATTCTACACAGGCAACTTAACTAGGTAAAATTGATATATTGCTCATATGTACATATGATATAATATAGGAACTGGTCATGGTGCAGGTTTTAAAATCAAAACATTTGTCCAAAATTAAAGTAGTGTGACTTATTTATTATTTTGTACATTTTAAAATAATTGTCTGGAATGTAGTAACTTAGTAGTTCTCTTAATATTTTACTGTGTGATGCCAATAGGGTTGCAATAAGATAGTAAAGGAATTGGCACTTTGTTTACAGTAGCAGCATAAATACCACTAGCCAAACAGCATTATACTATTTGCACATATTGATCACCAGGTTAGTAAGCACTGCTTAATGCTAGTTCCTTGTACTACCAATTACGACATACCAACGTAATGTTTGATATACTGCAATTAAGGATACACATAGAATGGGGCATTGTTACAGGGTGACAACTAAAATATACTGCATGCTTAAGGGTAGCTACTGGCTATTTTATATTCCATAGGCATAGGCACCATTTTAGCCAAGTGTTCTATCTTATGTAGACAAGTAGTATGCAGTGTATTTTACTGTACAATGTACATTCTATGTCTTGAAGTTAACTTCTATAAAAATGTGGTCTCTTAACACAGGTGGTCACTATATGACAGGTTCCACATTACAATTGTAAATGATATCACATGTCTAATTCAGCATCTAATAATTATGTTGGAAATACAAATATACACTATGTATAAGTACCATATAGTATGATGTGTGTGGGTGGGAGAAAATACTACTTTTTGTTGTTATAAATGGCTATAACTTTGGAACAGTAAAAGCTATGGACTTTCTTTAAATGTTAGTGTGCTCTTCAGATGAAGAGAATTAATTTGACACCAAGTTTGTGAATTTTTAACCATTAATAGGTGAGACAGCATTTTTAAGCATTAAATAGGGTGTAAAGGTCACCAAAGGTCAAGTTTGAGGTGGCTCCCTATAAAAAACAACCTTTATGATACATACAAACTATGTGGAAAGTTTCATGCTTTTATCCAAAAGTGCACGAAAAAAGGTCTTAGCACCTAACTAATAGGGTGAGTTGTTTCTAGCTGATCTCTACTGAGCTCTTTATGGGGTGACTCTACAGAGTGATTTGTTTGGTGCTGAACTGTCTTCAGGGTGACTTGTTTGTAGTTGAACTCTCTACAGTGTGACTTGTTTGTGACTGAACTCTCTACAGGGTTATTTGTTTTTGATACTAGTTGACAGGTAACTTGATTGGAGTTGAACTCCCTATGTTGTTAGCTGAACTTTCTACATGGTGACTTGATTGTAGCTGAACGTTCTAATAGAGTGACTTATTGTGCAGCTGAATGTTCTATTAGGGTGACTGCACTACTTGAGTATCTCGATCACGCACTTGTTACACCTTGTTCACTTTCATAGTGTAGCTCAGTGGATCTTAATCTGATTCCTTGTAAACCACTGAAAGATCACTCTAAAATGATTTAACAACCTCTCTATCTGATTTCAACTGACTCTGTTAACTAGTTTGCCTGGTAGGTGTAGCAAGTATTTTGTTTTATTAACAAAACTTGATTGTGCAAATTTTACATATGGTTGGCATGTTTGTTATAACTCCATGACTGTTAGTGCTATTTCTTTCAAACCATGAAAGGTTTGAACTACGATGGTTACTCCATGTACAGACCAATTTTCAAGTAATTTCTTTAATAGTTTACCTTGTGGCCATGACAAAATTCGCTTTTGAATTTTTTTGGAAATTGTGTATAACTCCTTTGTTCGTTATCCAAAGTATACATAATTTGGACTGTAAACATGCTAAAGTATGTTATTACAGCCCTCCAAATTTGAAGAAAATTGACTAAAGCATGCACAGGTTATAGCAATCTTTTTATGTGGTGAAAAAAGAATAAGATGAAGAAAAACATTAAGAAACTAATACAACCTTTGAAGGCACATATCTCAATGATGGTCAGGCGGATTCAGCTCAAATTTGAAATGGGAGGTGCCCCACCCAGAGGGCGTTTCCACAGCAAACATCGCTAATTTCTTTCCAGCCATTATCAAGCTATGGATGCATGAAAACGGCATTTTCTTGGTTCCTGTAAAATGCACTTGTCTATCACAAACGTACTGGCTGTACTTGGCCGCACAACACACTATCGTGTGTCTTGATATTCCTGCATGATCATGCACATATTGCTACCTCATCAAATGTACAAGTTTCATATTGCCTTATGCAAGTTTCTACATGTATATACTGAAGCATTTACCTCGAGTTTACGTTTTTATCACTCTTCCAATTGAAACTATTATTGATTATTGGGTCTAATAAAGGTCATAGCATAAAATTTATGCCAGAATTGGAATCCTTGAGGTTTATCCTAAAAAGTGTCTTTGTGCACTATTGTATGCAGCATACCCTGATTTTAGGTTGCTAGCAGCAATTTTAAATTTCGTGCCATAGCTAAAAAAGCCAGGACTTTTGGGAGGGACCTGGGAGCTAAGTTTCAATAAATGACTCCAAGACGGGAAATCAATCATTAAACATGTTAACTGAAGTGTGGTCACAATCGTCAATTTTGACTGTACTATGTGTGAGTCACAAAGTTACCAGTACGGGATATCAGACAGTTTACTGGTTGTTTTGAGTGGTAACTGCTTAATAATCTGAAGTAATTTGTTAGAAATTTGACATGGAAAGATATGTGATTGCACGGTATTCCTGATGCTGTAACTTCATGATGCATTAACCAATTCACCAGTGGCTTTCTGTGATGGCTAAGCAGTACATGCTCCAGTATAAATGTTGTCAAATTTCTCAATCACTTTTATCAGTTATGATGTTTTTCTTAAGTAAACAACAACATGGACCCATTCTCTCCCAAGAGAATACAACATAATATTGACTTGCTCTGTTGTGAAAGCATTTTGAAGACCTACTGCCAGACTAAACTGCTTAATTCCTATAAAAACAATCATTTGTGCCCAGATCTGAAAAACCCAGCATAGTCTTGCAAGCCTAAATTTTCAGTATAAGCCATTGATTGCAATGGGTAAAATATTTGTGTTATTAAAAGATTCCATAAAAATATAAATGCTTCATTCTTTTTGAAGAAAGGCTCTATTGATGAAAACCTGGATATCATCATATTTACCTACTCAAATGAAATTCAAAAGTTTCCGTAGACTAAAGGATACATTGGCATTAGTTTACATCATGTACAAGCGAATGTATTCAATCAATCTTTAACACTGATTGGCAAACACCATGGTGCAAGTTGCAACTCTGTACTTTATTGTGTTCATAAGTTACAGCCATTTTATAAGCACCTGTAATTATTTTTCCAATACTTATTGTACAAATCAATATTTCTGTTGTTGCTACTTTATAGGGCTGTAACTCCAAAAGTTGTTAGATTGTCAGATTTTTACAGATCCGGTTACATTTTAATATTGAAAGAGTCAGGTTACAAATGGACGAATTACAAAAATACTATTACCATGTTTATATTATTAAAAACGTGTCAATTATACAATCACCCAAATTTCCCTATACCTAGTGTAGCTAAAGTCTTTGAGCAGGCTGTAGGACCAGGTGTCCTACAGACCTTCAGCACTTGTGCTGTAAAGCATTAATAAATAATAAGTGGTAGTATGAAAAATCAAATGAGTATGTGTGTAAGTGTTTAGTACTTTACATACCAGTTTATTTGCATGAAGGATTTTGTCCGTGCCATCTGCAGCCTCTGACCTGCAAAATTATGTAGAATGCTGGACAAACTGCATTAAACTCACAATATACTCTGTCCATCATTCTCATAGTTCGTCATCCCCGAGCGATAAACAGCAATGTAGCAGCCTTGGCTACCAAAATCAATCCCTAACATAGTTATAGTTAAAACAAAGACAAGTTGCTATTGTTCATTTAGTTAAAACTAAAGATACTGTGCATATGAGCTATAACTAGTGCAGGTATATTACTGGACCTGTTCTAGATTGCTAGATCTTCTTTATGCATGGAATAACATGCACCACACATGTCATTGTCTATCATCTCTATCACAATAATACTCTCCCCTACTGAATAGGTGGCAAGTACAAAAAGTGTGTGAGTGTTTCAGTACAATATTCATCTAAATCACATTTTCTTGAACATACAAGTAATTTTTAATGCACACTGTTAATGCAAAACTATCAATACACTTCATCATCCAAATTAGTTCACACACACGTATGAGAACGATTAGAGTTATGGAATAATTGTACTCATATCAGCCAAAATTGCACTCAAACCAAGTGTAATTTTGGATGCTAAGAGTACAATTATTCCTTAACATACACACGGTAGTGTGTCGTGCGGCCCAAGAAGCCGGCGCGCCACACCGTGAGTATATTTACAGGAAGAAAGTAAATACGATTTTCACACCTTTGTAGCTCTGTGATTCCTTATCCTATTAAAGCCAAAGTTGCTACAGAAATGTCGGCGAGGTAGGGGAGTCCACATACCAAATTGGAAGAAAATCGCTCCAGCCATTTCCGAGATACGAGCGGCCAAAGTTAGGGTTTTTTTTCTTTGTTTTTTTCTTCTTCTTTTCGCACACTTTGCAAAATCCGCAATAAAACACGAATTCGTGCTTGGATCGGGCTGAAATGTGGCACACTTAAAGGGCTCATTAAGGCGAATCCCAGTACCAAGTTTGGTAGGAATCCGATGAACATTCACGGAGTTATGACCGATTATTTGCGTAAAATAAGGTCGAAGGTCTGTCACGCCCACAGGGTGAACCGCTTGAAGGAATGAGCTGAAACTTGCTATGTAGATGGAGGAACTATCGTAGGAGTGCCTTTTTGTGGTTTGAAAGGAATCCAGTTAAAGGCCATCAAGATATGACACAAAACCCAACCTATGTCATAATTACGCGATCGACTTTTATGAATAAAAAAACTATTAGTTTTCACGCCTACCAGGCAAACCACTTAGAACAGTGAGATGAAAATCGGTGTGTAGCTGGAATAATTATCATAGAATGTCCTTGCAGTAGTACAGAAGAATCGGATTACAAACCACTAAGTTATGATTCCAAAGCCAACTACGTGTAGCATATGCGAGATCGAGATACTCTAATAGAACAGTCACCCTAATAAAGCATTCAGCTACGTTTATAACTTACTCCATTATAGAATTATATGGCATTGCAAGTTATTCTGTAGGGAGTTCAGCTACAAACAGTTAATCTTATAGACAATTCAGCTACAAGCAAGTCATCCTGTAGAGAGTTCAGCTACAAATATGTTGCTATAGAGATTCAGAACATTATAAGTCAGAATTCAACTATAAACAAGTCACCTTGTAGAGAGTTCAGCTACAACAAGTCACTCTGTAGAGAATTCAGCTACAAACAAGTCACTGCGTAAAGGGTTCAGCTACAAAAAAGCTACCTAGTAGAGAGTTCATCTAGATCAGCTACAAACAAGTTACTTTATGCAATGTTCAGCTACAAGTAAGTCACTCTGTAGAGAGTTCAGCTACAAACAAGTCACTCTGTAGTAGAAACAAGTCACCGTGGAGAGAGAGTTCAGCAACCAATCAAAAAACCACCATGTAAAAGAGTTCAGCTATACAAACAAGATATAACTCTATAGAGAGATCAGGTAGAAACTTAACAGATCACACTGTAGAGAGTTCAGCTAGAAACAAGTCATCCAGACTGAGTAGAGAGATCAACTAGAAAACATCACCTTGTAGAGAGTTCAAATCACCCTGCAGATAGTTCAGCTACAAACAAATCACCCTATAGAGAGATCAGCTAGAAGAAGTCACCTTGTAAAGAGTTTAGCTACAAAGAAACTACCATGTAGAGAATTCAGCTATGAACAGATCATCCTGTCGAGAGTTCAGCTAGAAACAAGTCATCCTGTAGAGAGATTAGCTAGAAGAAGTTACCTTGTAGAGAGTTCAGCTACAAAGAAACAACCATGTAGAAAGTTCAACTGCAAACAAATCAAACTATAGAGAGATCAGCTAGAAACAAGTCACCCTGTAGAGAAATCAACTAGAAGAAGTTACCTTGTAGAGAGTTCAGCTGCAAACAAACCATCATGTAGAGACTTCAGCTGCAAACAAATCACCCTGTAGAGAGTTCAGCTACGAAAGGATCACCCTGTAGAGAGTTCAGCTAGAAACGAGTCATCCTGTAGAGAGATCAGCTAGAAGAGGGAGAGTTCAGCTACAAAGAAACCACCATGTAGAGAGTTCAGCTGCAAACAAATCGAATTGTAGAGAGTTTAGCTATCAACAAATCACCATGTAGAGAGTTCAGCTAGAAACAAGTTATCCTGTACAGAGATCAGCTAGAAGAGGTTACCTTGTAGAGTGTTCAATTATGAACAAACCATCATGTAGAAAGTTCAGCTGCAAACAAATCACCCTGCAGAGAGTTCAGCTACGAGAAGATCACCCTATAGAGAGTTCAGCTAGAAGAAGTCACCTTGTAGAGAATTCAGCTGCAAAGAAACCACCATGTAGATAGTTCAGCTGTAAACAAATCATCTTGTAGAGAGTTCAGCTACGAACAGATCACCCGGTAGAGTTCAGCTAGAAACAAGTCACCCTGCAGAGAGAACAGCTAGAAACAAGTCATCCTGTAGAGAGACCAGCTAGAACAAGTCACTTTGTATGTAGAAAGTTCAACTACAAAAAAAATCACCCTGTAGAGAGGTCAGCTACAAACAAATCTCCCTGTAGAGAGATCAGCTAGAAGAAGTTACCTTGTAGAGAGTTCAGCTACAAAGAAACCATCATGTAGAGAGTTCAGCTGCAAACAAATCACCTGTAGAGAATTCAGCTACAAACAAATCACCCTCTAGAAAGATCAGCTAAAAGAAGTCACCCTGTAGAGAGTTCAGTTACAAAGAAACCACCATGTAAAGAGTTCAGCTACAAACTAGTGACCTTGTAGAGACATCAGTTACCTTGTAGAGAGTTCAGCTACAAAGAAACCATCATGTAGAGAGCTCAGCTGCAAACAAATCACCTGTAGAGAGTTCAGCTACAAACAAATCTCCCTGTAGAAAGGTCAGCTAGAAGAAGTCACCTTGTAGAGAGTTCAGCTACAAACAAATCTCCCTGTAGAAAGGTCAGCTAGAAGAAGTCACCTTGTAGAGAGTTCAGCTACAAAGAGCCATCATGTAGAGAGTTCAGCTGCAAACAAATCACCTGTAGAGAATTCAGCTACAAACAAATCTCCCTGTAGAGAGATCAGCTAGAAGACGTTTCGTTCAGCTAGAAGACGTTTCGTTCAGCTACAAACAAATCACCCTGTAGAAAGATCAGCTAGAAGAAGTTACCTTGTGGAGAGTTCAGCTACAAAGAAACCATCGTGTAGAGAGTTCAGCTTCAAACAAATCACCTGTAGAAAGGTCAGCTAGAAGAAGTCACCTTGTAGAGAGTTCACCTATAAAGAACCATCATGTAGAGAGTTCAGCTGCAAAGAAATCACCTGTAGAGAGTTCAGCTACAAACAAATCTCCCTGTAGAGAGATCAGCTAGAAGAAGTTACCTTATGGAGATTTCAGCTACAAAGAACCATCATGTAGAGAGTTCAGCTGCAAACAAATCACCTGTATAGAGTTCAGCTACAAGCAAATCTCCCTGTAGAGAGATCAGCTAGAAGAAGTTTCCTTGTAGAGAGTTCAGCTACCAACAAATCACCCTGTAGAAAGATCAGCTAGAAGAAGTTACCTTGTGGAGAGTTCAGTTACAAAGAAACCATCATGTAGAGAGTTCAGCTGGAAACAAATCACCTGTAGAGAGTTCAGCTACAAACAAATCTCCCTGTAGAGAGATTAGCTAGAAGAAGTTACCTTGTGGAGAGTTCAGCTACAAAGAAACCATCATGTATAGAGTTAAGGTGCAAACAAATCACCTGTAGAGAGTTCAGCTACAAACAAATCTCTCTGTACAGAGATCAGCTAGAAGAAGTTACCTTGTAGAGAGTTCAGCTACAAAGAAACCATCATGTAGAGAAAACAAATCACCTGTAGAGAGTTCAGCTACAAACAAATCTCCCTATAGAAAGGTCAGCTAGAAGAAGTCACCTTGTGGAGAGTTCAGCTACAAAGAAACCATCATGTAGAGAGTTCAGCTGCAAACAAATCATCTGTAGAGAGTTCAGCTACAAACAAATCTCCCTGTAGAGAGATCAGCTAGAAGAAATTACCTTGTAGAGAGTTCAGCTACAACAAATCATCCTGTAGAAAGATCAGCTAGAAGAAGTTACCTTGTGGAGAGTTCAGCTACAAAGAAGCCATCATGTAGAGAGTTCAGCTGCAAGCAAATCCCCTGTAGAAAGTTCAGCTACAAACAAATCTCCCTGTAGAGAGATCAGCTAGAAGAAATTACCTTGTAGAGAGTTCAGTTACAAAGAAACCACCATGTAGAGAGTTCAGCTGCAAAGAAATCACCCTGTAGAAAATTCAGCCACAAACAAATTGCCCTGTAGAAAGATCAGTTAGAAGAAGTTACCTTGTAGAGAGTTCAGCTACAAAGAACCATCATGTAGAGAGTTCAGCTGCAAACAAATCACCTGTAGAGAGTTCAGCTACAAACAAATCTCCCTGTAGAGAGATCAGCTAGAAGAAGTTACCTTGTGGAGAGTTCAGCTACAAAGAAACCATCATGTAGAGAGTTAATTATAAGGTGCAAACAAATCACCTGTAGAGAGTTCAGCTACAAACAAATCTCTCTGTAGAGAGATCAGCTAGAAGAAGTTACCTTGTAGAGAGTTCAGCTACAAAGAAACCGTCATGTAGAGAGTTCAGCTGCAAACAAATCACCTGTAGAGAGTTCAGCTACAAACAAATCTCCCTGTAGAAAGGTCAGCTAGAAGAAGTCACCTTGTAGAGAGTTCAGCTACAAAGAAGCCATCATGTAGAGAGTTCAGCTGCAAACAAATCACCTGTAGAAAGTTCAGCTACAAACAAATCTCCCTGTAGAGAGATCAGCTAGAAGAAATTACCTTGTAGAGAGTTCAGTTACAAAGAAACCACCATGTAGAGAGTTCAGCTGCAAAAAAATCACCCTGTAGAAAATTCAGCCACAAACAAATTGCCCTGTAGAAAGATCAGTTAGAAGAAGTTACCTTGTAGAGAGTTCAGCTACAAAGAAACCATTCTGTAAAGAGCTCAGCTGCAAAAAAATCACCTGCACAGAATTCAGCTACAAACAAACCACCCTGTAGAGAGATCAACTAGAAGAAGTTACTTGTATATTGTTCAGTTATACAAACAATTCACCCTGTAGAGAGAGCAGCAAGAAGAAGTCACTTTGTAGAGTGTTCAGTTACAAAGAAACCACCATGGAGAGTTCTGTAATAAATATATGTATTATATATATATATATAATTTGTACATTTACTGATAAAATCAGAAATATTTAAAGTGCATCTGCTTCATCTTTTCTTCTTCCTGTGGAAAAGAAAACAAGACAGGTTAAAAACGTCCCAAAGCCGGCCATATGGGGTATACAAATACAAAAAGAAGTGAAATCTAATCCAAAACAGCCAGCTGTAAAAAGTGTGCGACCCTCAAAAAGGCTATGGTGAAAAAAGATGTGAAATACAGAGACAGAATTGCAAGTGAAATATGCTAGCACAATATGTGAGTATGAGAAAAAGCTCCTAGAAGATCCTGAGTTTGCATGTTGCTCATGTGAGCGTTTACACTTGAAGAGAAATGTAACGACATTTAAATTTTATGATAAAAAGTTCAGCTCAGATATTTGGAATGATCTCAAAGATTATCTCATCCAGAATGATTCTACTGTTGTTTATAACCTATAAGTCATTGTATGTCTGTGAATATTGTCGCAAATCCCTAAACAGCCACAAAATGCCTTCTCGCTGTGTACTCAATGGGCTATACACTATTCCAGTTCCAGATGAATTAGCCAAGCTAAATAAACTGGAAACACAGTTAATTCAACGTGCTAAATGTTTCCAGACTGTGGTGAGGTTAGGGACTTATACTGGAAAAGTTCCCATTTACAATGCCCTCAAAGCTGCTAAAGGCACTATGTTTTTTCTGCCACTAGATTTACAAAATACTTTGGAAAGATTGGATGAAGCAGGTTATACAAGCGACTCCACTATTGATAAATTGGTTGGCTTACCTGATCCAGAATTGTACATCATCATTGATAGCCGTCCAACCAAAGACAAAATTGTCTAGCAGAGTTTAGTTGATCTACCACGTGTCAAACTTGCTGCACAAAAATTACAGGAAACTAACTGGCTATATGGATCAATTGACTTAGCATGTATTGATGATGCAGCAAAGAAAACTGTTGATGCAGCAAAGGTGGTGGATAGTGTTGATGCAGCTGAAAAGACTATGGGTATTGTCAATGATGCAACTAGTCATGTCATAGAAAAGGCTTCAGATGAAGATGTGGCTGGACTGCAAGCTTATACTGTACGATCAATGGACCAAGATCTACCTACAGGTAAAGACATTCAGCATTACAAGTTGCTTACAGTCCATGAACTTCCAATGGATAATCGTTTGCACTTTCTTGATGTACTGTGTTTTCCCACACTATTTCTTAATGGTCATTTTGGTGAAATTCACCCACGTGTTGAGAAACTAACATTTGCTGAATATGTGAAATCTAGGCTGTTGAATAAGGACTCAAGATACAGAAAAAATGCAGAATTCGTATTCTATTACCTCTGGCAAAAAGAGCTTCGAGAGCTTTCTGCTGGAATTTACAATGTCTTGAGTTCCTGTGGTAGAAGAGATCTAACTGTTAATTAATTAATTACTTTAATTAATTAACCCTTTGAGACCTGAAAAGTGTGTTTAAAATATTTGCAGTTTTGTGGTATTAATAGATTATTTGCTGTATGGTCTAATCTCTTCTTCCTAGACGCAAGGAAACTTTATGAAGGCGATCTATATACAATGGCTCACCTCTACAGCGACTATCAGGCGAATCATAGGAGTGGAACACGCCATACAACCCTTAGCCTTTCTTCCAGACGCTACATAGTGATTTTTGACAACGATTCGGCAAGCGTCCATATCTCGGTGATGGTAACTCCCATAATCAAAACCTCAGAACCATTTTATGCAGAATCACATGGCGAATCCCATGACGTTTATTCCAAATCCGTACACTGAAGTATGCGAAAGTTATGGCCGTGTTTATTTCGAAGAAGAAATTACGCGTGTTTATAAAACGGCGTCTTGTTATACACGATGTTCTTTACGACTTCCTCGTTGACTTTTGGCTTAAAACTATACATCACTGGAGTCCCCATTCATCAAGAAATCTGTTAAACATGACCCCATTGTAATAGCCTAAAGCACGCAGAAGTTACGGCACCGTGAAGTTTTCAAAATTTTCAAGGGTCGAATCGACCCCCCTACGGCCTCAAAGGGACAGTTTCTGGACAACATTAAAGGTGTGATGTTTCTACTGAAGCAAGCCTTTTAACTGTTTTCCAATCTGTTAGAGGTACGAAACAATTTTGGTACTTGAAGAAGTGATGTAATGGCAATGATTCGTGAATATGGGTCTCCAACTTTGTTTATGACTTTTTCATGTGCAGAGTATGATTCCCTGAAATTGCACGTTATCTGTACAAAGCAAATGAAGTTACACCTAAGTATCCAATACCAAAACTTTGCACTGAGGATCCGATTTCTGTATCACGAAAATTTAGCCAAAAGTTTCATGACTTCTTTTCAACCGTTATTGTGAAAGGGAAAGTACTAGGAAAGGTTTCACATTTCTTCTGGAAAAAGGAGTATCAAAGCAGAGGTGCTCCACACTACCATGTCATAGTGTGGATTGAAGATGCAAAGGTGATAGGCAGGGATGCACCTGAAGATGTGCTCAAATGGATTAAGAGCAGAATCTGTTGCAAGATTCCTGATGAAAAGGCAAACCCTGAACTTTATCGATTGGTGTCAAAATACCAGCTCCATAAATGCTCTGATTACTGCAAAAGGAAGCGTAAATATGGAACAGCTTACATCACTAAATGCAAGTTTGGTTTCCCACGAGAAGTTAGCGAGGAAGGAGAACTAAAATGTATAGATGATAGCTTGATATCAAAAAGCAAAATTTTTGTCCTCCCAAGATCTGAAAATGAAGTAAGGATAAATGATTATAATCCACTTCTGTTACTGTTGTGGAAGGCCAACATGGATATTCAGTTTATTTCAGAGTCATCTTTAGCTCTTGCACAATATGTGACTGGCTATATTACAAAGGCTGAGAAGAGTCACATGCAAGAAATATGGGAAGAAATTTCTGATGATGACTCGCTTTATAAAAGGTTGTACAAATTTGGTATTAAATCACTTCGTACTCGAGAATGTGGACTTTATGAAGCTTCTGATTTACTGCTAGGAGACCATTTATGTGAAAAGTCAGACACTGTTCAGTTTGTGTCTACTGACATGCCTCACAAAAGGAGAAGGAGAGTCAAAAAGCACAAAGAGCTTAAGGAGATGTTAGAGACAAATCCAGATAGTGATACACTTTTTGAACCAAACTTGCTGGATGACTTTTATCCTAAACGACCTGAAGCTCTCAAAGATGTGTGTCTGTATGACTTTGTAAAGTTCTATGTCAAAACTGATACAGATGCAAGTGGAAACAGGCAGTACAGAAAGTTAATGAAGCCAAAAATTGTAAATCACAAATTATTTGATCCAAACAAACCTGAGCAGCGAGAGGACTATTTCTATACTCTCTTGCTGTTGTTTGTCCCATTCACAGTTGAGTCTGATTTGATTGAAGAAGGCCAAACAGCTGAAGAGGCCTTTGATCAATTCTTAGAAACATGTGAAAGTTTGAAAGATCATCATGAAAGCCTGCAACAGATGCTAGAAGCACAATCAAAAATTAAGAAAATTGATGAAGCTAGAAAAGAACAAGAGGGTGAGCATGATGCTGAAGAAGGTGACAGTGAACATGAGGAAGGTGTGAAATTGGTTGGTAAAGCAGAAGCAGCTATGCATGATGTCCAGGATATGGAGAATAATTCTTCCAACCATTTACACTTGGAGCAACATATTGAAATGTTGAATGAAGACCAGAAACGTGTATTTGGCAAGATCTTAGAACACCTGAATCATCAACATGAGCAAGACACTGGAAAATGTATATGTGAGAAACTTAAACCATCGCAGATGTTTGTATCTGGTGTTGGTGGTACTGGTAAATCCTTTTTGATTGAAACTATCAGAAGCCAAGTTAAACAAATCTGGAAGGAAGATTTTGCCAATGATACAACTTCTGCCATGGCAGCTTCTACTGGCTTAAAATAATAGTGAGAAGAATCTATCTAGCATTTAAATGAAAGTTCACAATACCTCTCCCAACACAGCTCTCTGAAGTTACAGCAGCTAGCTAGCCCGGATTGCTTGAAACTGCACTAAGAAAATCTTCTTTCCAAGTGTTTGGAGAATCCACAAAGCATTTCTTACTTATTATTACTAGGCCCGGGGCAAATACAACCAAGTACAATTACCAACAGGATAACCTACTAATGGGGCAAGTACAAACAGTGCAAGGTGAACACAGTACGTGCAAGATGCACAGTAATACAATTCTAGAGGAATTGACTGGCACATATACATAAGGGATGTATTAACAGTTGGGATAAAAGCAGCAAGCACAACCATGCACATGGCAATTAACAGCCCCGGGGCACATTTTATGTATGTTGTTTGTTCTCTCCATCAGCATTCAGTATGTGGAATGCAATTTGGAAGTTTCTCAGTGCCCATAACAGTGATCAGTCTGGCACTAAAAAGCTTCAGGTGGAGAGCTATGCATCATCATACAAACTAACCAGCTGGAAACTGCACCTTCTTCGCACAATGGCCGGCCAGGTGAGGCCATCCCATATACGAGTGAAGGTAGCCTACTTACACGAGACTAAAGAAACAAGACTATCACAGTGTTTTAACCAATACAAACTAACCTCCAGTGATTAGTAGCAACTTTCAATCATGTTGTTCATTAAGCAAGAGTAGCAACCACTCGTCTTCCAATCGAAAGAGTCGCTGCCGCCCACTTCCAAACAAAAACAAACAGTTCGCTTGTCCAGAATCCACTTGATCTATTCATAGTGGGCGTCGCGTGCTAACTGTTTTGATCGGAATTAAATAGAATCATCGTACATTTCTATCAGCTCCATAATAACACCCGCCCATTATACGATTGTCTTCATACAACATGAATCCTATTCCTGGTGAGTGCGAAGCCTTAGGCCTTGTGGTTTTCTCAAACATAATTTATTTATTTATTAATTCATTATTCATTCATTATTAATGACATAATTTTAACCGCATTTCATATTATCTTTAGTACTTGGTTGTGTAATTAGCACTTTACAGTAATCAGCACTTCCTCATGGCGTGTATATAACAGCACAACAACTGGAAGGCATTCTGAATACACATTCACTTTTTGCCCTACAAAAATGGTGGACGTATAATTCACGTCATTTTGTAGGTTATGTTAGGTGGCCAGGCCTTCCTGATCAAGACACACGGTAGTGTGTTGTGCAGCCCAAGAAGTCAGCGTGCCATACCGTGAGTATATTAACAGGAAGAAAGAAAACGCAATTTTCACACCTATGTAGCTCTGTGATCCCTAATCCGATTGGAACCAAATTTGCTAGAGACGTATGCCCAGTTAGGGGAGTCTATGTGCCACATTTGAAGAAAATCGCTTCAGCCATTTCCGAGATACGAGCGAACAAAATTTCGTTTTAATTTCTTCGTTTTTTCTTCATCTTCGTTTCGCACACTTCGCAAAATTCGCCATAAAACACAAATGCGTCCTTGAATTGGGTTGAAAATTGGCACACTTAAAGGGCTCATTAAAGAAGATCTCCGTACCATCTTTGGTAGGAATCCGAAGAACATTCACAGAGTTAATACCGATTATTTGCGTAAAATAAGGTCAAAGGTCTGTCATGCCTACAGGGTAAACCCCATAGAGGAATCAGTTGAAAATTGATATGTAGATGGAGCAACCATCGTAGGAGTGCCTTTTTGTGGTTTGAAAGGAATCGGGATAAAAACCATGGAGATATGACACAAAACCCAACTTGTGTCAAAATTACGTGATCGATTTTTATGAAGAAACAAAACTATTAGTTTTCGTGTCTACCAGGAAAACTGCTTAGAGCAACGAGCTGAAAATCAGTATGTAGCTGGAATAATCATAATAGAAAGTCGTTGCAGTAGTACAGAAGAATCGGATTACAAACCACTGAGTTATGATTCGAAAGGTAACTACGTGTAGTAAATGCGAGATCGAGATACTCTAATAGAACAGTCACCCTAATAAAGCATTCAGCTGCGGTTATAATTTACTCAATTATATTACATTGCAAGTTATTCTGTAGGGAATTCAGTTACAAGCAAGTTACCCTGTAGTCAGATCAGCTAGAAGAAGGTACCTAATAGAGAGTTCAGCTACAAAGAAACCATCATGTAGAGAGTTCAGCTGCAAACAATCACCCTGTAGAGAATTCAGCTACAAACAAATTGCCCTGTAGAGAGATCAGCTAGAAGAAGTTACTTTGTAGAGAGTTCAGTTACAAAGAAGCCATCATCTAGAGAGTTCAGCTGCAAACAAATCACCCAGTAGAAAGTTCTGCTATGAACAGATCACCCTGTAGAGAGTTCAGTTAGAAACAAGTCATCCTGTAGAGAGATCAGCTAGAAGAAGTCACCTTGTAGAGAGTTCACCTACAAAGAAACCACCATGTAAGAGAGTTCAGCTGCAAACAAATCACCTGTAGAGAGTTTAGCTAGAAACAAGTCACCCTGTAGAGAGATCAGCTAGAAACAAGTCACTCTGTAGAGAGTTCAGCTAGAAGAAGCTACACTGTAGAGAGTTCAGCTACAAAGAAACTACCACGTAGAGAGTTCAGCTGCAAACAAATCACCCTGTAGAGAATTTAGCTACAAACAAATCGCACTGTAGAAAGATCAGCTAGAAGAAATTACCTTGTAGAGAGCTCAGCTACAAACAAATGACCCTGTAGAGAGTTCAGCTACAAACAAGTCATCCAGTAGAGAGATCAGCTAGAAGGATCACCTTGTAGACAGTTCAGCTACAAAGAAATCACCCTGCTTCATCTTTTCTCCTTCCTGTGGTAAAGAAATAAATGATAGGTTAAAAAGCCCTAAAGCCGGCCAATGGACGGCTTTGGGGTATACAAATACAAAAAGAAGTGAATTCTAATCCAAAACAGCCAAGCTGTAAAAAAAGAGTGCAGCCCTCAGAAAGGCTATGGTGAAAAAAGATGTGAAATCCAAGGTGGCGGCAAAGAAATGGCTGTGATGGTAGGTTAGTGGTAAAAATTTTAATAATGACGATTCACGTGAATTTTGTGAAAGACCAAGCAGCATCAAATTCACCCTGAATTGCTGTTATTAAAATTTTTACCATTAATCTACCATCACAGCCATTTCTTGGCCGCCACCTTGGATTTCACATCTTTTTTCACCATAGCCTTTCTCAGGACCGCACTCTTTTTTTACAGCTTGGCTACTTTGGATTAGATAAACCTGTCTATAGCTATATACATGGTTTATCACACATACCAGCGTTGCAAGTGGGTCAGTACCGTTGACCCATTTTACCCGAATAGTAATCCAGTTGGGACCCGGATCTGACCTAGTTTAATTAAAATAGAGACGTGCCCCAAGCGCTACATTAAAAGTCCACAAAGTTCCACTAGTCAGCCCCACATTTTTTATACTATAAAAATAATTGTTTGCAAGAAGTGAGTAGCTACATATTGTCAAGTGGGTGTGGCTCCACATAAGTTTACATGCAGCTACATAATTTCCAGAAGTTAGTACTTACATTTCAAGTAGCAACACGGATCTGTTGATGCATGCATGCCCACAGAGCACAGCTGGTACAATTCTGATAAGTGGGCATGGCTCTACATACCCCGCACAGGCAGCAAAGCATATTCCTGAATGGTGAGTATGACTTCACGTAAGTTTCTTGAGTGTTTACAACTACATTTCCATCAATACAATCGAGCTTGTTAACTTATAGTCACATGTGATCTCATCTGGGTCAGACCCAGATATTTAGTGAAGTGGACAAGACCCACTTGACCCGGACAAAATGTGACCCAAATGACCCAGCCCTCTTACAACACTGATACATACTGCATGATTATAGTAAACTTACCAACATCAATTTTTTCTCTGTTCTTGTTCTGCTGCGTTGCCCTAAACACATATTGGCTTTTTATTGCTTGTTCTTCATCCTTAAAGCATACAATTTCTCCAAGACCACGAGATGTAAAGAAGGGTGTTTTTAGGTTATCGTTGTCTGTTTCTTTAATCCGCTTATGTACTTCAGTAAAGGTATCATATATATCTTCGGTATCCTTCAATGTTTTAAGCACCTCAGTCAAGTGGAAAGTCCAAGAATCTTTATCAGTGTATGGTAGACTGGTAAAACCATAGGCCATAAAAATGTTTGCTTCGCGAGAAGCTTTTGTGGGCAAGGTCGCGGAAGCATCTTTTGAAGTTGCAAGACCACTCGAACCTTCGTCCTCCAGACACAGGTCAAAAAAAAACATGCGCACTGTACTTTGCAAATGATTTTTCCCCCCATCATCTGGCTTAAACAGCGATATAACCTTATCAATACTATAAGATTCACAGTCTAAGTTAGCATCTTGTAGCATCAAAGTTCTGGTTCCCGCTTCACCACTCTTGCCAGTAAAATACACGATAATTCTCTTCACAGTATCAGGATACTTGTGCGTGGCCACATCGTTGCATAAAGTTTCAAAATCTTTTAGCTTCACATCTGTCTTCACGTAAGCACGATAAGCAAGTCTCTCCAGCCTTTGTGCCAAATTTTTGGCATTTGCATGAGTGAAACTTAGCTTCTCCTTGTTGTATTTATTGGCTATCAAGAGAGCTACACCGACATGCCAGTTGCTTACTTCTATCTTGAGACTCATGATTCTGCCCTTCGCAATGACGCCAGTCATGTGACCAACTATATAGTAAGCATCTAGCTAGGCTATATATGGTATCTATATAGGCTATATATGGTATCTAATATAGACTATATATGGCATCTAGGCGCCACTTCCACGCTATCATAGCTAAGGATCCACCCCGGCAGTCATGTGACTTTTACTCAGCTAGCTGTTTGAGTGACATTATAACCTAACTCGCGACCTAGCTAACTAGCTAGTTGTAGCTATAGCACTAACCAATCTGTAGTCTGAGTATTTTAGCTTGCTATAGTCACCTTGATCGTAACTAAATGATGATTGTACATGTAAAGCCATATTATGTCGGCGTGGCTCTCTTGATCTCAAACGGATACGAAAACCATCCAGACCCCGAGAAACGGCTAACCGATAGTGCTTCTGCTGATTGTAGGGAGATGGACAAGTTGTTCACGAGCTTTGGTTACAAAGTCTATCCTAGGCGGAATCTATCCAAAGAGAAAATGATTAAGTGCTGTGAATGCCTAGCTGACCCTCAGTGTACCTATCCTGACAATTGCAAAAGGATGGTTGTGTACTTTTCTGGTCATGGCGTTTCAGGCGGGAACGTGGTGTCTGATATCAATTATGAAATCGTCGGTATAGATAAAATAATATCCCCAGTGGTGTCGTCTCGTAAAACTGCTGGCATGACGAAAATGTTCTTCATTGATGCGTGTAGAGGGAGCGGAAAAGAGTCTACAGAGGCTGTACGACTGAGGAATGACTATAACGAGCCGGGGCTGAATGCTAAGTCTCAGTCCGCGACCCGCATTGATTTGGAACTTTATGAAAACACGCTATTTGCATATGCTTCTCCACCTTCGTATTTAAGTTGGACGGTACAAGGTAAAAGTCACTGGACTGAGTGCTTATGTATCGAGTTTAAGAACTCAAGAGAAGAAGATAGCGTGTTCAAAGTTCTAACTAAAGCCAATAATTTATTGAAGGAGAAGGTCGCTAAAATTGGAGACGGTATAAAGGTGTTGCAGACTTCAGAATTTACAAGTTCCCTAACAGAAGCAGTTTACTTTAGACTAGATGAAAAGAAGTATATTACAGACAAAGGAAAATACGGTAAGTCAGTAAAGCATTTTGCTAGCTTTAGCAAGAGTTCATAACAGCTAGCTAGCTATTTGGGAGAGTGTACAGCAATGCAACAAGTTCACTTTTGAGCATATTTACACCTCTAGCTACCCTGCTTTTACTGATGATAGAGAAATGTTGATAGCTAACTTACAAGGTCAAGTGTTTGTTCTAAGAAGTCTGAGGTATTTACTTATAGCAGTGCTTTTGCTAAGTGCACTCCAGTTAGATACTCTCCCCCATGCAAATATTATGAACTCCTTTGTTGTAGCTAGCTAACAAGTTAATGTAAATGATGTGTTGTGATTCTAAAGAATGCTGGTGGAGTACTACACCAGTGTATAATTAACCTTTTGATACACTAATAATTATCCTTCTCCTGCCACAATTGTAGAGTGTATGAAGAAGTTTATGGACATTTTATACTTTGTTCAGTGGAAAAAATGCCAGCAGGAATGGACATGTCCAGTACATTCCATTGAAAAACTACTAAAATGAAATGTACTGCCTACCTCATGTCCGTTTAGCAACTTTCTAGGGGTATGATGTGTAGAGGAACTCTCTGCAAGCACAATGATCCTAGAAGAAGCCTAATTCGCTGACTTTTGGTGTGTATGTAAAATTTACAGTGCTTCCGTGTGATTAAGCAGAAGAATGTCTGTTTTTGTAACAAACTTCTTCATCCATGGTTCCAATCTACTACTTTTAAACTGCTATATCTTATAAACCATACTATTATTACACTGTTGCTTATATGTGACTGAATTTGACAAAACAAGGCTTTGACGCACAAAACTTTGTTAGGAGATATGGCGATTTAAGTAACCATTGTGTAATAACTTCCCAGTCCCCACAGCTGTGCAAACAAAATTTGTACCAATTATTCATCTATTTAATAGCTATCAATGAGTGGGTGTATAAATTTCTGATACCCAACATTTGCCCTGTTTTGGGCAGCTTTTTTCAAGCGGGTACTAATATCACAGGTGATAGTAATAGGGTGGGGGGTGGTGGTGGGCTTAATATATATAATATATAGGGGTATAAAATGAAGTAAGAAGACGAATGGAATCCAGAGGCCAAGTTTGGGCCCTCCATGGCCCTCAAATCTCTCCAAATTGGCTGAGAACACTAATGGCGAGCTCTCTGTGAAGTCCCAGCTCACCACACACCATTATCACAAAGCCATGGCCATTTAATGGTGCCAATCGCCCACTCATGGCTTTGTCAGGGTCAGAAGAAAGCTGCCACAGAAACCAGACTTGCCAGTCCTGAAGGAAGTACAGTGTGGAATATGATAGTGTGTTAGACCAACAATCCATTTCTGGTAAAAATGTAAGTTTGATTTTGTGTGTGTGGAACAGCGTTGAAACCGGCTCGGGTCATCCGGGTCTGACCCGGTTTACAAATTATCCGGGTCTGACCCGGATTGGATCACGTGAGAAACAAAATTGTTCATTTGACAACGTGGAAACTTATAAACGCTATCGCGTAGCTCTTTTGTGAGCCACGCCGTTACCAACATATGCTCAGCCGCACCCATTTATTAGTAAGTGCAGTATGTAGCACGAAACTGAGGGTATCTATGATGAGGGGTAGCTATTGTCAGTAGGTGATGACCTTTATTTTATTGTTTGGTCTTCAACCTACAGCTAGGCTGAAGTAGCAATATTTACTCAACACGAATCGAACGCTCAAAACGTATTCTCGTTCACTCGCTCAAGACTAGCCAAATCATAGCTCTTATCGCATGCCTCGGCTTTAATTAATCCGGGTCAGTGGGTCATCCGGGTCAGCAGTAGTGACCTGGTTTCAATGCTGGTGTGGAAGCCTTGTTATATGAAATCTGGTCACATATAATGGTAGCTAATCACAAATTCATTATATAATTTAAAATGAATGAATGGAAATGTCCTGGGGGTATCATGGAAATTGATTGTGACTTGTGTGCAAGTACAATTGCCCACAATATTCAACACTACTAGATTTGACACTGTAGAGTTCCCATAGGCTGCCAAACTATGGTGAAACATGGGGAAATGCGTTATGTAATTTGTTATTACCTTTTGTGGCAACTAAATAATATAACAAAATACACTAACTTACAAATGTAAGTAATCTAAGTAATGAAATTACTGTAATGATTTGAACATTAAGATTATGGATGAAACTTAGCTAATTGGAAGCCATATGAAGAGAAGCCATATGGTCACCACAAAATTCATTTTGTTGCATCACACGATTACATTTCGATTACATTTTACGTTATAATAATATGGCTACACTGTGTGTTACAATGAGTGACTTTGTAATAAAAAGCAAATAGTTGTTGTTTAGTAAGTAGCAGTAAAGAAGACAGTTAAGCCACTATCGCAGCACTGTATATGCTACTATGAGGTACTAGTTAGTAACCGGTAACAAAGAAAGCTAGATAGCTTGTAACATGACGGCGCTATTAACTATTAAAATTTGCAAGGTGTCGCCAAGTTGTAAAACATTGTGTGTGCTATTTGCTACAGCAACAGAAGGCGTTTCTTTACACCACTGGTTAATATGCCTACACATATTACAGAAGCCAGCACAAATACAGAGGTCTTACTCACTAGTATACTAAAGAATACTGAAACAGAAGTGCTCTACTCACCAGTTAGGATACCATACTAAAACCACAAAATAATTATCCTTGCCACGGAATTTTTGCACGAATGACACGGACCCTCTTATCTACTCACTTGTGGTTAACTCAAGTTCCCTTTATCACTATCTGACCCCAAATCATTATTTTGAAGCCGCAATTATCCCGCGGCATAACTAGACAAATAAAGACCCCAAATACCTGAATTTATAGCTGCAAATAGAGGACGCTTTGCACTTCTAAGTTTAGTGTGTAACTTGTTGGGTCTTTATGCCAAAACTGTAGTTTGTAGAGAATGGGTATAATATATGTGACCGGGCCTGTGATAATAGGGCATGTGGGCACTGATTTTTACCTACTTTTTCACACTTTCATCACTCATAACGTTTTGTACCATTATACTATGACATTGCAATTTTCAGTTCATAGTAAAAATTTAATTGGCATCATGATGCAAGTTACAGAATGGAAATATACTTTTCCAGCACTGGGATATGACCTTTGGAAAGATGGGGTGTAGTTTGTTCCCACATGCCCTGTTTTCGCAGGTCCGGTCACATATGTTTTATACAAGTACACAAAAAAATTTGGAATTTTCAACTAGAGTAGGGACCATACACATCGATAAAAAGTACTGAAACAAGTTGGAGTAGTCCATGATATGTGACTGGATTTTGGAAAAATGATCCAAATCGCACATTAGAAGTTTCGAGATAAACGGTTTTAAAGAATTCAAGCCAGTATAACTCTCCAAGGATAGCAAACACGCGTATGAAATTTACACTCAAGATGCATCAATCTGTTATCTTTCAGACCACTTCCAGTACTTGTAGCTGCTTGTAGAGTTTCCCACCAAATAAGATAGAAAATCTGAGCTGTTGGACGAGCGAAACAGTATTACAAGTGCTCACAAAGGGGTGGAGGGTGGTGGGGTGGGCAAGGGTTAGACCTCAAAATGGAGACGGACCATGATTGGAGCCCAGAGACAAGATTGCAGGGCTGTGCTGGCTCCTTAGTGATTGATATTAGCAAAATCCACAGAAAACAAGTCTGGCCTACATTATCAGGCTGTCCACCAGTAAACCACTGATTCTTACCAAGCCAGGTCCTTCACAAGGCCTAAAACCGCCATTCGAGCTCTACACACACCCCCAGAAAAGACGTCTGTTGAAACCAGCCTCGAGTAGCTTGAGTGGTACTGAGTGTCAAAACTACTAGTAGGATGGTGTAGCTATCCACTGGTAGTGTTGGTTTGATTTTGCCTGGTGTGCGATTTGGATCGGTTTTGTAAAATCTGGTCACATACTAAATCACAGTTAAACAATAAGAAGTGTTATATCCCTATTGTGCATTTCTATTACATTGTCTTGAACACAGTAGGAATATAACACTTCTTATTGTTTAACTGTGATCTAATATCATGGACTACTCCAACTTGTTTCAGTACTTTTTATCGATGTGCTATGGTCCCTACTCTAGTTGAAAATTCCAAATTTTTTTTTAGAGGTGTACCGATATACCGATACATATCATATCGGTGGCCAATATAGACGTTTCTACTATATCGGTGGGAGCCGATATTGCCGTTAAAAACCGATACGATACACCGATATACAACTGAACTATCTTGAGGACACTGTCCAATGATCAAGCCACATTATAAACTCTATTATTTAGCTAACAAGGGCGGGAAACAGTAGTTATCTTCCTTGTCTAAAAGCAGTACACTACGCAAAGCCATCTAAGTGCATGAATACTTACTGATTTGTTGTCACAAAGCTTACCAATCATACAACAAACACTCATAGTGGTGGGCCTGGGGAAACAGCAATAAGATGAACCAAGAGAACAGCATAAAACAACCAGCCATCTCTACAAGCCATTAAGATGCGGAGTAATTCGGACTAATCTTGGCAGGGGCATTTATTAAAATATTTGTGGTTGCCTTATAGTCTGAGCTATCAATAGAGGCCATACCACCATGGGTAACCAAGCATAGCCAATAATCTTAAAATATAGTTAAACATATATGGCATATGTGGTTCCTCAAATCAAGACACACGATAGTGTGTCGTGCGGCCCAAGAAGCCGGCGCGCCACACCGTGAGTATATTGACAGGAAGAACGAAAATGTCATTTTCACACCTTTGTATCTCGGTGATCACTTATCTGATTGGAACCAAATTTGCTACACAGTTGCCCGCCAGCCAAGGGAGTCTACATTCCAAATTTGAAGGAAATCGCTCCAGCCATTTCCGAGATACGAGCTGCCAAAGTTTCTTTGTTTTTTCTTCGTTTTTTTTCTTCTTCGTCTTTTCGCACACTTGCAAAAATTGCTATAACATGCAAACGCGTACTCCGATCGCCTTGAAATTTGGCACACAGAAAGGGAGTCCAAAGGCGAATCCTAGCATCAAATTTGGTACAAATCCGATGAATGGTTCAGGAGTTATGACCGATTATTCGCGTAAAACAAGATCGATTTGTTGTCACGCCTACAGGGTAAACCGCTTCATGGAATAAGTTGACAATTGCTATGTAGATGGAGTAACCATCGTAGGAGTGCCTTTTGGTGGTTTGAAAGGAATCGAGATAAAGACCACGGAGATATGACACAAAACCCAACCTGTATCACAATTACGCGATCGATTTTTATGAATAAAAAAGTATTAGTTTTCACGCCTACTAGGCAAACCGCTTAGAGTAATGAGCTGAAAATCGGTGTATAGCTGGAATAATCTTCATAGAAAGTCCTTGCAGTAGTACAGAAGAATCGGATTACAAACCACTGAGTTATGATTCGAAAGCCAACTCCGTGTAGCAAATGCGAGATCGAGATACTCTAATAGAACAGTCACCCTAATAGAGCATTCGGCTAATTTATTTACTCCATTATAGAATTTTATTACATCACAAGTTATTCTGTAGGGAGTTCAGCTGCAAACAGTTAATCTTATAGACAGTTCAGCAAGAAGACAGTCACCATGTGGAGAGTTAAGCAAATATATCACTATAGAGATTCATAACATTACAAGTTACCCTGAAGAAAGTTCAGCTATAAACAAGTCATGCACTGTGTAGAGAATTCAGCTACAATTAAGTCACTCTCTAGAGAATTCAGTTACACAGAATTCAGCTACACACAAGTCACTGTGGAGAGAGTTCAGCTACAAACAAATTACCCTTTAGAGTGATCAGCTACAAACAAAACACTTTGCAGGGTGTTCAGCTGTAACAAATCAACCTTTAGAGCAATCAGCAATGAACAAATCAACACAAATCTACCTGTAGAGAGATCAGCTAGAAACAAATCACCCTGAAGAGAGTTCAACTACAAAAAATCACCCTGTAGAGACATCAGCTAGAAACTAGACACAATGTAAGGAGTTCAGCTACAAGCAATCACCCTGTAGAGAGTTCAGCTAAAACAAATCAACCTACAGAGAGATCAGCTACAAACAAATCACCTTATAGAGAGTTCAGCTACAAACAGATTACCTGTAGAGAGATCGGCTTCAAACAAATCAACCTGCAGAGAGATCAGCTACACACAAATCAACTTGCAGAGAGATCAGCTACAAACAAATCACCCTGTAGAGAGATCAGCTAGAAACTACACACAATGTAAGGAGTTCAGCTACAAACAAATCACCCTGTAGAGAGATCAGCTACAAACTAAACACAAAGTAAGGAGTTCAGCTACAAGTAAAATACCCTGTAGAGAGTTCATCTACAAACAAATCAACCTGTAGAGCAATCAGCTAGAAACAAATCACCCTGAAGAGAGGTCAGCTACAAAAAGTAACCCTGTAGAGAGATCAGTTAGAAACAAATCACCCTGAAGAGAGGTCAGCTACAAAAAAATCACCCTGTAGAGAGATCAGCTACAAACAAATTGCCCTGTAGAGAGATCAGCTACAAGCAAAACACCCTGTAGAGAGTTCAGCAACAAAGAAACCACCATGTAGAGAGTTCAGCTACAAACAAATTACTCTGTAGAGAGATCGGCTACAAACAAATCAGCCTGTAGAGAGTTCAGCTAAAACAAATCAACCTGCAGAGAGATCAACTACAAACAAATCACCTTATAGAGAGTTCAGCTACAAACAAATTACCCTATAGAGAGATCGGCTACAAACAAATCAACCTGCAGAGAGATCAGCTACACACAAATCAACTTGCAGAGAGATCAACTACAAACAAATCACCCTGTAGAGAGATCAGCTAGAAACTACACACAATGTAAGGAGTTCAGCTACAAATAAATCACCCTGTAGAGAGTTCAGCTAAAACAAATCAACCTGCAGAGAGATCAGCTACAAACAAATCACCTTTTAGACAGTTCAGCTACAAATAAATTACCTTGTAGAGAGATCAGCTACAAACAAATCAACCTGCAGAGAGATCAGCTACACACAATTCAACTTGTAGAGAGATCAGCTACAAACAAATCACCCTGTAGAGAGATCAGCTAGAAACTAGACACAATGTAAGGAGTTCAGCTACAAGCAAATCACCGTGTAGAGAGTTCAGCTACAAACAAACCAACCTGTAGAGCGATCAGCTAGAAACAAATCACCCTGAAGTGAGGTCAGCTACAAAAAATCACCCTGTAGAGATATCAGCTAGATACAAATCACCCTGAAGAGAGGTCAGCTACAAAAAATCACCCTGTAGAGATATCAGCTAGAAACAAATCACCCTGAAGAGAGGTCAGCTACAAAAAAATCACCCCATAGAGAGATCAGCTAGATACAAATCACCCTGAAGAGAGGTCAGCTACAAACAAAGCACTTTGCAGAGAATTCAGCTACAAACAAATCAGCTTGTAGAGAGATCAGTTACACACAAATCAACCTGTAGAGAGATAAACTAGAAACAAATCACCCCGTAGAGAGTAGCTACAAGCAAAACACCCTGTAGAGAGTTCAGCAACAAAGAAACCACCATGTAGAGAGTTCAGCTGCAAACAAATCACCTTATAGAGAGTTCAGCTACAAACAAATCACCCTGTAGAGAGATCAGCTAGAAACTAGACACAATGTAAGGAGTTCAGCTACAAGCAAATCACCCTTTAGTGAGTTCAGCTACAAACAAATCAACCTGCAGTGAGATCACCTACAAAAAAGCACCTTGTACAGAGTTCAGCTACAAACAAATTACCCTGTAGAGAGATCGGCTACAAACAAATCAACCAGGAGAAAGATCAGCTACACACAAATCAACTTGTAGAGAGATCAGCTACAAACAAATCACCCTTTAGAGAGATCAGCTAGAAACTAGACACAATGTAAGGAGTTCAGCTACAAGTAAATCACCCTGTAGAGAGTTCAGCTAAAACAAATCAACCTGCAGAGAGATCAGCTACAAATAAATCACTTTACAGACAGTTCAGCTACAAACAAATTACCTTGTAGAGAGATCAGCTGCAAATTAATCAACCTGCAGAGAGATCAGCTACACACAAATCAACTTGTAGAGAGATCAGCTACAAACAAATCACCCTGTAGAGAGATCAGCTAGAAACTAGATACAATGCAAGGAGTTCAGCTACAAGCAAAATCACCCTTTAGTGAGTTCAACTACAAACAAATCAACCTGCAGTGAGATCACCCACAAAAACGCACTTGTACAGACTTCAGTTACAAACAAATCACCCTGTAGAGAGATCAGGTAGAAGAATTCACCTTGTAGAGAGTTCAGCAACAAAGAAACCACCATGTAGAGAGTTCAGCTGCAAAGAAATCACCCAGTAGAAAGATCAGCTAGAAGAAGTTACCTTGTAGAGAGTTCAGTTACAAAGAAACCATCGTATAGAGAGTTCAGCTACAAAGAAATTACCCCGTAGAGAGTTCAGCTAGAAGAAGTCACCTTGTAAAGAGTTCAGCTACAAAGAAACCATCATGTACAGAGTTCAGCTACAAAGAAACCACCTGTACAGAATTCAACTACAAACAAATTACCCTGTATAGAGATCAGCTAGAAGAAGTTACCTTGTAGATAGTTCAGCTACAACAATTCACCCTGTAGAAAGATCAGCTAGAAGAAGTCACCTTGTAGAGTGTTCAGTTACAAAGAAACCATCATGTAGAGAGTTCAGCTGCAAACAAATCACTCTGTAGAGAGTTCAGCTACAAAGAAACTGCCATGTAGAGAGTTCAGCCTCATACAAACCACCTTGTAGAGAATTCAACTACAACAAATCACCCTGTAGAGAAGAAGTTACCTTGTAGAGAGTTCAGCTACAAAGAAACCATCATGTAGGGAGTTCAGCTACAAGAAACCACCATGTAGAGAGTTTAGCTGCAAACAAATTACCTGTAGATAGTTCAGCTAGAAACAAATCACACCGTAGAGAGATCAGCTGGACGAAGTCACCTTGTAGAGAGTTCAGCTACAAAGAAACCATCATGTAGAGAGTTCAGCTGCAAACTAATCACCCTGCAGAGAGTTCAGCTACAAAAAAATCACCCTGTAGAGAGTTCAGCTAGATGAAGTCACCTTATAGAGAGTTCAGCTACAAAGAAACCATCATGTAGAGAGTTTGGCTACAAAGACACCACCATGTAGAGAGTTTAGCTGCAAACAAATCACCTGTAGAGAGTTCAGCTAGAAACAAAATGCCCTGTAGAGAGACCAGCTAGAAGAGGTTACCTTGTAGAGAGTTCAGCTACAAAGAAACCATCTTGTATATAGTTCAGCTACATTTCAAGTCCCCCAGTAGAGAGATCAGCTGCAAAAAAATATCCTGTGGGGAATAATGGGCATGTAATAAATATATGTATATAATTTGTATAATTACTAATAAAATCAAAAATAATTGAAGTACTAAAATTCTTCTTTAAGTTCTTTTCTTCTTCCTGTAGTAAAGAAAAAAACACATGGGTTAAAAAAGCCCCAAAGTCAGCCATAGGCCGGCTTTGCAGTATACAAATACAAAAAGAAGTGATATCTAATCAAAAACAGCCAAGCTGTAAAAAAAGGTGCGGCCCCCAAAAAGGCCATGGTGAAAAAAGATGTGAAATCCAAGGTGGCGGCCAAGAAATGGCTGTGATGGTAGGTTAATGGTTACATTTTAATAACGACAATTCAGGTGAATTTTGTGCCGCTTGGCCTTGGCACCAAATTCACCTGAATTGTTGTTATTAAAATGTAACCATTAACCTACCATCACAGCCATTTCTTGGCCGCCACCTTGGATTTCACATCTTTTTTCACCATGGCCTTTTTGGGGGCCGCACCTTTTTTTACAGCTTGGCTGTTTTTGATTAGATATAAATAGCTACACTTAGTTATATTGGTATATCGGATCAGCATCGGTGTTCAGACTCAGTATGTCGGTTTATATCGGATCGGTTCAAAATTTCCCTATCGGTACACCTTTAATTGTTTTGTTAACTTTTTTTGTAAATAATTTTATTATGACTGGTGAACCAACGCATACCGCATCTGAAATGGTGCCGTGTGCCCCAGCTATATCAATTATTGTCTGAAAACTGAAGTATCCATTACGCTTCATTGTCAGTTATGTTCAACTCGTTACATAGCATTCTGAATCAAGAAAAGCACCTCTACAATCCATGCATACCAAGAGAAGGAAATAGTGCCGTGTGCCCCAATTATATTAATTATCGTCTGAAAAGTATCCATTACGCTTCGCTGTGGGCTATGTTCAACCCATTACACAGCAGTAGGGATCAAGAAGTGTTTGAAAAGCATCTCTGCAATCAAAATAGCCACTATGAAAAATACGGACGATTTCCGTTTTGAAGGGAAGCCATTACGTGCTCATGCCAAATCGACACCTTTCCCTGTCAGCAAAGATGAATGGCACACAAAGGAGGAGACTGGTAGGTCCATGAAGAATACATTGTATGTACAGCAGTATGCGAAAAGGCACCTGTCGGGCAGAAGCAACGTCGAACAGTGAAAAATCAAGCTCGTAGCCTTAGCTGTTATCAAGTTACGCTTGTCTGAAGGCGTCAGTCAGTCAGTCAGTCACTAGAAAATTCCATTGAATAAAATATTTTAAAATTCTGTAGCAACTTGTTGAAAGCGTTTCGAGTCAATCTGAAAGCTTTTTTGGGCTTAGATTTATCTAACTAATAGTGCCTTATGGTCATCTGGGGAAATTGAGGCTGCATGGTTTTTGGGTGATGTTATTTCAAAGGCCACGCCTACTCCTTTGTGGCCCTACTATACAGTTACTATCGTACTGTATGATTATACACATTCTCCACAAACTACAGTTTTGACACAAAGACCCTATACACACTTCCCATTGTTTAGCTTCATCTGATTTGAATGACATCTGGTATACCGTAACCTTAAGTGGTTTTACAAGAAGTTATAAATCTTGGTACTGATGCAATAGGTAATTCCCAGCCACAACAAAGTCCTAATGAATGAACCTTACAGACCAGTTACTTTCTCTTGTATACAACATTTACAAACTGTCCAATAACATAATAATGTCACAGGATAAGGTGGCAGTTGTGCACATGACAGCTTAAGGCTGTATACACGAAGTAATATGTGTAATAGTTACTTATTATGAGTAATACATAACTGTAACCAAACAATTTTTGTTGCAAGTAATAGTAGTAAGTAACAAGTTCTGTTTAAAAAGCTAGTACCCCCAACACTGACTGTAAGTTACACACGTACTGTAAATTTCATGCTTATGTATAGCATATAGCTTACAATGTGTGTGTCAGGTGTGGTTTTAAGGGGGTTTCACTGGTTTCTGGAAACCAGTCAGCTTTTTTAGATCAAAAAAATTAAAGCACTCAACGAATTTTAAACCTAAAATAACATAATAATTATATATATATATTATCAGGAGCTCATGGGAGTCTGTAGGACGAGGGAGCATGTGACTCTGTAAACGGCAAAATTCAAACATGGCATCGCAATTTATTAATAGTAATTTAAACAGTAACCGTATTAAGATAAACACATACCGCGCATGCTCGCTAAACCCATTACTACTGGCACAATACTGTAGTCCTCTTGCTCCAGCAGTGAGCGGTGAAACTCGATTCCTTCACTATTTACTGCAGATACTCTGTGCTGCCGCCGTGGACTGATAGCCGGCCCACTTACATTATGCGGTAAGCAAGAATGATTCCTAGCAATCTCCAAAACATCTTGTCACTATTTCACTCCGTTAGTTAAGCCCTTTTCTCAACATTTCCTTCCTTGCCATTTCTTTCTTTAACGAATTAATCCAGGCGCTGCATATTTGTGGCATGATTATTACATAATTCTTTACCCTACAATACAACTTTTACTATATAAGGAATATACTATGTTAAGAAATGTCCGCCATGTTTAAATTTTGCTGTTTACGTTGTGAGTATGTGGAGTTACATGCTCCCTCGTCCTACGGACTCAATGAGCTCCTGATATTATTTAACTAGCCTACTTGGATAGTTTAGTAACTATTCACTAGTAACTTTTTTAGCCATGAAATCACCATGAATAATCTATGAATTTTATGAATTACACATGAATTTATCCTGAAAAGTGTTCACGATAGAGAGGGGCGATATTAAAATTTTCACAAGACGATTGATAGTAATGAATATATCATGGTAACGATATATATCACGATAGTATCTAAATGACAGATCAGTAGTTAGCTGATAGTACAATTGAGAATTTTGTGAGCAAACTTGCTAATTTATACATTTTTTACACCTAATCATTACTCCTTTCTTGTGAAAAGGCAAGAATATGGTTCATGAATAGAACTATTTAGTAGTCATTTAGAAGTGTTACATCCATCACGATAGTGTAGAGGCTAAATATCACGATACGATTTGAAAATTAATATCACGATACTCGATTTTTTTTTTCATATTGTTACCCAGCTTTAGTTCACGGTATATTCATATAGTGTCGGGAAATTCCCTAGTATGACAATACTCTGGATTTACACACATGGGAGACATCAGTGATCCTGCGTTCCTTATGAAAAGTGCATAAATTCCTTTGTTACCTATGAAAATATTTTTCCATTTCACATGGTCATGGAAACCCTATGAAAACAAATTTATCAATTCTTGGCACTTTATGAATTGCACATGAACTTTACAAGTGGATAATTTACATCACATTGATGATTTGCCATGCCATGAAATCCTGTACAACCTACGTATGAAATAACCGTGAATATAACTTGTCTGGAATACAGTCTATGAAAACCCCATGAACTGTTAGTAACTCTAATTAATGCACACCATGTGGTATTGCTTAGTAACTAGTCAGTCATAGCAACAGTGAAAGTTGAGGTGAAAGTACTAATAGTTTTAGTTAGGTAATTAATGTAGTTTACATGTGGTTTATAGTAAGGAATCTATATGACTCTTGAGGCTGGTTTTGTTTTGTCTGGTGGCTGTTCATCTGAAGGCTCACCCGAAATGCTAATTACCGTGCGATGTTTTGTTACGCAACTGGCGTGTGGAACAAGCCACGCTTGTTTATCAATTAGTGTTCTACTAGCAAACAAGGAGGAGAAATGATAATACAGTTTATAAAGATGGGAGCCTCGCGAAAGGCGAAGCTTAATTTGAAGTGAAGGAGGCCATGCTAGGTATTCATATCGCAACTTTCACCTGCCTTCTCTAGTAAGTTGTACATGAAGTTATAGTAGGTGTTTGCCCATTTCTGAATGTTATGGTACTGAACATGTATAGTTACATTATATCAGTGTTTTCAGCTGCTTAACTGCTAGGGCTGCAACTGTTATCTACTTAAGTTAGCACCCTGAATAATTACAAGGAATTGTGTTTAAACATTATTAAAATACACTAGGCTACAAACTTTCAAAGGTTACCACTAAGGAATGGGACAGACCAGATCGAATGAGCTACATAGAACACTTTAAAAGTGCTACATTGCTTTATTACATGTTGCTGCGCTATATAGTGCAGCAACATCGGTGAGACCAAGGGAGAGAATAGGAAAAGTAAATGTGTTCACTTATTGTTGTTGCCGTACTTCCAACACTTGAATCAAGGACTAATTTAATTACACATGTGTCTTGTGAGTAGTGCCGAGTGTTTGGTGAATCAATACAAATCGTTTCATTCTGTATTTGATGGCTCCAATTAGCAAAAAGTATCCATAGGGAATGACAAGATACAAATTCAAATCTATTTGATGTATCGGTACAGTGGTCACTGCAGCATTTACATACATCTTTTTAAAGTTAACCTATAGTTTATGAAATCACTTAATCACCTGACATGTTAACTTAGTCACTTACACATGTTCTCTTAGTCGCCCATGTGCCCTCAAGAAATTTTGTTTGTGATATTCTTTAAATTAGAGGAACTGGCTAATGTCCGCTGTCATGAATTGTTGAGTAGTGTTTTGGGAGCAGAGTTGGACTTTATTTCATCTTTAATGCTTATTGCTAATACTGCAGTACTCTTTTCTCTGTTTTTATTTTGGATAAATGGTAGACTAAGCACATCTAGCTGTATCCATTACTCTGGTTACAGGTACCTGCTCCTAAAAAAATTATTTTTGTGGGTGCTATAGAAACTTCAGGATGAGTGTTCAGCTGTTTTATATTTTTGCTTTTTCACCCATGCACACTTAGATATTATAGTAACGTTAGATTATATAGAATGACTCTACACTCAATTGAATAGCACACACTTATCATCATAATAATTATTATCATAATACAATACAATTTCAACACGTACAATAGGGGAATTTATTATAAGTGTCTAGGAATGCAATTAGCCTTAATTGAATATTGCACAACCACTGGATGCTCTGGATGGCCATATAAATGTATTGAAGCCATTGGGAAAACGATGATAACTGACAATAAAACCTCCGTTGCTTACAAAGTATATGGTATGTTCCAATTTTCTGTACAAAGATAGGAATTACATTGATTTCCCTTTTGTTTGCTGCTAATAGGATAAAGGGTTAGCGAGTTATGGAGTCGTAAAGTTAAAAGATTTTACAAAACAACGCTTTTCAAGGCTGATACTTCTGAGTTTCCACTGGAAAACCACTCAGAACTGCTAGGCAAATCTTGGTAATAAATAATGTCATTGATTCCATGGAATGTGAACTCTACAATCGACCAGACGGGCCGACAACCAAGCAAACGTGAAGTTTAGCGCACCTGTAAACACTATCCAGGTGATCCTAATGTTTGTTCTTGTGTTGTTTTTCAATCACAACATAGAAACAAGCATCTGTTTGCTTTCCTTGATACCAGAACCAGGCGTTTTCAACTTCAGCAGCTTGTAACTAGCTAACCACATACCCTATGATGAGCAGACAACCACCAACAGAAATCAATGTAGTTTCAGGTGCTGTGTACAAGACTAACCTATCTCATTTTGTTTCCAAATAACAAAGGTTTTAGCACCTGTGGTCATACTTTTCCCAATGGTTTCTGTACATTTTTATGGCTAACCACGGCATCCAGTGATTGTGCAACAGCAATTAACAGACCAATTAAAATATTTCCGCTTATGCTAAACTTCTCTATCAAACGGTACAGTCGTACCGTTTAAGTAGGAATCCATGCGAAATTTTCACGCACCACCCAAAATTGTGCCTTTAAAAATCATCTTAGAGATATCTTACGAGACGAAAATCACCTTTACGGAATAGTACTAGTCCATATAATACATAAAACAGCATTAAATACAACAAAACTCTTACAGGTGGCCGGATACAGAATTTTAAAAATCGCCAAAACTTTGAATTTTAGACTGACTGCCTGACTGATCACAGTCGCAAGCTTAGAGGCCAAACGAAGCAGTGCACGGCCACCATTTTACGCAACAATAGCAAACTCACCAGTGGGATGTGCCTTTTGGGGTTCCGATGAGTGTGTGCCCTCTGCGCCTTGTCTTTTCTTTTTTCTTCAATCAGGCTGCTTGTCTTCTTCTTCATCCAACGAAACCATATCGAGGTGTAAATTTTCCATATCAACACTTTCTTTAAGCAGCATAATAGACGCCACAAGATTATTTAAGGCGCATAGACTACGCTACTGTACAGAGGAATAGATTATATTGCTTACTGATATCTATGACGGAGGGTACTGTGCAGAGGTACTGGTACTAGCTAGATAGCTTCACGATAGGTCACAAGATCACGCCCATTCTTCATTGTACGCATTATCGATCTATCGATTGAAACCATGATGACACACCCCTTTTTGCGCTAGCTGTAATTCAGTGACCACATACCTTCAATTTGGAAGGCTGATTTTACATACTCTATAATCGATCAAAACCACGCCCCTTTTAGGCAAGCGCACATCTTACGGGCTGCCTCGAGATACTCTAACACAGCAGTCACCCTAATAGAACAGTCACATGTTTATAGCTAGCTGTATGCCTTAACAAAAAAACTAAACAAACTAGTATATTAAAATTATAAATTTAAAAATAAAGTAGGAATCCAAGCGATAAAAAGTATTGAAACAAGAGAAGAACGATGGTAGCTATTACAGCATAGCTTGGTGGGAATTCCTATTTTGGCATTGAACACAAAATAATGGCTATACCATGCCAAAGTAGGAATTTTCCACCGAGCTATGCTGTAATAGTTACCATCGTTCTCTTATTTCACTACTTTTTATCGCTTGGATTCCTACTTTATTTTTAAATTTATAATTTTTAATATATTACAATAGTGCATGCGTACAACTATTATTACATCATGACACTCTTCCTTCCTTACATGATACTTACAATTACTAAAAGGGTTACAGTAGCAATTGATAACTAAATGTCAGTCTTAAAAATGTCAGTCGTTCAGATGGTTGATATTTCTCCTACGCCATCCTGTAACTAGCTCACTGGAAGGTTCACCTGGATCAGTAAAGGGTACAGGTGATAACTGAAGTGAGTCATCTTTGTGAGTAGCAACACTGTCGGAGTTGTTTGGAGCATTGTTTCAAAATTGTCTGTAACCGTTTCAGGATAAAATCGACGAATGTCGTCTTGATGTCTACGCCACATTTGATTAGTAGAGTCTACTGATACTTTGTAAGACACTGGACCAGATTGTTCAATAACACGAGCCTGTACCCAAGGATCACCCTGAGAATAGTTACGAACCATCACTCTATCGTCCAAAGGAAATTGTTGATCTCTAGCCTTACTATCATGATAGGTCTTTTGTTGTTCTTGAGCTTTTGCCACCTGGGTACTAATATCAGGAATCAACTGATCTAAATGAGAATGTAGCTTGCGTATCATCAATAATTCTGCTGGAGAAATTCCAGTGGCACCTCGGGGTGTAATTCTGTAATTACTGTGACATTCTGGTTTGAATAGATCCAGAGTCCATACGTTTAAATGCAGCTTTAAAAGTCTGGACAGCACATTCAACAAGACTATTAGTAGCTGGATGGTATGGCGATGAGGTTATGTGGCGGATACCATTGTTCTGCCAAAATTTCTTCATCTCAGTACTAACAAAAACTGAAGCATTGTCTGTAACTACAGAAGTAGGAATACCATGAGTAGCAAACAGAATTGGAAGTTTATCCATTGTCACGTCACCTCTGAGGTTGCTGATGATACTGGAAATACATCTAGCCATTTGGAGTGTGCATCTATGACAACTATTATTTTCCAGAAGACCTGCATAATCAAGATGCAAACTCGACCAAGGTTTATCTGGCCATGACCATGGTTGTAGGGGAGCTGAAGGAGGAGCAGGCCTACTAACTTGACATGGCATACAAGATTTCACTTTATGCTCAATGTCCTTATCAATGTTAGGCCACCACATCGGGTGCATGCTCTACTCTTCATTCGAGATGTGCCTTGATGCGCTTCATGTAGTTCCTCCAGCAGTGGCTTCCTCCCAGGGGGTGGAATACCCAATCAGCTTCCCCACAACAAGCATTGATCAGTTATAGATAATTCATCTCTTTTGACAAAGTAAGGTTGTAGCTCAGCTGGAATACCTTTTGGCCAACCAAACTGAACAAAGCAGTAGACCTTTGAAAACAATGGGCCTCTGCGTGTCCAAGTATGAATCTGGGAAACTGTAATTGGTGTAGAGTCTATCTTTTCTAGCATCAAAACTACCTCATCTGGAACTGGTGTGCTGTCAGGACAGTCAGGTAGAGGTAAACGGCTTAATGCATCAGCATTACAGTGAGCTTTACCTGGACAGTGCTTTACACTATATGTGTACATAGACAATGTCAATGCTCATCTTTGAATGCGTTGTGAGACCATAGTTGAAATTGACTTGTTAGTATTGAACAATGTTTGTAAGGGCTTGTGATCTGTGTACATGGCAAACCGTCTACCGTACAAGTAGGAATGGAACTTTTTAACATCAAACACTAAAGAAAGTCCTTCTTGCTCTATCTGTGAATAATTCTGCTCTGGTTTGGATAGCGTGTGGGAGGAATATGCAATCAGCCTCTCTTCACCATTGGGAAAATGGTGAGACAAAACTGCCCCTAATCCATACTGGGATGCATCACATACCAGAGTCAATTCTAAGGTTGGATTGTAGTGAACTAAGACAGATGAGGAGGTTAATATATTTTTTGATTGCTGAAATGCCTGTTTTTGTGCATTAGTCCATGATCAAGCTTTGTTCTTTTGAAGCAGGGAATAAAGGGGTGCCAGTAATGTTGAAAGATTAGGTAAAAATGTACCATAATATGTTAGGATTCCAAGTTAAGCTTTCAATTCAGACACATTTTTTGATGTACGGGCTTCCTTAAAGGCTCTAACTTTAGCTTCTGTTGGGTGAATACCATGAGCATCAATTTGATAACTAAGAAATTGCACTGATGTCGTCATGAAAGTACATTTATCTTTCTTTAATCTTAAGTCAGCTTTAAGCAATCTAGACAGAACTTCAGTTAGGATACAGCAATGTTCTTCGGGAGTTTCGCCTGCCACCAAGATGCCATCGAGGTAGATCAACACATTGGAAATATCTTGAAGCAAACTCTCAATTGTTTGCTGGAAAATGCCGGGGGCCAAAGAAACCCAAAAAGGCAAGCAATTGTAAGCAAACAGACCTTTGTAAGTGTTGATCACCACTAACTTCTTAGATTCATCATCTAATGGCAATTGTTGATATGCCTGGCTCATATCTAGAGAACTGAAATATTTTCTGCCAGACAGTTTAGCTAAGAAGTCCTCAATTTTTGGAATGGGAAACTGATCCAACTGTACAGCTTGGTTGACAGTTAAACGGTAGTCACCACATAAGCAGATGCTTTGTTAGTCACGTTTCAGTACTGGTACCACAGGTGCAGCCCATTCAGAAAATGAGATTGGTTCTATAATGCCTACTGCTTGTAAGTTTTTTAATTCCTGTTCCACTTTATCACGCATTGCATATGGCAAAGATCGAGCTTTGAATTTGGGTGGTACTTGTGGATCTATAGCTAGTTTGACTTTGGGGCCTGTAAAGGTGCCTAGCTCATTGTGAAAAACTTATTGGAACTGATTCAAGACAGGGCTTAGAGTTTTGTCCTGTAGCGATTAGGGCTGCACCGATTCCACATTTTACTGATACCTCAAATACCAAGTATTCAGCTGGGAAGTATCTGCAAGCACAAGCACCAATACCAAGTACCTCAAAGTAGCTACTTCATAGTGCACGTAATTATTATATAGTGCATTTTATGGTATTCTTGTACACATTTTCAGTATGGTTCATCTTTATAATGAAGTAGCCAATCAAGATTCACAATAAAAGAAGTCACTGAAATGCAAACCAGTAGATATTCCAGTATTCTTCTGGAGAAGTGTAGATAATATCATAATGGTGCTTACAAAAACAAATATTCTAATACTGAAACGGTCACTTCTACCTGATTACTCTATTAGAATTATTGACTGTTCTATTAGAGTATATCGATCTTTTTCTCAGTAAAGCGTTTTCACACATATAGGTTTCAGCATAGATCAGTAATTTTGTTGGTAGTTAGCTATTAGTGTTATACTTCAGTGATGCTTTTAGGCATCCACTGTGCTAGTAAAATAAGCAAGTAGCTAAACAAATGTTATTCTCCTTGCACTTGATAAGAATCGGTATTTGCAACAATATAATGGCCGATTCCAATACTTCATGAAAACAGCAGTATTGGCCCGATACCGATACTAGAATTGGTGCAGCCCTAGTAGCGATAGTACTTGCTTACTTATTGCTGGCCAGTCAAGTTGAATTTGTGAGAGCCAGTTTCGCCCTAATAAGGTAGGCCCTGGTGTATCAACAATGACCAATGGCAGCTGGCATTGTTGGTTTTGGTATTCAACATTACATGTGATTATGCCAACTGTCTTCAAAACATCCCCTTAGTATTGGTAGGTTTCAGGGTAGGGCCATTTCCTTGTGGCCACAGCTGTTCATAAGTGACCACTGACATAACTGAAACAGCTGCCCCAGTGTCAATTTGCATGCCAACTGAGTTACCATTAATTGTCATAGTAACAGTGAAAAAATTATTTAATTCATTGGTGTTGTTGCAGGTATTAACAGCAAACATTGGATTGTACTCACTTGGTTGCTCTTGTTCATCTATATCATGGTCAACAAAATGAGAAGGTTTAGCTGGTTGCTTTCCTGAAGTATGAGCTGACTTCATTGGTAGCTTGCTTCGACAGATCTTGGCTATGTGTCCCTTTCTTCTTACAGTTATTACAAATAGCTTCTTTATAATAGCATGAAGTAGCCTTGTGATTGGGTTTCCCACAGTGATAACAAGGTTTACTGGTTCCTGTTGTTCCAGAAGGTCGTGATCGCTGCGGGTTGAAAATCGGATTAACTGGTTGTGGTGTGCCGTTACCATCTTGTATGGCCTTAGAGTCCTTTATGGCCGTCTCATGAGCTACAGCAATCTCTGTAGCTTTCTTAAGGTTCAACCGTGGCTCAGATAATAGCCGTCGTTACAATGCGGCATCATTAATTCCAACTACAAGCCTGTCGCGAAGCATATCATCCAGCAAAGCACCAAAATTGCAATGTTCTGCTATGCCACATAGCTCCACTAAGTGGGTTGCCACTTTTTCATTGGACTTTCACACTCTTGAGTGGAAATGAAACCTCTGCTTGATTTCTGAAGGCTGTGGGTTGTAGTGGTCCTTTAAGACTTCCACGATCTGAGCAATGATAAGTTGTAATTACATTGAACTTCAATTTATAGATTTTTTTGAGGTTGCTGCTTTGTGATTCTTACTAACATAGCATTTTCTGTCCAACATAGGCATTATCTCATAATGTCAGACCCAGAACACTTTTATGGTATCACATAGGATGTTCATGTAAATTTCATTGATAAGTTCATGAGATACTCATGTAAGTTTCATTGCTAAACTCATGTAAATTTCATTAATAAATTTATGAGACATTCATATAAATTTCATAATGCACTTCATTGAGTATTCATGTCACATTCATCCATTGTACAGTAATAGTTTCATGGTCAATTCATATGGGTTTCATGGGATAATAATTCATATTAAAGTCATGGTGCTTTCATGTGATGATTCATGTGTAATTCATAGGGTGCATAAAATGTGACTAGATCTGCGAAAACCCGACATAATGGCGCAAGCCTAAATTTTCAGTATAAGCCATTGATTTTCAATGGGTAAAATATTTGCATAATTGGAAAAAAATTTGTTAAATTTTTAAACGTTTTGTTCTTTGTGAAGGAAGGGTCTTATGATAAACACCTGGATATCATCTTATTCGCCTACACAAGAGGAGTCCAACTATCTTTGTTTCGTTTCAGTAGACCAAAGGATACGTAAGTTATGGGCGTTTGTTTACGTCACGTCGGAACGATCGTACGCGTTCAATTTTTCTTCACTGATTTTGTCTCTGTATGCAGTGAAGAATGGTAATAGAAGAAACAACTTACCCAGTAATGAACTCCCCTATTCATGGCAAACACAATGGTGCAAGTTACAACTCTGAACTGCATTGTATTTGTAAGTTACAGCCATTTTTGTAAGCAAATGTAATTTATTTTCCCAATACTTGCTGTACAAATCGATCTTTCTGTTGTTGTTACTTTGTAGGGCTGTAACTCCAAAAGTTGTTGACATATGAGGCTGAACCTTGGCCAGAGCATACACTTGGCTAAGTAGATTATAAATAGTCAACAATAAAGAATTTGAAAAATGCGTCATTATGTCGGGTTTTCGCAGATCCGGTCACAAATTCATAGCCTATGAAACAGAAAGTATTCATAGGGTCATAAATATGAATAACCCATGAATCTGGGTTCATAGGAAAACCATGAGTTTGAGTTAGTATTGATTAAATTAGTGATCAATTTACTTTCTCAACCACAAAACGATCTAAAATCCTTATTTTGCACTTCGAGCAAATTAAGCACCTCTAAAAATAATTATCATTCTTAATTTTCAAAACTTTTAAACTGCTGGAAAAGATATTAAATCTCTCTGTAGAGGCTTAGAATGACCAGATTCTACATTTTAAGGTGATTTTCCCTTGTAGCCAACTAATAATTTATTATATAGTAGGTTCTAATTGTATGGATCCCTACCCTACCTTATAGTTGGACACCAGTCAGCAACTTCTCTAGAACTGCCCCTGGTGTGCATTATAACTCATGGTAATTCTGTTTTAGATTAGCTACTCCATCTGCTGCCCTGTAATTTTTATAACACAAGCATAAGGAATTTTAAGTTCAATTAGGGATTATAGAAAAAAATAGGAAAACAAGGGAGGCCACCTACACCTGTAGACAGGGCTGCCCAGAGAAATTAAGGGGCCCAGGGCAAAGAGTTAAAGTGGGGCCCCAGAGGCAAGGAGGTTCCATTCTGAATCACAACATCACCCAAGTTGTAAGTTGAAGACCAAAAAAAAAAAAAAAGGTCATGACTTGATGACAATTGCAATAGCTACCCCTCACCAACCATATCTCCTTATCTATAAGCTTGCTACACTGAAGAATATTGTGACTGCTCTATTAGAGTATATCGATCTTTTAAACAGGTATTCATAGGGCCTCCTTGGGCCCTTTTTAGGCTGGGGCCCGGGGCAAACTGCCCCAGTTGCCCCCCTGTGGGCGGCCCTACCTGCAGATATGCTAGTGAACATTTAATCCCTAATTCAGTCATGGGCATAGCACAGGCATAGCCTACGCTGGGCATGAGTGGACATTTGCACAAGCATCAGGCAATTGTTCCCAACCATCACTCACATTTGTCCAACCAGTTCAAATGAGCAAATAGTAGAACATTTGCGAATGTTTTCTTCTGTGAATCATTCCCATTATATGGTATACAACTGTAGCTACTAAATAATAAAAGAAGAGTACTATACTACACACTTAGAATGGTCGAATCAATACAGTTTATGACAGCGTTATCTGTCTATTTTTGTCCTCTGTGGCAAACTTGTCGACTACTTCATACAGACAAGGTTTTTGTGAAAGTTCTTTATCAATGGAAAGTACAGCCAGATTAACCAATCACTGCTCAGACATGGAGCATTGCAGATATGACTTTGTCAGCTTCAAGCATGAAAAAAGATCTTTTGGATTCAGCTGTAGCCACAGCCACTGTGAGGGAAAATTGCAGTAGACTGATGAGTACTGGGAATGCTTCCTTTAGTGGAAAGACTTCTGACAAAACATTATTGATAGGTGCAGTTTCCTTGTTCTCAAGCATCCTCTCAGCAATGGTACATTCCATTGCTAAAGACTCTTGTGTTTAGCTGATATAAACCAACCACAGGCAGCAATTGGTCTATGTTCAAGAAATGTGTCGAGTCAGGCACACAACAGTGGAACGCTTCCATTAGCGTCAGAGTTTTGTTGTCAAAACTGCACTGCACCTCAGCTATGACAGCATCCAAGATTGGAAAATAAAGATTGACTTTCATTGATTGACTGCTATCAGTACCTTTTCTTGACCCAGTTATTTCTAACACTATGCCAACATCGTAACGTTTTCGCATTCACTTTTTACACTGAGGCCTTGGTGGTTTTTCAGTGATACTATGCAAAGCTGCCACATCTTTCACATATTGATGCAGTTTTTCCAACTCTCATCTGATTGAAAACTCTGGAGTGTTTCAAGAGTTTATATAACTAATTCAGCAGCTTTAGCCATGTAAACATGTGTACTCTGCAGCTGGTTATATGGGCCTTTTGTACACATCAGGATTCGTCTAAAAAGTGATAAAGTTGGTAAACCTTTAATGATGTTATTTGTGAATAAATTCCCAATTACTTTCACTATATCCTTGCCATGCATGATAATCTGAAGAGAACTTAAAGAAATATTACATCAAAAGTGCTACAAATTGCACCTACTGCATCAAATCTGCATGCCCAGCGTGTAACAGAAAGCTGCTGCAATTGTTGTAATGGAGAATTGGGTAGCTGTATCGCTTGTTAGTTGATGTAAATTGCATGTGCCTTACAGGTGGACATAGACATAAAGTAATTCTAGCAGTGTAAAAATTCTGAAGCTTCAGAAACTAACTTCATGCTATCAACCAAAACAAAATTAAGGCAATGTGCATAGTAGTGGATGTAAACAGCCATGGTGCATATACTTTAATACATTGTTGTACACCAGAAATAATGCCACTCATTATTGAGGCTCCATTGTACCCTTGTGAAATAATTTTACTTATGGTAATGTAATGTACTTATGATCTAATCCAAAACAGCCAAGCTGTAAAAAAAGTGTGCGGCCCTTAAAAAGGCAATGGTGAAAAAAGATGTGAAATCCAAGGTGGCGGCCAAGAAATGGCTGTGATGGTAGGTTATTGGTAAAAATTTTAATAACGAAAATTCAGGTGAATTTGGTGCTGCTTGGTCTTGGCACAAAATTCACCTAAATTGCGTTATTAAAATTTTTACCATTAACCTACCATCACATCCATTTCTTGGCCGCCACCTTGGATTTCACATCTTTTTTCACCATTGCCTTTTTAAGGGCCGCACACATTTTTTACAGCTTGGCTGTTTTGGATTAGATTTCATTTCTTTTTGTATTTGTATACCCCAACTATGGCCGGCTTTGAGACTTTATAACCTATCTTCTTTTCTTTATCACAGGAAGAAGAAAAGATGAAGAAGATGTACTTTAAATATTATTATATCAGTAAATGTACAAATTATATATATATAATACATGATTATATTGATTACAGAAATCTCCATGGTGGTTTCTTTGTAACTGAACACTCTACAAGGTGACTTCTTCTAGCTAATCTCTCTACAGGGTGATTTGTTTGTAGCTGAACGATCTACAAGGTAACTTCTTATAGCTGATCTCTGTACAGGATGATTTGTTTGTAGCTGAATTCTGTACAGGTGATTTGTTTGTGGCTGAGCTCTTTACAGAATGGTTTCTTTGTAGCTGAACTCTCTACAAGATAACTTCTTCTAAATGGTCTTTCTACAGGGCTATTTGTTTGTGGCTGAATTTTCTACAGGGTGATTTCTTTGCAGCTGAACTCTCTACATGGTGATTTCTTTGTAGCTGACCTCTCTGCAAGGTGATCCTTCTAGCTGATCTCTCTACCAGATGACTTGTTTGTAGCTGAACTCTCTAGAGGGTGATTTATTTGTAGCTGAACTCTCTACAAGGTAACTTCTTCTAGCTGATCTTTCTACAGGGCGATTTGTTTGTAGCTGAATTCTCTACAGGGAGATTTATTTGCAGCTAAACTGCTGAACTCTCTACAATGTAACTTCTTCTAGCTGAACTCTCTACGGGTGGCTTGTTTCTAACTGATGTCTCTACAGGGTGACTTGTTTCTAGCTGAACTCTCCACAGGGTGATTTGTTTGTAGCTGAACTCTCTACAAGGTAACTTCTTCTAGCTGATCTTTCTACAGGGCGATTTGTTTGTAGCTGAATTCTCTACAGGGAGATTTATTTGCAGCTAAACTGCTGAACTCTCTACAATGTAACTTCTTCTAGCTGAACTCTCTACGGGTGGCTTGTTTCTAACTGATGTCTCTACAGGGTGACTTGTTTCTAGCTGAACTCTCCACAGGGTGATTTGTTTGTAGCTGAACTCTCTACAAGGTAACTTCTTCTAGCTGATCTTTCTACAGGGCGATTTGTTTGTAGCTGAATTCTCTACAGGGAGATTTATTTGCAGCTAAACTGCTGAACTCTCTACAATGTAACTTCTTATAGCTGAACTCTCTACGGGTGGCTTGTTTCTAACTAATGTCTCTACAGGGTGACTTGTTTCTAGCTGAACTCTCCACAGGGTGATTTGTTTGTAGCTGAACTCTCTACAAGGTAACTTCTTCTAGCTGATCTTTGTACAGGATGATTTGTTTGTAGCTGAATTCTCTACAGGGCAATTTGTTTGCAGCTGAACTCTCTACATGGTAGTTTCTTTGTAGCTGAACTCTCTACAATGTAACTTCTTCTAGCTGAACTCTCTACAAGGTGACTCGTTTGTAGCTGAACTCTCTACAGGGTGATTTGTTTGTAGTTGAACTCTCTACAAGGTAATTTCTTCTTGCTGAACTCTCTACGGGTGGCTTGTTTCTAGCTGATCTCTCTATATAGTGACTTGTTTCTAGCTGAACTCTCTACATGGTGACTTATTTGTAACTGAAGTCTCTACAAGGTAACTTCTTCTAGCTGATCTTTCTACAGGGTGATTTGTTTGTAGCTGAATTCTCTACAGGGCGATTTGTTTGCAGCTGAACTCTCTATGTGGTAGTTTCTTTGTAGCTGAACTCTCTACAATGTAACTTCTTCTAGCTGGACTCTCTACGGGTGGCCTGTTTCTAGCTGATCTCTCTACAGGGTGACTTGTTTCTAGCTGAACTCTCTACAAGGTAACTTCTTCTAGCTGATCTTTCTACAGGGTGATTTGTGTGTAGCTAAATTCTCTACAGGGCGATTTGTTTGCAGCTGAACTCTCTACATGGTAGTTTCTTTGTAGCTGAACTCTCTACAGTGTAACTTCTTCTAGCTGAACTCTCTACAGGTGGCTTGTTTCTAGCTGATCTCTCTACAGGTGACTTGTTTCTAGCTGAAGTCTCTACAGGGTGATTTATTTGTAGCTGAACTCTCTACAAGGTAACTTCTTCTAGCTGATCTTTCTACAGGGTAATTTGTTTGTAGCTGAATTCTCTACAGGGCGATTTGTTTGCAGCTGAACTCTCTATGTGGTAGTTTCTTTGTAGCTGAACTTTCTACAATGTAATGTCTTCTAGCTGATCTCTGTACAGGGTGACTTGTTCCTAGCTGAACTCTCTACAGGTGCTTTGTTTGCAGCTGAACTCTCTTACATGGTGGTTTCTTTGTAGCTGAACTCTCTACAAAGTGACTTCTTCTAGCTGATCTATCTACAAGATGACTTGTTTCTAACTGAACTCTCTACAGTGTGATCTGTTCATAGCGGAACTTTCTACTGGGTGATTTGTTTGCAGCTAAACTCTTTACATGACTGTTTCTTTGTAACTGAACTCTCTACAAGGTAACTTCTTCTAGCTGATCTCTCTACAGGGTAATTTGTTTCTGGCTGAATTCTCTACAGGGTGATTTATTTGAGCTGAACTCTCTACATGATGGCTTCTTTGTAGCTGAACCATCTATAAGGTATCTTCTTCTAGCTGATCTGACTACAGGGTGACTTGTTTGTAGCTGAATTCTCTACAGAATAACTTGCAATGTAATATTACTGAGTAAATTATAAATGCAGCTGAATGCTGTATTAGGGTGACTGTTTTATTAGAGTATCTCGATCTCGCATTTGCTGCACGTAGTTGCCTTTCGAATCATAACTCAGTGATTTGTAATCCGATTCTTCTGTACTACTGCAAAGACTTTCTATGATGATTATTCCAGCTACACACTGATTTTCAGCTCGTTGATCTAAGCGGTTTTCCTGGTAGACACGAAAACTAATAGTTTTTTTTATTCATAAATATCGATCACGTAATTTTGACACAGGTTGGGTTTTGTGTCTTATCTCCATGGTCTTTATCCCAATTCCTTTCAAACCACAAAAAGGCACTCCTACGATGGTTGCTCCATCTACATATCAATTTTCAACTGATTCCTCCAAGGGGTTTACCCTGTAGGCGTGACAGACCTTCAACCTTATTTTATGCAAATAATCAGTCATAACTCCATGAATGTTCATCAGATTCCTACCAAAGGTGGTACGGAGATCCGCCTTAATGAGCCCTATAAGTGTGCCGAATTTCAGCCTAATCCGAGTATGCATTCGTGTTTAATGGTGAATTTTGCGAAGTGTGCGAAATGAAGAAGGAAAAAAAACAAAGAAATTAAAACGAAATTTTGTTCGCTCGTATCTCGAAAATGGCTGGAGCGATTTTCTTCAAATTTGGTATGTAGACTCCCCTAACTGGGCGGCACGTCTTTACAAAATTTGGTTCCAATTGGATAAGGGATCACAGAGCTACATAGGTGTGAAAATTGCATTTTCTTTCTTCCTGTTAATATACTCACAGTGTGGCGTGCCGACTTCTTGGGCCGCACGACACACTACCGTGTGTCTTGATTTATGTTGACAAACTTGCAGCATCTTGCACTTCAGCTTCAACGTAAATCAAAAAGTGCTCACGCAGTATATACATCAACATACTTGAGAACAACAGCTAATTATTCAACTTTAATTTACTGCAGTTCTTGGTCTCATCAGCTAGAATTGAATAAACACCAGCTTTTCTAACTTCATACCCAGCCATTCCACCCAACATATCATTTGAATATCAGGTGATGTGTATGTGACATTCCTTGGGCCATGATCTACTCTATGCATCATGTTTGTGCCACAAGGTGAACAATCCATAAAAAGTTACCCCGGTTAACAGACTCACTAACTTCTCTGTGGCCACGCAAGCCTAGTTCCTGCCTACTACAAAGTAACAATACCTCTGCAACTGCTTTGATCCTTAAATCCACAATGAACTTTTGGGGAACGCGTGTTTACACAATATTGGCACTCGTGGTGACACTAGGTAGGGCAACTGGATTCTTACAGCCTACAACTACACATCTATTAAAAGTATGTTCACTGGGCTACTTGGAATGGGTTAAATGAACACTGTAACTACAGTGGCTTACTTGTTATGAAGCAATGTACAACAAGAAGTTATCTCTGTGTTTTAAAATTTTGTCACTTGTTTAATTTCGATTGTGGATTTACTCACATGAGTCATATATGGCCTGATAAAAAGTTTAATGGCAAATCGAATGAAGTTGTTGCAAGGTGATAGGAGCAACCACCATCGCGTTATCAACCATTTTATAAAGGTATGTAAAGGGTTTGCATGTTTCCTTAGCGAAGTTATTTTCATGGCCAGTTTTAGCCTCACCATTTAGTGTTAGGGTAAAACCCTAGGTATCATTTTAATCCTTGTTACATCACAAGTAGAATTATGAAACTTGCGTAGCCATAAGATGAACGCTTCAAAAGTTACAGTGTTTAGTGCAAGGCATGCGTAATTAGTAAGTTAATTTTCTGGACTATGTGGGTTTAAGGGTAAATGAGGTACTGATTGTTTGAAATTGTCACAGGCCTATCACTATTCATCCTGCCAGAAATTGTAGAGCTTTGTTTAGAATTTACCTTGTACTTCCCCCATGTTATTTGAGCCTGTGTATGCGAATGGTAGTTGGTATGATGGTATAGTACTCTAGTCTTACCTGTTGCGTACTTCCAGCTTTGGAAACCTTTTGACACAAATTCTGGTCTTGTGCTACCACTAGAACTGGCACCTAACATCCGGCATAGATAACAAAAGCAGGAATCTTCTTTAATTGACCAGCTATGTTTGTTGTACCGAGTGGGATGAAAACACCTAGTAATATTGCCAAACTTAGTTAAGGGAAACCTTACATTTGTAGGCTGTGCGAGAGGAAATGCAGGAATTTGTACAATATCTCTTGGGCCATTGTTAGCTTGATATCTAGATATAGTTGATATAACAGCAGCAGTGGTAGTGGAAACTAGAACTGCAGCAGTGGTGGACAAATCAGTTGAATGGTATAACTTGCATACTATCACTGTGGCTGTGGTGCCTACTGTTAGCATCAACCTCATCACTGGAGCTTAACTCAGCTATAAGCGATTCCTCCTCTGGTACATACATGCATAAATGAGCACTCAGTTGGGTTGTTAGACAGGACTATGATTTCTGTTTATGTTCCAGTTAACATATGTACCATTGTTAGGGAATGTTATTAAAGCTGAATAATTTTCTATTAGAGAAACCCAAAGCACATAAATACTGCATACTCATGCTTACACGTTGATACACAGCTTCAGTAACACTGAAGTCATATCTCTTATTTACAGCTTTGCTGCGCTTCAGAGATAGTTATAATAGCTATAACAAGGTAGTCAATATGTCACATTTCATTATGCCGTAAACACATTAACAGGGAAAAGGTTTAAACAGCAGTGATTCCAGTATGAGGTTACACCGAATCTACAATATGTAAGAGCTACAGACATTATACAGAATAATTACACTTTTACAAACAAGCTGGCAATATCCAAATGTTCAGCTTTCTTTGTAAGTCCTGGACCCGTTATATGATGTATGTAGCATCATAAATTGGTCCTATGTTATGTCACAAATGCATGTCCAACTTCTCCTACCTTTTATTTCTTAATGGCTGAACTGGTCTATGTTACGAGTTGCAGATATTCCATTTAGGTGTACACAACAGCTTACTGTAACATTACTTGTTCTAAAGTAAAATATATTCTCATTGTACATAGTTGTTCATGAAATACACATTTTGTTTGTCACTAGTGTAGCAGTCTAGCTTGGAGTATATATAGGCAGGAGTCTATTATGCTTTTTATTCTTCCGATTATTCTTTCTGGCAATTCTTTTTAAATTGACCTATTATTCCCAAAATTATTCCTGGAATTTGTGCAAAGGAAAGCATACTAGTTAGAGTTTTACATAAATGACTGCTATATTAGAATTATGGACTCGAAGCTGACTGCTCTATTAGAGTATAAGTGACTGCTCTATTATAGTATCTCGATCTTTTCAACCGTTTTTATGCTTGCACTGCTTCAGTGGTGTATTCAAAAGATTTTTGTATAACACTACAAGAAAAACTTATAACTTTGTACTAATTATTTCTAGAACTCATCCGATTATTCCGGAATATTCCCTAATTCTTTTCACTACCTATTATTCCCGAAATTATTCTGGCATAATAGACGTGTCCCTAAGTATATAGTTGAGGAACAATGCCTATGCCCTATCCCACTTCCTTTAGCTTTAGAAGGGGTACAGACATTATGTTCCCTGTGTTCCTTTCCTAGACCCTAGAGATTTATGAATTTTTGAGATAATCTAATGGTGAAATCAAGTACTTTGTAAAACAGTCATTGCATAATTGTATGCCAACCAAGACACATTTAAATATTAACACTGGCGCTAACCTCATCACTTTATAAGACCTCTTAGCCATGATTACTTTAAAACTGTATTGAGTTACCATCGTCCTATATGTTATAGTTATCTAATCCAAAACAGTCAAGCTGTAAAAAAGTGTGTGGCCCTCAAAAAGGCAATGGTGAAAAAAGATGTGAAATCCAAGGTGGCGGCCAAGAAATGGCTGTGATGGTAGGTTAATGGTAATAATTTTAATAATGACAATTCAGATGAATTTTGTGAAGCGGCACAAACTGAATTTTCTACAGGGTGATATCTTTGCAGCTGAACTCTCTACGTGGTGGTTTCTTTGTAGCTGAACTCTCTACAAGGTAATTTCTTCTAGCTGACCTCTTTTTTGTTTGTAGCTGAACTATCTACGAGGTAACATCTTCTAGCTGATCTCTCTACAGGGTGATTTGTTTGTAGCTGATCATGAATTCTGTACAGGTGATTTGTTTGCAGCTGAGCTCTTTACAGAATGGTTTCTTTGTAGCTGAACTCTCTACAAGGTAACTTCTTCTAACTGATCTTTCTACAGGGCAATCTGTTTGTAGCTGAATTTTCTACAGGGTGATTTCTTTGCAGCTGAACTCTCTACATGGTGGTTTCTGTGTAGCTGAACTCTCTACAAGGAAATTTCTTCTAGCTGATCTCTCTACAGGGAGATTTGTTTGTAGCTGAACTCTCTACAAGGTAACTTCTTCTAACTGATCTTTCTACAGGGTGATTTGTTTGTAGCTGAACTATCTACAACATAATTTCTTCTAGCTGATCTCTCTACAGGGTGATTTGTTTGTAGCTGAATTCTGTACAGGTGATTTGTTTGCAGCTGAGCTCTTTACAAAATGGTTTTTCTGTAGCTGAACCCTCTACAAGGTAACTTTTCTAACTGATGTCTCTAAAAGGTGACTAGTTCGTAGCTGAACTCTCTACATGGTGGTTTCTTTGTAACTGAACTTTCTACAAGGAAACTTCTTCTAGCTGATCTTTCTACAGGATAATTTGTTCGTAGCTGAACTCTCTACAAGGTAACTTCTTCTAGCTGATCTCTCTACAGGGTGGTTTATTTGTAGCTGAACTCTCTACAAGATAACTTCTTCTAGATTATCTCTCTACAGGGTGATTTGTTTGTAGCTGAATTCTGTATAGGTGATTTGTTTACAGCTGAGCTCTTTGTAGCTGAATTCTCTACAAGGCATCTTCTTCTAGCTGATGTCTCTACAAGGTCCCTAGTTTGTAGCTGAGCTCTCTACATGGTGGTTTTCTTTGTAACTGAACTCTCTACAAGGTGACTTCTTTTAGCTGATCTTTCTACAGGGTGATTTGTTTGAAGCTGAACTCTCTACAAGGAAACTTCTTTTAGCTGATATCTCTACAGGGAGATTTGTTTGCAGCTGAACTCTCTACATGATGGTTTCTTTGTAGCTGAACTCTCTACAAGGTAACTTATTCTAGCTGATCTCTCTACAGGGAGATCTGTTTGTAGCTGAACTCTCTACATGATGGTTTCTTTGTAGCTGAACTCTCTGCAAGGTAACTTCTTCTGTTGATCTCTCTACAGGGCGATTTGTTTGTAGCTGAACTCTCTACATGGTGGTTTCTTTGTAGCTGAACTCTACAAGGTGATTTCTTCTAGCTGAACTATCTCTTTCCATTGTTGCATGAACCCCCTACAAGGTAACTTCTTCTAGCTGATCTCTCTACAGGGTGAATTGTTTGTAGCTGATCTCTCTACAGGGTGACTTGTTTGTAGCTGATCTCTATAAAGGTTACTTGTTTCTAGATGATCTCTTGAATTCTCTTTGGGGTGACTGCTCTATTAGGATGACTGCTCTATTAGAGTATCTCAATCTCGCACTTGCTGCACCAAGTTGGATTTCGTGTTATAACTCCGTGGCTTTAAGTCTGATTCTTTTACACCATTGATGAGCCTTTCTAAGATGATTACTCCATCTGTACAATGATTTTCAAAGTATTACCCCAAGCGATTTATCTGGTAGGCGTGGCAAGCAGTTGTTTTTTTATTAGCTAATCTCGATTGCGTAATTGTTACACACTGTTGGTTTTTTTGTTGTATCTTCCTGGTTTTTAACTCGATTTCTTTCAAACCACAAAAGGTTTGAGGTTCAGTAGTTAACCTATTCATCCACCGATTTTCAGCTTCTTCCCATACGCGGTTTACCCTGTAGGCGTGACAACATATTGGTGTTATTTTTCGTGAATAATCGCTCATAACTCTTTGCCTGTTTATCGTATTCCAGCCAAAGTTGGTACCAAGATGCGCCTTTATACCCCCCCTTCTGTGTGCCAAATTTCAAGGCAATCGGATATGGCATTCACGTTTTATAGCAGTTTTTGTAAGTGTGCGACAAGAGGAAGAAAAATAAGAAGAAAACGAAGAAACTAAGCCAATTTTTGAAGTCGCATAGCTCGGGAACGCGTGAAGCGATTGCGCTCAAATTTGGAATTTGGAGTACTGAAGTTGGAGGGAGTCTCCACAGCAAATATCGTCTTGTTTCGTCAAGGCAGCACAGAACTACGGAGGTGCGAAAATTGCATTTTCTTTCTTCCTGTCAATATACTCACGGGTGTTACTCGTCGGCTTCTTAGGCCGCACGACACACTACTGTGTGTCTTGATATCCCGGCACGAGGGTGATATCATTGTTATTACACGAGTCCGAGGCGGAGCCGAGGACGAGTGTAATAACAATGATATTATCCAAGTATACGGGATATAACTATTTTATATCCCAGTGCGCGGGAGTGCGCAGAAGTTTACGGATAGTAAATTAAGTTCCGGTTTGAATTCCTGTAACTGTGCTCAAGATTTCGTCCAAATTGTGTGGAGATTCTACTTCGTAGCTACAAGAGAGACCTTACATACTGCCAACAAACTGTAGCAAAGGGCGGTGTTATGAAGCAGCGGTTCCAGGTACGATTCACCTTCGTCAGAAGTTGGTATGGTGGTGTCGCGTGGTGTGCAAGAGAAAAATAAAGACCACCAAGTGGCTACCATAGTCCGAGATAGAATGATGAAGCTAGAGGAAGTTAGTTCTTCACCATAGTGACCGTTGGGAGTGATTGCTGGAGCGAAAATCGTCACAGACTATTCTTGACATTTGTTAAACTATCGTATTGGTAACTTGTAGTGTTATTGTGTAAAGGATTAACAGTTTTCTTGTAAGATTTAGCTATAGTTTTAAGTGCTGTATTGGTGTGTTTTGTATCAATATTTTCTTTTTTGGCTCTTTGTTCCATTGGTAAACACTGCCATTCGCGGTTAATATGATGTCACGATAGAGACTGAGTGGCTCCGCAACAGGGTGATAAGTTAGTTATCACTGGGTGATAACTAATATATCGTACAGTAGCAGCGCCGCTCTGTCTAGCTGTATGGTAGTTATAACCCAGCGCGGCGCTTTGATACTCCCACGCACTGGGATGTAATTTAACATACAATACCACTCAAATATAACATGCGTGGTGCAACAAAGTGTGGTACTAAACACAACAAGCGTGTTCAAACATTCACACATCTGAAAAATGCATAGCTACGTACGTGCATAGATGCAAGACTTCAACTCGCATGTACATCTGTGTATACAAGATTGGAACTCATGTGTAGCTACACACATCTAGGCTGGTGAGCTGTGTAGTTACAGGTTGTCCAATAACCAACTTGCATTAATATAAGTGTACTTAGCTAAACTATATTTTGGCCAGCTCCTTGGGTTGTAATGCTTGTAAATAGCAACGAGTACACAGTGTTTAGTTAGCCAGAGAAACATTTCCCAATGCACACACTATCAGGTACATGCTATTAATTATGAACTTATCATATACCAACCACTAAACTAGAATACAGTTAGCTGTATATACCTCTAAAATTCAAGACAAGACACTGAGAACCCTGGGTGTGTGGTATACAAAGTAATGATCATATGCACACACACACACACTTTAGTCCAGTAATCCAGTCCAAAAATCCGGTCCAGTCCAGTACACCTCTTGGCTGTATAGCTAATAATCTGGATCTCAAGAGTAGAATCTCTGGACTTCTAATTCAACACACTGCATTCAAACATTTTACGATCTCCACTGTTACTAAAAGCCTTAGACAATGGCATGTAAAGAATGCTTTGATATTTGCAAAGTATGCAGGATTTTTATTCTAGTAAGACACCTGTAAACATGTGGAACCTAGTAAGACACCTAGTCACAAACTTCAACAAACAAATTGCATACTTTGTGGGTTCATAACAAAATTCCAGTCACCACAGGCCATTGTCTAAATTACTAAGACATGCATTGCTAGGATTCTTCAGTGGATAAACAGCCCTCAGGAATGATGTAATAATCACCTTGGCTCCGCCTACATCATTCCTTCAGGTTGTTTATACCACTGAAGACTCCTAGCAATGCATATCTTACCTATACTTGTTAACAAGCAGTCAGCGTGGTATAATTATGCTAATTGCTTGTTTATATCTATGTTTGAATGTTCTAACATATGGTAGAATCTATACAGTTTATCATTGAATATCCTAATCCTGCTACTTAAGGTGAGTTGGCAGTCATCATTAACTTCATGACACTGTTTTCAAGTGTTACAGCTCTACTGTACATTGTAACAGTTGTACATGTGATCCACCCATGGTTTAATGGTGGCTAGGGCTGGTATCCACAGGTTACTCCAGCTATGGAAGAACACAACACACATGAATTATGAGCTCGGTAGCTATTTCCTGTGGTACAACAATGTTTCATTTTGGCATTTATGCATAATTTTAATATTGTAGCAGCTAGCTACATTTCGAGCCATGCACGTATTCTTCAGCTACCTACATGTGTACTGTAGCTACTGTAATTTTGCTCAGCTCATAAAGTACACTACACACATGCTACAGGCATCACGTGTGTGGTGGTGCTGCCTTCACATGTGTGTCAGTGCTGCCTGCCTTCATGCGTGTAGTTGCATGTAGTCAAGACCAAACTGTTTAGTTCAGGTGTGTCTGTTATGCTTTGTATATGTGACCAGATTTTAGAAAACCGATCCAAATTGCACATCAGGCAAAATCAAACTAACACCACCAGTGGATAGCTACACTATCGTACTACTAGTTTTGACCCTCAATACTACTCAAACTACCCGAGGCTGGTTTTAACAGACGTCCTTTCTGCATGGTGTGGAGTGCTCAAATGGCGGTTTCAGGCCTTGTGAAGGACCTGGCTTGGCAAGAATCAGTGGTTTGCTGGTGGACAGCCCTATAATGTTGGCCAGGCATTTTCTCTGTCGATTTTGCTACATATCAGCCACTAAGGAGCCAGCACAGCCCTGTAATCTCGTGTCTGGACTCCAATCGTGGTCTGCCTCCATTTTGAAGTCTATCTCTTGCCCTCCCCGCCACCTCCCACCCTCCACCCCTTTGTGAGCACTCGTGATACTACTTTGCTCGTCCAACTGCTCAGATTTTCTATCTTATTTGGCGGGAAACTCTACAAGCAGCTACAAGTACTGGAAGTGGTCTGAAAGGTAAAAGATTGATGCATCTTTTGTGTAAATTTCATACACGTGCTTGCTATCCTTGGATAGTTATGCTGGCTTCAATTCTTTAAAACCGTTTATCTCGAAACTTCCAATGTGCGATTTGGATCATTTTTCCAAAATCCAGTCACATATGTGACTGGATCTACGAAAACCGTTCTTATCGCCCAAGACAGGAAGTTTGATTTTTTCACACAAACACAAGGCTTAATGAATCCACTATCAAATTTCACTGCCACAGTCAACCAGAGTAAAGTGGTCTACTTTTGCTGGCTGCTTTTTTAGAGCACAGTCGCCAGCCGTACGAGTGGTCTGGGGTCTTGATGAAGCCCTGGCCAACCTGGTGATGGCTGTGTGTGGCTGTACAGCTCCATGGTGTTGGACAATGGCCTGTGGTGTAAGTTTCCTTTCATTTTAGCCAGTTCTGAACCCTGAATGGCCTATAACTTGGCCTAATTCATCCCAGCACGTTTCTTTTCAATTTTTGAACAACATCTTTCCCACCTTCCAGGGCCCCCCCCCCCCCGCCTTGCACCATTCTGGAGCTCGCCAGATACAGACAACCTCGGTTTAAAAACTATCTAAAATGGCGGGAAACTTAGCTGTTGACTACTTCTTCAGTGGATGATCAGGAAGGTAAGAAATTATTGTGAAACGTGTGAAAATTTGGTATGCGTAGCTACCACCATTGGCCAGCTACAACACACTGAATCTTTAAAACCGACGTTTCTCGATACTTGTAAATGGGCGATAAGACTGGTTTTCCCAGAGACAGTCACATATGTTGTTATACTGTAATCTACAACACTTGGTAGCAGTCTCTTGTATCCCTGCCAAATAGACAATGGAATGTATTACTACCTGAATCTGCGATGTACACACATTCATCAATCGGATTTCTTTTTTATTGCTTCTCTGTTTTCTATGGCAATGTAAGTTAATCTGGGGAGATTCTTGTGCGTCCTCGTATTCGTTCCGTCTCAACCCAGTACCTGACTCGGTATACCCAACTACAACATGTTCGGTCTCATGATACTACTCTTTTTTTTCACACGTGAGTATACAACACTCCCCCCGTTGACCAGGTTACAAGCTGGTCAACTGAAGATAAATCAAGCCTTAATCTACAAAGTCTTACATACACATATACATAAGTATCAAGTATAAGTGTTATTCAACTGGCTGACCACGGTTTTCATCCATTCTCTTGCTTTCTGAGCTGCTGCTCTTCTGGGCCGGTTACTGATAGGTACATCTTCTACTGGCGTCTCCCAGGTTTCAGTACCCTTCTCTTCATCTGTTTTGGGATTGCTCACTTCTTGGCATGTAATCTCCAACGGATAAAGACACTTCAGGGGTCTCCTCAATATGGTACTTGAAGATCTTGAAGGAACCCGAATTTCAGCACCTCTGATCTGCTTGTCTGACCCTCTCAGGAGCTTCTCAATCCTAGCCGAACTTCCAGAAACCTCTGGAATTCCTCTCATCATGTAACAATACAATATATCCTTGATTCAGTTCTTGCTGTGAAGCTGAATGAGTACCTCCATTGTGACGATGACATTCTCGTAGTTTGAGCAGATATTCAGACTTCCATCACTTCCAGAAATGAGCTATTATGCGATCAAGGTACCTTACTCTCTTGCTCAATGCGTCCTGTGACACCTCAGGAGGCCTCTCCTCGCTTGCTGCTGGCAAACTCAATAAACGGCGTCCAACTAGAAGGTGTGACGGTGTCAGTGGTTCCTCGATGTCTTCAGTGGACACGTAAGAAAGAGGACGTGAATTCAGGATCATCTCTGTTTCAGTGACAATTGTTGTCAACTCATCATAAGTTATATTGGCTCGGCCGATCGTTTTCTTAAGACATCTCTTCATAGCTCTTATCATCCTTTCAAATATCCCTCCCCACCAGGGGCCTTCTCTAAATTGAATGACCATTCCACGCCAATATTGGAGCTGTATCCCTGCACAACTTCATGACTGCTCAACTTATGAATGGCCTTAGCTGCTGCCTTGAAGGTCTTGCCATTGTCTGAAATCATTCTGCAAAGAATGCCTCGTCTAGCAACAAATCGCTTAAAGCAGCGGAGGAAGCTAACAGTGGTCAGGTCAGGGACAAGTTCTAAATGAACTGCTCAGACAATACAGCATGTATATAAGCAGATCCACACCTTCCTAGTTTTAACCAGTCCTTGTGTCTTGACATACAACGGGCCTGCAAAATCAACACCCGTGTATGAAAATGGAGGTAGCTCCTTGATTCTAAACCCATGAAGAGGGGGTGGTGGTGGCAGGGCATAAGGGAGTCCCTCTAGTTTTCGACAGATGAATATTGATGAATAACCTTTCTGACAAATTGTCGGCCCTTGATGATCCAATACTTGGACCATCTCAGTTAATGTTTCCTTAACCCCATTGTGCATAACCCTTCTGTGGGCATCTTCGACAATCAAAGTGGTGTACGGATGTTCCTTAGTCAGTAGTGCAGGGTACCTGGAGTCATAAAAAATGTCTGCATTCCCCAACCTACCCTTGCAATGCCACACTCCCTTCTCAAGATAGAGTCCGAATTGGTGCTCCCTCATATTGAATGTGTCACTCTCCCTCAAGCAAGACTGTGCCTCCTTGACCCAGAGGGTTTCAGCTGCCTGTATCTCTGATGCTTCCAGTGTGGTTGACATCTGGAATTCCTGTCACTGGACCCTGGCCTTCAGTAATCTACAAAACCTCATAACATACGCCGTAACTCGCAACAGCTTGCCTAGGAAGCTAAAATGTGTACAGGTTATGATTCTTCCAACACCATGAGAATCAGCTGACACAACCATGACATGTTGAGAGCTGACCTTCATCTCCTTCATGTATTCCTCAGGCATGATCAATTCCTCTTCAACTTCTGGTTCCACTTGAACCAACCAGGGAAGACCATGTCGCCACAGAACACTCCCAACCAAATCTGTAGGTGATACACCTCTAGAAGGTAGATCGGCTGGATTGTCCTCTCCAGCACAAAATTTCCATTGATTGTGTGGGACTAACCTTCTTGTAGTGTTGACTCGGTTCTGAACAAATGGTTTCCACTCCTTCGTGAGTCCCTTGATCCAACATAAGGCAACCTTAGAGTCAGTGTAGCAAGTAATTGAAGCAGTTGGCATATCATCTTTCAATACATCCGTGACTGTGTTTATCAAATTGGCAAGCAAGAGAGCTGACAAGAGCTCCAGACGTAGTATCGTCTGCTTACTCAATGGCGCAACCCTTGTCTTAGACGCAGCAAAGCTTGTTGAAGTCCCACAAGAGGTCTCAATCTTCACATACACTACAGCTGCGTATGCACCAAGTGATGCATCGCAAAATCCATGAAAGCTGCACTTGCTTGCTGCCTCAGTAACACTCCAGAAGTAACACCTTGGTATAGATGTCACAATTCCCTTGAACCCAGAGAGCAAGGTATTCCACTTGTTCAGTAATTGGCCAGTAAAGGGCTCATCCCACTCTACTTTACTTGCACACAACTCTTGGAAGAACATCTTAATCTGTATAATCACTGGTGACATAAAGCCAAGGGAGTCATAGAGTCTGGCTGTTATGCCTACTATCTCTCGCTTGGTGGCCTTCAATCCCTTCATTACATTAGCCAGTTCATTGAGGTCAAATATTAAGGTATCTTGAATGAAGTTCCATCTTAGCCCCAGTATCTTCTGTTCACCATCTGAATGTTGCTTATTACCAAGGACATCCTTAGTATAGCTCTTGTCTTCTTCAACAGTATTGGGGTCATCATGAATCAGGCCCTCATTGTCCTGCTCCATCAGTTCTACACGACGGCTTAGTGATATTGAGTTTGTAACAAACTTATGCAGGTTGAAGCCTCCCTTAGCCAAAATCTTCTTGGACCTTGTATAAAACTGGAATGCAGAGTCATCATCATCTGCACCAGCACTGATATCATCAACGTAGATTGACCTCATAAACAAACTGGTTAAGTCTGGATCATGTACACTAAATTGTTCCATATGGTGCTTAATGGTTGCATTCAGAAGGAAAGGGCTAGAAGATACCCCAAAGACCACCCTGGTAAATCTCTCAACATCTGATACATCATTGTTCACATCCTTCACCCATAGGAACCGTAACACATCACGATCTTCATTCTTTACGGCTACCATCAAGAAGGCCTTTTCTATGTCAGCTGCTATTGCCATTCTGTGAACTCTAAAACGTAGTAATATGTCCATAATTCTTTGTCCTGACTTAGGTCCTGTATACAGACAGTCATTCAAGGATGGACCAAGGGTTCGAGAAGATGCATCATATACAATCCTAAGTTTCGTAGTGGTTTTATCTTCCAGAAGGACAGCATGGTGTGGCAAATAATGTACTAAATTGCAAGTGGGCATCTTTGGCTCTACAGGTTCGACAATTCCTCTTCTGATCTGCTCACGTATCACAGCATCATACTGATGCAGGATCTCGGGACTATGTCTAAGTCGCCTGAGTAGTCCAACTAGTCTTTTCAGGGAGAGATCATAATTATTGGACAGTGGAGCATGTGACTCCTTCCATGGAAGAGAAACCTCGTATCTTTCACTGTTAAAACGAATAGTACTCTCAAACTCATTGTATACTGTGACTTTATTGGGCTGGATACCAAATGACTCTAAGTCCCAAAACATTTTCAACTTCTTGTCTAACTCTTGGTCTGTGTCTTGGGAAATGTGTGCATCAATTACCATAGTATGTGTCACAACAAGATTGGTGCAGATGTGGCATGAGATTCCTTCCACTGGACCAGCTAGAACCCATCCTAGCCTCGTTCGAATTGCCGTAGGACCAATATCTGCATTGATAATATCGCCAGTCACCAACTTCCAGTAATTATCTGATCCAACCAGGACATCAACACTGAGTGTGTCTTCTTCAGTAGCATAGTCTGCCAATTCTAAGCCGGCTAGATGGGGATAGCTCTCTGAAGCATACATTGTGGGTTGGCTGGTTAACGGCTCACAGATAAGTGGTACTGTTAAGAAGGAGAACTGCATACTCCTCCCATCCTTCAACACCATGCCAAGTGATACCACATCACAAACTTGTTTTGCTTCCAACTGGGATCCAAAAGTCCTTATTAACATCGTCTCCGAGCATTTTGGAGTCAGGGATAAGGAATTGGCTACTTGTTTTGTGACATAGGATCGTTGGATACCGCAGTCAAACAATATTCGGGCCTCTATTCTCTTCTGAGGGTCATTAACCTTAAATACTATGGCTCTAGCAGTCTGTAGTAACACAGGTGCCCTAACAGATCCACAATTCAATGCTGATGTAGTGGATATAACTTCATTGGTTTGATCATTCACTCTGTTCTGATTGAACAAGTCTCCTTGGCGACAACTCGATGGTAAATCTTGTGTACCTGGTGCTCTGGGAATACTTCCATGGGACTCACCACAGATACTGACATGATGCTTACCCCCACAACTGCCACACCTTACACTCGCACGGCATTCCCAACTCATGTGATTCTTTCGTAAGCAATTGAAACATCGCCCCGACTTTCTCAGTATTTGTTTTCGGGCTGTAACATCAACTATTGTCTTACGTGAGGTCGACGAATGATTGTGGCGGCAATACGCGCACTTGGGCTGAACTGCACCACTTGCTAGCAGCATAGCAGCTGTGGGTGGTTCTGTGCGGGTCTTTCTCGGCATGTAGTTGCCAATGGAAGCCCTCTCCCTAGCATCAATCTCTCTGTCAATTAACTGCATCAGTCTGTCTAGGTTCCACTCCTCGTCTGGCACTTCACGATTCACTAGTAGTCTAAACTCCTGGGGTAACTTAGTCATTAGTACTGAAGACATTAGACTGCCATAGGATGTTGCAGGGATTCCCAAGGATCTGAGACCCCTAATATGAGATTCTACTGTATCATGAAGGTGCCTGAGACCTTTCAAGTTGTGTTGTGAAGTGATAGTATCAACACTTAATAAATTCTCCATATGTTTGTCAATGATCTGTTGTTTATTCCCAAAGCGTTTCTTTAAGATTGATACTGCTTCAACATAGTTAGGTGCTGTCAACTTTAGTCCTGACACAGCTTCAGATGCAGGACCTTCTAGCAATGACTTAAGATAGTTAAATTTGTCAATGTTCGACAATCCAGGATTACTATCAATAGACGACTTAAAGGTGTCCCAAAAGGTAGACCATTGAGTAATATCTCCATTGAATCTTTTCAGAGACAACTTTGGCAGCTTCACCTTAGTAATGTGTTTCAGGGACATAGTTGGTATATGGCTAGCAAGTGAGACTGTGGGTGGACGGAGAGTTGAGTCACTGAATAGTGTTCCATGATCGGTTGAAACTACTGAGGTACTTATTGGTCAGAGTGAGGGAACACTAAAGATAGGAGTGGGCAGTCATGGTAGTTCTATTGAAACCGTGTTAGTTGTCAATGCACTAGAGGTCATACTGGTGACTGCAACTGATATAGAAGTGGTGTGTGACCCACCAGCAGAATCAACAGTAGTAGAGGGTGATGGTGACGGAATGTCATCAAGTAGGGTAGAGATGCTTGTAGTGGTTGTGGCAGATTCGGTGGCAGCCTGGTAGAGGTGCTTGTAGTGGTTGTGGTAGATTCCGTGACATCACTCGTAGATACTGCACCACTGTTAACCTCATCTGATTCAGCTCTAGAAACTTCAGCTGGTGGATTTTGTTTAGACTTTCTACCCTCAATAGCTGCAGTAGCATCAATGATGGCCACTTGAATCCTCTCTCGGAAAATATCCGCCTGCTCAATTTTGTCTTCAACCTCCTCATCATCTAAAAGTACTAGGATCTCCTCATCCAGCTGTTTTAAGGTATCAAGCTTCTCTTTCAGAGTAATTGTACACTGTTCTAACTTGGAGTCAGGGTTTTCTGTAGATTCTATGGTTTCATACAAGGCAGCAATTGTATGCTTGGCAGGCGACTTATGTCCCCCTCTGACTTTCTTCTTTCTACTCAAGCCTTCTGACATGATGTTTTAGTCTGTCTACTCTTAGTTACTTCTATAATAAATACTACTCACGTACTCCATGATTCGGTGTATCCTGTGGTAGCAATCGGCTCACCAGGATTCCCGCCACTCTTCACTCTCCAATTGGAGAGCACTAACTAAATACGAAAGAAAACAAGAACATACTACTCCTTAATACACTTTGAGACTCGCCTCTTAGGGTACCATTGATCCGGTACCAAGGATTTCTCGTTTGTGGTAATGCGAGCCTCTGTCAACGTAGGCATGCTCGTGGGTCGGTGTAGTAATTGAGCAGTGAATCGGTAGAACGCTGCTCCGGCTCGAAGGACCATGTAAGTTAATCTGGAGAGGTTCTTGTGCGTCCTCGTATTCGTTCCGTCTCAACCCAGTACCTGACTCAGTATACCCCAACTACAACGTGTTCAGTCTCGTGATACTACTTTTTTTTCACACGTGAGTATACAACAGGCAATAAGGAGTGGACTGCTAATTTATTTAGCAACTTATGTTGAATAGTCTTTGAGTTATAGCACCATATACCGTATTTGACTAGTTAATAGCCGCAGTTATTATAATCTTCAGCAAGGAAAACCCTATGCTACTATGCAAAGGCAACTACCATCCAAGGGTGGGTACTATAGGCTTGTGTGGCAGCAGCCCACAGCATTTAAATTGATTCACAAGTGACTGACCTTGGTTAATCATCCAGTAATACTATCCTTCCTTTAAACTTCTTTCAAAAATGTTATTTCCTGGCTTAAAACAACATTAATTATAGTACTTTCCTTACATCTCTCCATGCACACAAAAAGAGGGCTGTCCAATAAAAATGCCATTACAGCAAACATCAAGACACACGATAGTGTGTCATGCGGCCAAGTACAGCCAGTGCAGGAGTGCAACAGACAAGTGTGTATTTTACAGAAACCAAGAAAACGCCGTTTTCACGTATTCATAGCTCGATAATGGCAGAACAGAAATTAACTAATTTGCTGTGGTAATTCCCTCGGGTTAGGGCACTTCCCATTCCAAGTTTGAAGTGAATCCACCCATCCATTACTGAGATATGTGCCTTCAAAGTTTGTCTTATTTTCTTCGTATTTATCTTCTCAATTTTTTCTTCCTTGCACACTTTAGAAAAATCATGATAACTCACGCATGCTTTGGTCGCTTTACTTAAAAGTTGGGTGGCAGTACGAGTGTAATACTGTACATTTACAGCCCAATTTTGGTACAAATCAGACAAAGAACAAAGGAGTTATGCGCGATTTTTCAAAATTCCAAAGGCGATTTGTTGTCACACCTCCAGGGTAAACTACTTGGTAGAATAACTTGAACATCGGTCTGTACATGGAGTAGCTATCGTAGTGCAAACCTTTTGTGGTTAGAAAGAAATTGCACTAACAGTCATGGAGTTTTAACAAAATTTTCGATCATGTGTAAAATTTTGGGATCAAAATATTCTAATAGAGCAGTCACCTCCTTCTTTTTTGTCTCGCACACTTTAGAAAATCGTAATAACTCACGCATGTTTTGGTCAATTTACTTAAAATTTGGATGGTAGTAAGCGTGTAATACTGTAAAGTTACAGTCCAATTTTGGTACAAATTAGACAGAGGCCAAAGGAGTTATGCACGATTTTTCAAAATTTCTAAGGCGATTTGTTGTCATACCTCCAGAGTAAACCACTCGGCAGAATAACTTGCAAATCGGTCTGTACATGGAGTAACTATTGTAGTGCAAACCTTTTGTGGTTTAAAAGAAATCACACTAACAGTCATGGAGTTATAACAAATTTCCAACTATGTCCAATATTGCGGGATCGAGATATTCTAATAGAGTATTCACCGCAGGTAAAAAGGTGCACAAAAAATGTCAAAAAAAATTACCAGAGTTTGAACCAGGGACCTCCATACGTATCTAACACCCGCATCCTTAACCACTGAACCACTGCTATCTTGGCTGCTCACCTTCATTTATTTCTGCTTTATAAATGAAAGCTCATCAACATTTGTAATTCATAGAACGGAAATTCTAGAACATTCTACATGCATTGTATTGAAGCGCTCAGAAAAAAAATGTGTGCTCTATTAGAGTAGCTACTACAAAAAATTATGAAAAAAGCCTTTACTAAGTGTGTTATGTGGCCAAGTACAGCTGGTGCAGGCAGGTGGGCGACATACTCATTTTACGGAACTAAAAATTGCCGTTTTATGTATCTGTTGCTCCATAGTCTTGATTGGTGTTAATCGATAACTATTTCTGTTATGGAAGCTTTCATTCCTAATTTGAGTCGAACCTGTCCAGCTATCATTGGGATATACATGCCTTCGTGAAATGGGTGAGAATGGAGCTTGTCTAGACGTTTCTGCTTCAGGATTCTGGGGAGGCGCGTAAACCACAGAAGGCATTTTTGATGTCAAAGTGTTTAATGCTAATGCACCTTCATATTGTGGTACCCAAGTATCCTCACTTTATCGATGTTTTGAATGTGAGAAACAACGCAACTATGAACAGGGTAGTACTATTGAAATGAGATGGGTTGTTTTACCTCACTTGTATTTCAACCGTGATTTGGTGGTATTGATCGTGCTGCTGCTGTATTATACAGAAGACTTTCATTCCTTGTCTCTTCAGAAGGAGTCCTGTGATGTTATGGCTGTGTTGCAGGATTAGTTATTCTTTGTTACGCTGCACTCTATGTGTTTGAGAGGAGCTAGATTACACATCAGGGCTGTGCACCACTTTCACTAGGAGCACCGGTTTGTCTATATAGCACTTCTAACATATTTAGTGCTATAGTTGTAGGGGTAGTGGAAAAGGGTGCTGGTATATAGCCCTACAAATAAAAGTAAAATTTAAAAGATATACATGCCTTCACCAATTTATCTTATTTCAGTTCTTCATTTACCACGTAGTCTTTGATGATTCCTTTATATTAAAGGGGGAAAAGATCAAAAGGAATTATCAAGGCCAACCATATATGCTGGCTTTGGTACTTGCAATTACAAAGACAAGTGATATCCACACAAAAACAGCCAAGCTGTGAATAAGGGTGCGGCGTTAAAATTCCTGGGTGAAAAAAGTTGTGAAATCAAGGGTGGCGGCCAACAAATGGCTGCATGCAATGATGCTATGCTAATAAATTTTAATAATGGCTATGTGCATTGTTAAAACTTATTAGCATTAACATCATTGCAGCCATTTGTTGGCTGCCACCTTTGATTTCACAACTTTATTCACCCAGGATTTTTAAGGCCGCACCTTTTTTCACTGTTTTTGTGTGGATTGTATCTACTGCACCATAAATAAGTATCCTTTAGTGACTGGAGACACAGAAGCAAAGACAGTAATACACTTCATGAACAAGAGAATCCAAAGGTCCAATTGCAAATCCAATGGTATTTGTTCCTGATTTAATGGTACTTGATCCTGGTTTGATGGTATTTGATCCTGGTTTAATTCTACCTTTGTTTTTTGTATGCTTTTAGCCGATCATACTGCATGTAAATTTACTCACGAATTTTATTCCTATTATTTCAGAATTACTCCTTATTCTTCTAACCACCTTATCAGCAGATTTCTAGTCAAGGACAGAATCCTTGCATACAATTTAAAGGCCAAGCTATTATCTCAGTTTTATCTGGCTATACGTATATACTATGAGCACCAGCCTAGTAAGCCTTTAACTGATTAGCTGGTTATTATACTCTATATTTGTGCCTAAGTCATTACATTATCTAATAAATTTGCATATAACTGACTGTCTACAATACCTTTCTAGCTTGTGAATAACTGTTTTAAAGTATCATTAATTAATTTGCTCTAATAAAACAGTCATGTTAAAAGTTATCTAATAATTTATTGCTAATTCAGTTGTATTAGAGTATGCGAATCTCAAGCAATTACAAGCAAGAAGCTATAGTGTATCATTATCCCTCATTTGTGACTGGATCTGCAAAAACCTGACATATTGACACTAGCCTACATTTTACTGTATAAAGCTTTGATTAGAGTAGTTTGAAGATTTTTGTTTTGTTGCAGTGAACGAATACGTGAGTTATGGGTGTTTGTTTACGTCATGTCAAAGCAATAGTAAGCAGTCAATATTGTATTTGAATGTAGTGAAGAAAGGTAATACAAAGGTAATGCAAAGAAAACTTCACCCAGCAATGGACTCCCCTATTCATGAGTCTGTGTATGTCATTGCGTTCGTACGTTGCAATTGTTTTTGTAAACGCCTGTAATTTAATACTTGGTGTACAAATTGATCTTTCTGCTGTAGTTACTTTGTAGGATTGTAACTCTAAAAGTTATTTGCATATGAGGCTGAAACTTTGCCAGAGGCACACACTTCGCTAAGTAGATCATAAATATTTAACAGTAAAGAATTCAAACATGCACCATTATGTTAGGTTTTGCAGATCTGGTCACATTTTATGATAGCATTATGCTTGATGCTTCAGGCACCTGTTGCTTAAAATAAGACCGTATAATTGTCTAGTACATTTCTGTACTGCTACTGTCTCTATAAACAAAAATTGTGGAAATAAGAGCCTGGTAATCCATGTTATAGCAGTCAAGATACTCTAATAGAGCAGTCAGGTTTGAACTTGTATTTGTGACTGGCTTAGCAAAAGCAGGTCATTCCTTAAATTGCTTCTCTGCTATCTATGGTAATGAAGGAGTGGACAGCCAAAGTTTCAGCCTTTAACGTTGAATAGACGTGGAGTTAAAGTGCTAGACAGTTGGAACAGTAATAAATTTGATTTGTACAGAAACAATATATGTGACCGAATTTTGGAAAACCGTCGATATATGCACAACAGTTCTTTAGAAATAAAACGCATTTAAAAACTATGGGTAAAAAACGCAAGCTCCAGAAAAAAATTATGCAAGTTTTTATCGCCTTGCTGGTGAGCAAATTAAGCTGCCAATGGATAAATCCTGGACATCATTGTGTTCGCCTATTCATCGGGAGTACAAAACTCTTTGTTTCATCTCCATACACAAAAAGATTCCAAAGTTACAGACGTTTGTTTACGTTGCGGTGACGAAAGAATTTACCGACAATCGTTTTTCTGTGAATTTGCTTTCCTTCTCGAACACAGAAGCATGCCTGGTGAACAAAACTATACCTTGATGGATGCACGAATTCATGGTGAACACAATGAGCCAAGATTCAAGTCCGTACGTCATTATGTCAGTAAGTTATGATGGTTTATGTAAGCACCTGTAGATTCTTTTCTCGATAGCTTCTGTACATGTCAGATTATTTGCTCGTCTGGCTGTCTAGTACTGTATTTCCAACGCTGCCTAACTTAGGAAACTGAAACTTGGCTAGTCCATTCCTCTGCCCCTGTAGAAAACAAAGAACAAATAAAATGCATTTTGAATTTTGTGCAGATATTGATGGTTTTCTAAAATTAGGTCACGTATTACCCGCTGAGCAGAAACCGACTGTTTTCGCACATTCTTCAATTTCCATTTTATTACTTCTCTGTTATCTATAGTAACAAAGGAGTAGACAGCCAAAGTTTCAGCCTTTTGTGATGAATAGTCTTGGAGTTATAGTGATAGAAAGTTGGAACAGGAATACACTCAATTTGGGTGGTGGCAAAGGGTGCTGGTAATTATTATGTGTATTATTATAAGTATTATTATGAGTGCTACCTTTAAAAGTTCAACCATTTTTCTTGGTCACCACATTTGATTTCATAATTTTATTTACCCAGGCTTTTTTGAAAGCTGCACCCTTGTTCACAGCTTGGCTGTTTTTGTGTGGATATAATTATACATAACATGCAGTAAATAGTTTTTTTTGGGTTTTTTTTTTGCTTTGCATTTATGTTACCTTCATCAGCACCTTGTAATAACAATGATGATGATGATGATTATGACCTTGTCATACCCAGATTGATAATTATAATAGTGGTATTCTAAATATTTACCTAGCAATTGCTTAGACAATTGTAGGAGATTGAATGATGTTAAGTGTTTACTGTTAAACAAACAGTTGATCTAATAATAGAAAGAATGATAAAATACATGTTTTTCCCACCAAAAAGTATGCTACAAATGCAACTAAGGTAGCCAACATACAAGTAATGATGTAAAATACTACAACAACTTAGCCTGAGTACACACGAACATTTATTCACATACAAAGCAATGACAAACTAAAATCCAATCACTGCATATGCAAAAAACGTTCGTGATTTATAACATAAAGTAATTTAATAATATTATTGGGCAGGCGCCCACAACAGATTAATCATGGATAGGGAATGCTCGATTGTATGGTTCAACTCTGACATGTTACGTACTACACGTACTAGTAGCCATGCATGATCACTACTTTGCTGGAGAAGTATACATTCATGATTATGAGTGCAGACAATACTGACATGCCTAACCTTGGGGGTGACACTAAAACCGTGGCTAAGACATGCCGTTCTGGCACAGTAAATTGCTGGGCTGCAATCATATTTGCTCCGTTTCTCTTGCATGAGTAGCACAGATTTTTTTTTTCACTTTCACTGAAATTTGTATCCCTGTTCAGGTGGTCTTGTGCATCACTGGCTATACCGTCACGCATATAATATAGCAGTTTAGTGAGTAGCAAGGTGAATAGCTACCCACTTATGCACTCGTTATATGAGTCCTGCATCAACTGATCCATGAAAAAGTTTTTTAATTGTTGGAAAATTGCTGGAAAACATTTGTGAATGCATCTAAAATTGTGAAATTCACGAATATTTTCTTCCGTGAATCATTCCCATTGTACGGTACTTGCAATGCACAGGTACTGATTAATGTAGTATTATAATTGATTCACATAGCCAAAATTGCAAGGTAATAATATTATCTAATCCAAAACAGCCAAGCTGTAAAAAAGTGTGCGGCCCTCAAAAAGGCTATGGTGAAAAAAGATGTGAAATCCAAGGTGGCGGCCTGTGATGGTAGGTTAATGGTAAAAATTTTAATAACGACAATTCAGGTGAATTTGGTGCCGCTTGACCACATCTTTTTTCACCATAGCCTTTTTGAGGGCCGCACACTTTATTTACAGCTTGGCTGTTTTGGATTAGATTTCACTTCTTTTTGTATTTGTATACCCCAAAGCCGGCCTATGGCCTGCTTTGGGACTTTTTTAACCTATCTCTTTTCTTTACCACAGGGAGAAGAAAAGATGAAGCAGATGTACCTTAAATATTTCTAATTTTATCAGTAAATGTACAAATTATGTATATAATACATATATTTATTACAGAACTGTCCATGGTGGTTTCTTTGTAACTGAACACTCTTCAAGGTAACTTCTTCTAGCTGTTCTCTCTACAGGGTGATTTATTTGTAGCTGGATTCTGTACAGGTGATTTTTTTGGTGCTGAGCTCTTTACAGAATGGTTTCTTTGTAGCTGAACTCTCTACAAGGTAACTTCTTCTAACTGATCTCTCTACAGGGAAATTTGTTTGTAGCTGAACTCTCTATATGGTGGTTTCTTTGTAGCTGAACTCTCTACAAGGTGACTTCTTCTAGCTGATCTCTCTACAGAGTGATTTGTTTGTAGCTGAACTCTCTTCATGATGGTTTCTTTGTAGCTGAACCCTCTACAAGGTAACTTCTTCTAACTAAACTCTCTACAAGGAGATTTGTTTGCAGCTGAACTCTCTTCATGATGGTTTCTTTGTAGCTGAACTCTCTACAAGGTAACTTCTTCTAGCTGAACTCCCTACATGGTGGTTTCTTTGTAGCTGAACTCTCTACAAGGTGACTTCTTCTAGCTGATCTTTCTACAGGGTGATTTGTTTGTAGCTGATTTTTCTACAGGGTGATTTGTTTGCAGCTGAACTCTCTATATGGTGGTTTCTTTGTAGCTGAACTCTCTAAAAGGTGGCTTCTTCTAGCTGATCTCTCTACAGGTTGATTTGTTTGTAGCTGAACTCTCTTCATGATGGTTTCTTTAAATTTGTAGCTGAACTCTCAACAAGGTAACTTCTTCTAGCTGATCTCTCTACAGGGTGATTTGTTTGTAGCTGAACTATCTACAAGATAATTTCTTCTAGCTGATCTCTCTACAGGGTGATTTGTTTGTAGCTGAATTCTGTACAGGTGATTTGTTTGCAGCTGAGCTCTTTACACAATGCTTTCTTTGTAGCTGAACTCTCTACAAGGTAACTTCTTCTAACTAAACTCTCTACAGGGAGATTTGTTTGCAGCTGAACTCTCTTCATGATGGTTTCTTTGTAGCCGAACTCTCTACAAGGTAACTTCTTCTAGCTGAACTCCCTACATGGCGGTTTCTTTGTAGCTGAACTCTCTACAAGGTGACTTCTTCTAGCTGATCTTTCTACAGGATGATTTGTTTGTAGCTGAACTCTCTACAGGTGATTTGTTTGTAGCTGAATTCTGTACCGGTGATTTGTTTGCAGCTGAGCTCTTTACAGAATGGTTTCTATGTAGCTGAACTCTTTACAAGGTAATTTCTTCTAGCTGATGTCTCTACAGGGTCACTAGTTTGTAAATGAATTCTCTACATGGTGGTTTCCTTGTAACTGAACTCTCTACAAGGAAACTTCTCCTAGCTGATCTCTCTACAGGGAGATTTGTTTGTAGCTGAACTCTCTACAGGTGATTTGTTTGCAGCTGAACTCTCCACATGATAGTTTCTTTGTAGCTGAACTCTCTACAAGGTAACTTCTTCTAGCTGATCTCTCTACAGGGTGATTTGCTTGTAGCTGAACTATCAACAAGGTAACTTCTTCTAGCTGATCTCTCTACAGGGTGATTTGTTTGTAGCTGAATTCTGTACAGGTGATTTGTTTACAGCTGAGCTCTTTACAGAATGGTTTCTATGTAGCTGAACTCTTTACAAGGTAACTTCTTCTAGCTGATGTCTCTACAGGGTCACTAGTTTGTAATTGAATTCTCTACATGGTGGTTTCTTTGTAACTGAACTCTCTACGAGGTAACTTCTTCTAGCTGATCTTTCTATAGTGTGATTTGTTTGTAGTGGAATTCTGTACAGGTGATTTTTTTGCAGCTGAGATCTTTACAGAATGGTTTCTTTGTAGTTGAACTCTTTACAAGGTAACTTCTTCTAGCTGATGTCTCTACAGGGTTACTAGTTTGTAAACGAATTCTCTACATGGTGGTTTCTTTGTATCTGAACTCTCTAAAAGGAAACTTCTCCTAGCTGATCTCTCTACAGGGAGATTTCTTTGTAGCTGAACTCTCTACAGGTGATTTGTTCGTACAAGTTAACTTCTTCTAGCTGATCTCTCTACAGGGTGATTTGTTTGTAGCTGAACTCTCTACATTGTGGTTTCTTTGTAGCTGAACTCTACAAGGTGATTTCTTCTAGCTGAATTATCTCTTTCCATAGTTGCATGAATTCCCTACAAGATAACTTCTTCTAGCTGATCTCTCTACAGGGTGAATTGTTTGTGGCTGATCTCTCTACAGGGTGACTTGTTTGTAGCTGATCTCTATACAGGTTACTTGTTTCTAGCTGATCTCTTCGGGTGACTGCTCTATTAGGATGACTGCTCTATTAGGATGACTGCTCTATTAGAGTATCTCCATCTCGCACTTGCTACACCAAGTTGGATTTCGTATTATAACTCTGTGGCTTTAAGTCTGATTCTTCTACACCATATGAAAGCCTTTCTAAGATGATAACTCCATATGTACAGCGATTTTCAATGCATTACCCCAAGCGGTTTACCTGGTAGGCGTGGCAAGCAGTCGTTTTTTATTAGCTAATCTTGATTGCATAATTGTTACACACTGTTGGGTTTTTCGTTGTATCTTCCTGGTTTATAACTCGATTTCTTTCAAACCACAAAAGGTTTGAGGTTCAATAGTTAACCTATTCACCCACCAATTTTCAGCTTCTTCCCATATGCGGTTTACCCTGTAGGCGTGACAACATATTGGTGTTATTTTTCGTGAATAATCGCTCATAACTCTTTGCCTGTTTATTGTATTCCAGCCAAAGTTGGTACAGAGCTGCGCCTTTATACCCCCTTTCTGTGTGCCAAATTTCAAGGCGATCGGATATGGCGTTCGCGTTTTATAGCAGTTTTTGTAAGTGTGCGAAAAGAGGAAGAAAAATAATAATAATAATAAGAAAAAAAACACGAAGAAACTAAGCCAATTTTTGAAGTCGCATATCTCGGGAATGCTTGAAGCGATTTTGCTCAAATTTGGAATGTGGAGTGCTGAAGGTCGAGGGAGTGTCCATAGCAAAAATCGTCTTGTTTCATCAAGGCAGCACAGAGCTACGGAGGTGCGAAAATTGCATTTTCTTTCTTCCTGTCAATATACTCACGGGTGTTACGCGCCGGCTTCTTGGGCCGCACGACACACTACCGTGTGTCTTGATAAAGCTGGTTACTTGTTTTTATCTTGCATTACTTGCACATGGTAATAAACTTAATTAAAAGGTGGGTGAGTCCTTTGACATAAATTATGTGACCACAAGCATGACTATGAGTCAATTGAGTGAGCATTGCAAGGGTATACTTGTAGCAGTACAACAAATAGTCTTGGATGGCCAGACCACTGGTCATTCGATAAAGTGAAAAAAGGGTCTGGAACAGCATTGAAACTGGGTGGGGTCACATTTTCTCCTGGGTCATCCGGGTCCGACCCGGTTAACAGATTATCCTGGTCTGACCTGGATTGGATCACGTGGGAAACGAAATTGTTAACTTGACGACGTGGAAGCTTATTAACGCTAGTCGCACAACTCTTTTCGTTGGTGAGCCACACCCATTTATTGCATTACAAACAGATGCTCAGCCACGCCCATTTACTTGTAAGTGCAGTCTGTAGCACAAAACCGTGTCCATTGTTATCTGCAAGCTTACGTGGAACCACACCTACTAATCGATTATTGTACAAGTTGTACATAGTCTAGTCTGGCAGCAGGATAAGTACTTTTTGTGAATCACACCCACTTTAATACATTGGGAAATTGTAATACTAGGTATGCACGAACCCACACCCAATTACTGTCTGTAAACTCACAGTAGCTACGTGGAACAAACCACCCACTGACTGATTTTAAATTTTAAACTTACCAGCTAAGTTATCACATAGCTACTTGTTTAGTCAACAGGAATCGAACGCTCAAAACGTAGTCTCACTCGCTCAAGACTACCCGAAACATAGCTCTTATCGCACGCCTCAGTTTTAATTAATCCAGATCATACCTGGGTCAAATCCAGGTCTGACCCAGAATGCTATCTGGGTCAGTGGGTCATCCGGGTCAGCAATAGTGACCCGGTTTCAATACTGGTCTGGAACAGTTTGAATCCCGCACTTGTCTCTACACGTCACGAAGTTACATCACAAGTATGCACTTCATGTGCTTTAACTCCATTGTAACAGCACAACAATAATTAATAGTGACTTACTAAACAACCAACAGTCAATTTGATGTATGGTAACAGTGACAACTAGTGCAAGTTGATTACATTATGATGGACAGGATAATAGTCAGTTCCAACACAGTGTTAGATGCATTGCAGCAAAGCAAATTAAATGGAACCATAGCTGGTATTACCTTGTTTGCATTCCTGATTTATCCTCAAGATATCTAAGAGTCATTTGACCATCAGAACTGAGGACAGACACCATACCTTGCAACATACATGCTCGAAAAGACACACACGCTAACGACATTAAATTATTTTATTAGCAGAGTCTACCTGAGGCATAATGCTAATTTACAAGTAAAACTCCATATTGTAATACTTAGAGTAAATTTTTGAAACTGAAACAGCATGAACAATCTCTGATCCATTCAGGGATGGTTCGTGGGATAAGAATATAAACAGTCTGTGGTTGTCTGATAATGTGGCAAATGTGGCAACTCTCTAAAAGGTAACTTCTTCTAACTGATCTTTCTACAGGGCAATTTGTTTCTGGCAGAATTTTCTACAGGGTGATTTCTTTGCAGCTGAACTCTCTTCATGATTGTTTCTTTGTAGCTGAACTGTCTACAAGGTGACTTCTTCTAGCTGATCTCTCTACAGGGTGATTTGTTTGTAGCTGAATTCTGTACAGGTGATTTGTTTGCAGCTGAGCTCTTTACAAAATGGTTTCTTTGTAGCTGAATTCTCTACAAGGTAACTTCTTCTAACTGATCTTTCTACAGGGTGATTTGTTTATAGCTGAACTATCTACAAGGTAATTTCTTCTAGCTGATCTCTCTACAGGGAGATTTGTTTGTAGCTGAACTATCTACAAGGTAACGTCTTCTAGCTGATCTCTCTACAGGGTGATTTGTTTGTAGCTGAATTCTGTATAGGTGATTTGTTTGTAGCTGAGCTCTTTACAGAATGGTTTCTTTGTAGCTGAACTCTCTACAAGGTAACTTCTTCTAGCTGATGTCTTTACAGGGTCACTAGTTTGTAGCTGAATTCTCTACATGGTGGTTTCTTTGTAACTGAACTCTCTACAAGGTAACTTCTTCTAGCTGATCTTTCTACAGGGTGATTTGTTTGTAGGTGAATTCTGTACAGGTGATTTGTTTGCAGCTGAGCTCTTTTAAGAATGGTTTCTTTGTAGCTGAACTCTCTACAAGGTAACTTCTTCTAGCTGATGTCTCTACAAGGTCACTAGTTTGTAGCTGAGCTCTCTACATGGTGGTTTCTTTGTAACTGAACTCTCTACAAGGTGACTTCTTCTAGCTGATCTTTCTACAGGGTGATTTGTTTGAAGCTGAACTCTCTACAAGGTAATTTCTTCTAGCTGATCTCTCTACAGGGAGATTTGTTTGTAGCTGAACTCTCTACATGATAGTTTCTTTGTAGCTGAACTCTCTGCAAGGTCTTCCATTGATCTCTCTACAGGGCGATTTGTTTGTAGCTGAACTCTCTACATGGTGGTTTCTTTGTAGCTGAACTCTACAAGGTGATTTCTTCTAACTGAACTATCTCTTTCCATAGTTGCATGAACTACCTACAAGATAACTTCTTCTAGCTGATCTCTCTACAGGGTGACTTGTGTGTAGCAGATCTCTATACAGATTTCTTGTTTCTAGCTGATCTCTTGAATTCTCTTCAGTGTGACTGCTTTATTAGGATGACTGCTCTATTAGAGTATCTCGATCTCGCACTTGCTGCACAAAGTTGGATTTTGTGTTATAACTCCGTGGCTTTAAGTATGATTCTTCTACACCATTGATGAGCCTTTCTAAGATGATTACTCCATCTGTACAACGATTTTCAAAGCATTGCCCCAAGCGGTTTATCTGGTAGACGTGGCAAGCAGTCGTATTTTTATTAGCTAATCTCTATTGCATGATTGTTACACACTGTTGGTTTTTCGTTGTATCTTCCTGGTTTTTAGCTTGATTTCTTTCAAACCACAAAAGGTTTGAGGTTCAATAGTTAACCTATTCACCCACCGATTTTCAGCTTCTTCCCATACGCGGTTTACCCTGTAGGCATGACAACATATTGGTGTTATTTTTCGTGAATAATCGCTCATAACTCTTTGCTTGTTTATCGTATTCCAGTCAAAGTTGGTATTAAGATGCGCCTCTATACCCCCCTTCTGTGTGCCAAATTTCAAGGTAATCGGATATGGCGTTCGCGTTTTATAGCAATTTTTGTAAGTGTGCGACAAGAGGAAGAAAAATAAGAAGAAAAAATGAAGAAACTAAGCCAATTTTTGAAGTCGCATATCTTGGGAACGCGTGAAGTGATTCCGCTCAAATTTGGAATGTGGAGTGCTGAAGTTGGTGGGCATGTACACATGAAACATCGTCTTGTTTCATCAAGGAAGCACAGAGCTACGGAGGTGCGAAAATTGCGTTTTCGTTTTTCCTGTCAATATACTCACGGGTGTTACGCGCCGGCTTCTTGGGCCACATGACACACTACCGTGTGTCTTGATGTCCTGGAAATATCACAGAAATATTTCACCATGTATCACAGCAGCATCGAATGTGGGTTGTGACCAAAACCTGCCAAAATATGGGATGAACATCTACTATGTCATACTATGGTGAACTATGTATGTGTTACTTTGTTAAACTAGTTTGTGTGCATTCCGGCTGTTAATGATTCGTGCAACGCATGTTAATTACAAGTCCTAGTGTATGGTGAAACTACACGACTAGACAGCTCCATAAATCATTTAAAGTATTGCCTTGCTTGTGCTATATAAAAAATAAAGTATGAGGCAGGCAGCCGAGATGCTATTAAAGCATAGATGAGTTGAACTCACTGTTATGCTTTAACATATACTAAACATTTACAATATCATATTATCACATGATTTAATGTAGTGCACAACCATCACCTGTACTTACCTGATCTTCATGGTGTGCTGCCTTATCCCAGTCATTGTGCGACACCACTATCAATTGATTGTGGTGGGTTTTGGTAGATGCGCTGGAGTTTTCCTGCTAGGAGGGAGTTGGTGACATATTATTACTAGGACAAAGCCCAGGGAGCAGTTGTAGGTTACCAGTGAAGTCTATTAGTAATCTGAGCTTCAATATCGACCACTAAATTAGAGGCCTATGTGGAGGCCATTAGCCATCAGTATTGGGACAATTACTTTTTAAATGTAACTAGTTATATATTGCATATTATTTACAACTGAATTATTTAATTACAGTTACATATTACGCATTTCAAGACACACGGTAGTGTGTCGTGCGGCCCAAGAAGTCGGCGTACCACACCGTGAGTGTATTAACAGGAAGAAAGAAAACGCACTTTTTACACCTATGTAGCTCTGTGATCCCTAATCCGATTGGAACAAAATTTGCTAGAGACGTGGCGCCCAGTTAGGGGAGTCTACATACCAACTTTGAAGAAAATTGCTCCAGCCATTTCTGGGATACGAGTGAACAAAATTTTGTTTTAATTTCTTCGTTTTTTTCTTCTTCATCTTCTTCATTTCGCACACTTCGCAAAATTTCCCATAAAACACAAATGCATGCTCAGATTGGGCTGAACTTTGGCACACGTAAAGGGCTTATTAAGGCAGATCTTCATACCAACTTTGGTAGGAATCCAATGAACCTTCACGGAGTTATGACTGATTATTTGTGTAAAATAAGGTTGAAGGTCTGTCACGCCTACAGGGTAAAGCCTTGGAGGAATCAGTTGAAAACTGATATGTAGATGGAGCAACCATCGTAGGAGTGCTTTTTTGTGGTTTAAAAGGGATATGGATAAAGACCGTAGAGATATGATGCAAAACCCAACCTGTGTCAAAATTACGCGATCGATTTTTATGAATAAAATAACCGTTAGTTTTCGTGTCTACCAGGCAACCTGCTTAGAGCAACAAGCTGAAAATTAGTATGTAGCTGGAATAATCATCATAGAAAGTTCTTGCAGTAGTACAGAAGAATTGGATAACAAATCACTGAGTTATGATTCGAAAGGCAACTACGTGTAGCAAATGCGAGATCGATATACTCTAAATTAGAGTCTAATAGAACAGTCATCCTAATAAAGCATTCAGCTGCGTTTATAATTTACTCAATTATGTTACATTGCAAATTATTCTGTAGGGAATTCAGCTACAAACAAGTCACCCTGTAGTCAGATCAGCTAGAAGAAGGTACCTAATAGAGAGTTCAGCTACAAACAAACCATCATGTAGAGTTCAGCTGCAAACAAATCAGCCAGTAGAAAGTTCCACTATGAACAGATCACCCTGTAGAGCGTTCAGTTAGAAACAAGTCATCCTGTACAGAGATCAGCTAGAAGAAGTCACCTTGTAGAGAGTTCAGCTACAAAGAAACCACCATGTAGAGAGTTCAGCTGCAAACAAATCACCTGTAGAGAGTTCAGCTAGAAACAAGTCACCATGTAGAGAGATCAGCTAGAAACAAGCCACCCTGTAGAGAGTTCAGCTAGAAGAAGTTACATTGTAGAGAGTTCAGCTACAAAGAAACTACCATGTAGAGAGTTTAGCTGCAAACAAATCGCCCTGTAGAGAATTCAACTACAAACAAATCACCCTGTAGAAAGATCAGCTAGAAAAAGTTACCTTGTAGAGAATTCAGCTACAAACAAATCACCCTGTAGAGAGTTCAGCTACAAACAAGTCATCCGGTAGAGAGATCAGCTAGGAGGATCACCTTGTAGACAGTTCAGCTACAAAAAAATCACCCTGCTTCATCTTTTTTTCTTCCTGTGGTAAAGAAAAAAATGATAGGTTACAAATACAAAAAGAAGTGAAATCTACTCCCAAACAGCCAAGCTTTAAAAAAGAGTGCAGCCCTCAGAAAGGCTATGGTGAAAAAAGATGTGAAATCCAAGGTGGCGGCCAAGAAATGGCTGTGATAGTAGGTTAATGGTAAAAATTTTAATAATGACAATTCATGTTAATTGTGTGCCAAGACCAAATGGTACCAAATTCACCTGAATTGTTGTTATTAAAATTTTTACCATTAACCTACCATCACAGCCATTTCTTGGTAGCCACCTTGGATTTCACATCTTTTTTCACCATAGCCTTTGTGAGGGCCGCACTCTTTTTTTACAGCTTGGCTGTTTTGGATTAGATAATAAAGTAACTATAATAATATTACATATGTGACCGGATTTGCGAAAAGGTGCCTTTTCCACACATTTGACATACCAGCAAACAAAATGATGTAACACTTGACTCCTTATACTGATTAACTTGCTCTTAGTATCAAAATGTAGCCAGATACTGTAGCTACATGTATTGAAACGTTCAAGCAATTCTATGCCATGATCAAAAAGTTATGAAGCTTTAAAGTTCACAAAATCGGTCAAATTTTGTGTGTGAAAAAGGTACCTTTTTGCAAATCCGGTCACATATTATATTACTTTGTGTCCACAGCCTTAAACTGTCATGTGTGAAGCTACCACTTTATCACGTGACGTGATTGCATTTTTGGACAAATGCAAGCCTTGGTTATAAGCAAGGAGCTGGTGAATAAGCATCATTCAGTAGGCTTCGTTACTTCGTAGTAGTTGCTAGGCATTACTCAGTGGATTACTAACAAGATTAGTAACTTCGTCACTTAAAGTAATAATATTACATAATATTAGACTTGTTATAGTAACTTCATTACTTAGGTAACGCATTACTGCAAATAAGTTGAGTTATATTACCTGTTTTTACATAATATTTCATTATAATTACTTCGTTAACACAAAAGTAATAATTATTATGTAACGTGTTACCCCCACCACTGTTAGCCATTGGGGTGGTGGTGGGGGGACTATAAGCCCCCAATTTAATTGGGATGGAAAATTCATTCACATACATAACTTGTATGTGAGGTTGACCTTGTCCAGAGGCTGCTCTGGAATGCAAGGCCTTTGAAAGCAGACTGCTTACTCTAACTCCATCAGATATGGTTAACCTAGTCCAGAGGCTGCTCCAAAATGCAAGGTATGATTGAAGTAGTATTAAGATACAATACAGACATCTTCTAACCTTGTCCAGAGGCAGCTCTGGAATGCTAGGTTGCACTGCAACATAATTTACATTTTATCCATACTGCTCTAGAACACATGATGTGATTTATGTAGGCAACAAATATCCCTCAACTGTGGTCCTAGGAATATCCTGCAACAAAGAAAACAACAGAAAGAGAAAACAAAACATAACAAAAACCACAGGCAAAAAAAAAAAGAGCTTGACAATGTTAACCTAGTTGGTACACGACAGGCCCTGGGTCTAAAATAATAGCATGTAAAAGTTTTTTGATCACTAATGAAGTAAGTGATAATACCTCCCCCACGCCATACATGCTACAATTAAGTTTTGCTCATGCCCTGAACACTAGCAACTAAGGAAGGGAAAGACTTAATTGTTCACTGTTAACGTTTGGCGTGCTTGTGTTAACTACTGCACATGCGTGGTTATTCTTATTGAGGCTCACTGACCTCTAGGAGTACTCATACGCTTGCTTCATTGACTAGGTTTAAACTCTCATTTAATTTTTGAAATGGCATCTGAAGGCACGAGTACTAGTGAGAACTTCAGAAGTGTCAACAAAGATATACTAACCGTGTAGTAACCCAGGTCCTACAAAATTTGAAACTACAGCCTACAGTATCCTCTGTGTTGGATCCCATGCAAATTATGAGTCAGTCCTTTATTAAAACAAATGCAACGTGGAAGTGGAACTTGTTGTCTTAATAAGCAGTAACCATCTGACCGACCAGATTAGTGGTTTGGAGAATACGCATGGATGAAAAATGATGTGGATAGAGCTACATATTTCACTCAGTGACAGCTGCACTACTCTTAGTCCAAGGTCAAAATTTAGTCACATATGTGACATGCATAAGTACATGTAGCTACATAGCAGCTGCTCGTTTTGTGTGGTAGTTGTGTGCATTAAATGTGCCATAATCCAGGAAGCCTCATATTAATTATAAGTAGCACCCCTGGCCTTCAGTTGGCACTAGGTATTAATGTGAACATGGTGTATGCCCCATAAGCCGAAGCTGTTATACAATTGTATGTAATCATTGTAATGTAGACTATCTAGCTATATGTTGAAACAGTCTCTCGCTATAGGTTGATTAGAAGTCATGTGATGTTAAACCGCCGCAATCGTCGATGTGATAGCTACCTGCAATGCAAATAGTATAGCGTTTTAGTTTATTTGCCGCACACATGCAGCATTTTTTTAGCACAGCTAGGTCTTTTTTAAATTTTTTGATAATGTCTCACATGAATGTGAGCATGTATCTTGAGTATTCATATCTGTATAAGTTGACTATGCCCAACCATCAGTTTATGACTAGCTATGCCCTTGCCCACTGGGGTATAGACTGAATTAGGGATTAAATGCTCACTAATATATCTGCATGCTGGCGTAGGAGTTTCCTTACTTTTTTCCATAATCCCTAATATTCATAATTTTCCATATTATGACTGGTAAACCCACACATACTGCATCTAAAGAGCTAGAGTTAATGTTAAACATGTGCCTCAGTTATCTGTTATTGACTCAAAAGTGAAGTAGTTATTATGCTTTTTGCTTTCACCTATTTTCACCCTATTACACATTGTTATATACTGCAAAGATGCCTCTGCAATTAATCCAGTCACCATATGAAAAATACAACTGATTCCTGGTTTACAAACGAGAAACGATGCATCATGCTACTGTAAATCAACACCTTTAACTGTCAGCAAAATGAAATGAGACACAAAGGAGGACAAAGGTAAGTCCATGATGCATGCATTTTACATATTGCAGTATGCCAAATGCACATCTAGACATAAAGAGATGTCGAACAGTCCAAAAATCAAGCCCATAGCCTTAGCCGTTATTGAGTTACGCTTGTCTGAAGGCATGCAGGCAGTTAAGTCAATCAATAGAAAATTTTATTGAATACAAGTATATACACATAATAAATTTGAAAGAATTTTGTAGGGGGATCATAGGACATCAATAAAAAGTATTGAATGCACGATATTAAATCACAGTAAAACAATAAGAAGTGTTATATCCCTACTGTGTTCAAGATACCATAATGGAAATGCACAGTAAACACGTAAACATGATAGTTTTATAACACACTAATAGTTCTAATAGCACCTCCATGGTGCCTTAACCAAATCTTGAATGTCAGAAATGAAGTTATTTGGAGAACTGTCTGTGTGGCTGGGTTATTTGGAGAACTGTCTGTGTGTCTGGCCAGAGTGTGCTCCGCGCAATGACAGCTTGTTCTATTTGTAGTTACTTAATCAGACTTTTGACAAGGTCTGAAAATTCATAGAGTTAATACTTCGTAGTGCTGTGTACTAGCCATGTATACGGAATGATTATAGGTGGCAAAAAAAATCAGAAATAATTCCAGAATGATAGGATAGTCCTCAGCAATAATTAAATTAGAATCCACATTGTTTTTCTTGTAGTATTGCAGAGAATTTCATAAAGGCACATCCTCAAACATTGAAATACTCTAATATAGTAGTCACTTACCCAAATAAAACAGTCTATCTGGTGTTGCAACTAACTCGTTACACTTTAAAGTAGTTGTAAGCCTTTTAAGTTGCTAAATTAGTTTTAAGGTTTTGAATTCACTTTTTAATCTAAATACCTTTGATATGGTTGAGGGTGCTTTTGATGTGGTTTCCAAGATCCTTTAAAGTGGCTCAACATATCATTATGGTTACTATATCAAATCATATTTGTTAGAACTATCACACAGATGGAGATTAGCACCTTTTTGCAAAAAAAAATCTTAACCAGAAATCAATTTCAATAGATTTGCATGGTGTTGTGGCAATAGCGGTTAGGTAGAATCAAGACCAAAAGCGTCTCCAGGATGTTAATTCACAGTAGCTCTGAGACAACTTCCTTACGTTTGTTAACAGAAATCGTCCATATTTTCCATGGTGACTGGATTATTGAAGATGTGCTTCTTCTACTATACTGCATTAGTAATGCTGTGTGATGGGCTGAACACAGCTGAAAACGAAGTGTAATGACCACTTCGAGTTAATATTCACTTTCGAGTCAATATTTGATAGTTGGGATGTGCGAATCATCTGTATTTCTGTGGTTACTAGATTGATTGCAGCAGCCTTTTCTTCAGTTGTAGTACTGTGTAATGGGCTGAACACAGCTGAAAATGAAGGATATTGACCATTTCGAGTTAATGCTTATTGATAGTGGGTGGGTGTTCAGCCGAAACACTGATTAACTCAGGCATTATTCTTTCTCTTGATATGGTGTGTGCAGGTTCACCACTTGTATAATGATGTTTAAAAGTAAACAAACAAGTATAAGAAAAATTATGAATTTTAAGTTCGATTAGACAATAGCATGCAGCATTTCCTTTGATGTGTGGAGGTCTCCTATTTTTGAAGAAACCTGATAACACCTGACTCAATAGGACAGTTGTCTACAACCATAATGTGGCCCCGCAGTAATGCAATTAGCCTCTTGTGAACAATTAGTATTTAGCAAATCAGTAAACACCAAGTGAAATGATGCAATTTTAAGAAAGAAATTACACTCAGGTACACCGTTATCTGTGGCTAGCTAAGTGGGGATTGCACCATATATTGTTGTAGCTAGTTAATCAAAAAGCCATTAGTTCAGTTTGTGGCTTTTGCCATATTAATGTGCGCTCTGTAAACCTAGACAGCCATGCTGGCACTGGATATTCACATTCACTGCCATTCACACACAGCTATAATGCCTCAAATACTGTCTTTTAATTGACTTTACAAACCTTTACTCACGCTCCATGGCTTGTGCGACCTCACATCGTTTGCTCACTGAAATACCCTTGGTGTGTACAATGGAAACTCTATACACTAACTCACTGATTCTTCACTATTGTCTAGACATTCATAGTAGGTGTCTTCAAGGAATTAAAAACCATTGGTGACGTCAATAATTACCTTGGTGCAAATGCTCGAAGACACTTATTGCGAGTGCCTAACTATTACTTAGGGATAGTGCTGAGCGATATTACAATTTTGCTCCCAGTATCCAGTATTGAGAAAATACCCCAGTATCAGGTATTTCATAGTATCCTGGTAATCACATTTTTAGTCAAGCTTGAGGGGTCCTTCACTTCTAGAAATATCATCGATGGTGGCTGGAAATGTAGAAATTTATTTCAGAAATGTGGACATTTAATCAAAATTTTTGATGGAAATATAGAAATTTAACTTATAATTTTCAACTTCAAACGACAGTGTTATCTATGTAATAGCTGAGCTATGAATCACTCCAATTAGCTAGGTATGTAATTGTGCTCTGGTGGATCCTTTCTAAGGTAAATTGGTTCAATTTGTGCACCAGCAGGCTTCAACTGAACACATGAAATGTTTTGAGATTTTTCCTGTAAGACTGCTGTACATTATGAATGTTACAAAATGTTTTGATCAAAAGATTTTCATGTACACTTTAAGAATACAAGTCAATTAACATACTGTAACAATTGGTGTCTTATGTGTATAACACATTACTTCTGATCATACTTATTATCAGCATGCACAAATATTATTTCTTTGACTATTTTTAGATGCACATATACTTCAGAAATCATCTCACAACAGTATTCTGACCCTATAGGCTTGTTACTATATAGTGTTGGTGGTAATCACATCACCTCCTTTTCTTCCCTTCGTGGCTGGACCTGTCTCCTCATCATTATCTACTTGAGACTCATGGATTTTCATCATCTTGATTATAAATAAACAAAGGTTCAGTAATTACGTCTTCAACCTTATCTTCATCATCAATTTTTGCAACCAATGGATAAACCATTGATCCGAGATAGCTGCTGCAACATCTAACTTCCGGTGATTATATCAACTTATGAGATCAGTGAAGATTGTATGAATTATGATGTCTGCTCCCTTCCTTTGTTGTCTGATAATGCAGTAGCGAGCAGTCAAGTAACATTGTCTATTATGGAGAGTACACTTGTGGTTCCTCCTATGTATTCTTTGCTTTGTACTGTTGTCCGTGCTATAATGTTTGAAGCATTACAAAAGTGAACAACACATATGCAAGGAGTCAACACACACATTTTCATGTACAATAGTACATGCTTATTTAAAAAGTGAACAACGCTGAATTTTTATGCCCACACAGCTCCATGATACCTGTACTATTAAATTTCCTCTGGGATGTTGCAATAGTCATGACATGGATATGGTTGAGTATAATATGCCTAATGGCATTCATGCCAATATTAGCGGTACATTTGAAAGTGAATACCTTTGAACCAGTTTGATGATAATACCACAGTATATCTGGTATACCTCCCAGTACTAGAGTTAGGGATCATTGAAACAAGGGAGCTCACCTATGCCTGCAGATATACTAGTGGACATTTAATCCCTAATTCAGTCATACAAAGCTATATGAGCAAGATGCACTATACATTTGTGTGTTTCCACAGTAGATCATTGAATCCCACAATGTAGAGTGCATCTTGTTCATATAGGTTTTAGTAAAGTATTCAATAGTAAGAGCAGTAAAATTGTGCAGTGCAACATCTGGATGTTGCATTGCCAAGTGTGCTGGAAACTCGTTACTGTATTACACATAAGTAGTAGATTGTGCTACAACACGTTTGTAGCACTAAAAATTCGAGCGTTAATCGGATGGCTGCAGGTTCGAGGCTGCCCAGGTCCAGTCATGGATATTTTCTCCTTTCTCCACCTTTTCAAACACTTTCTGTACCACCTTTAAACAGGCTGTAGGACCAGGTGTCCTACAGACCTTCAGCACTTGTGCTGTAAAGCCTTAATAAAAATCCCTTTGATCTGAGCTGTGAAAGTATTTTTTCTGCACCCACATTAGCAAAACTTTGTTCACTAAAACAGCCTTTATGTGAGAAATTTAGACCATATAGAACCTGCACTAAACTTTCAGACAGGTAAGCTTTGGTTTAAGACATGCCAGTTTGAAATATGGGTGAAGTGAGTGTATAGGGATGTGATGAAGGCCTTTCTTAATGGGCTCTATGGGCATCAAACAGCTGAAAAACAACACAGCTAGCTTCGTAGACTATTGGATATAATGAATTCCTTTGTGCTAAAAGGGGACATGTTCATACACACACACACGGACAAAAACTGAGCAGCCCTGAGGCCCTGCGCAGAGACGTTTTGAACAAAAATGCTGTAGACAAACTATAAAACAGGTAAGAAGATACTTCTGTGCATTATTAGTGGGCTAGAGCAGTTTCTTCGAGGTACATTTCCTTAACAGTGCATATAAGTAATGTAATTACAGAATTAAAAAAATATTTCATCAAGTATGAAATACAAATTACTAGGTAATGCTGTATGTCGAGGGAGTGTCACTTCAATAGGTAATGTACTGTGTGTGTGACCATGCTCAGAGCTAATCAAAAGTCAATGAGCAGGATGAAGAACAGTCAAGTTGTTTCCCAGTACAGTCAAGCTACATGATTAAGTAGCACACAAAAATATAGCAAAAATAAACAGGTCAATGGTCAAGACAAATTTTGATGAAAGTCAACAATCAGAATTGATCGTGACTGGCTTTGACCGCAGTTGCAGGTTGTAGTACAGTGTCTGTTGGAATGACACCCCCTTGTATGTAGCAACAAAGCAAAGTAATATACATTGTTAATTAATTCCAGTTAGATTTGTTAGCTGCATGGTTACTAGTAACACAACATCAACTTGTTGTTTACTTTTCTAATGACATAATTATCACTAATTAACCAGCGCATACCACATTAAAGAAAGAATAGTACCAGGAATACCAGAAAAACAATAAAGTGCCCAAGACAATCAATTATGTGGCAGAAAGAGAGGTGGCCATTACACTTTGTTTTCAGCTATGCTTTCCTCATTACACAGTGTTACAAACTATGAACAGTATGTATGAGAGGCATCTCTTCAATCAATCCATTTGTTACAGAAAATACAGACAATAAGCATATTAGCACTATGCATGTATCATACATACTGTGGTTGGCAAAAAGACACATCTCAGCACAAGCAGTGTCAAATGGTAAAAAAAGTAAACCTGTAGCCGTATCCATTGTCGAGTTATGCTTGACTGGAGGCATCAATTAGTCAGTCAGGCAGGCGGCATAAAATTCTGCTAAATATAATTTTTTTAATTTCCATAGAGACTTTTTGGATGGGTTTGTGGTTGGTCTGAAGACATTTTTGGGCTTGGCTGTACCTAACCAATTCTGCCAAGCTGTCAATGGTGGAAATTAAGGTTGGTTTTAGGGTAATATTTTGACTTGAAAAGCCCAGTTCTTCATGATCCCCAACATACAGTACTCTTACTGTACTGTATGATAATACTGTATGATAATACAGGATAACCATGGAATCATTAGGTGGCAGTTAATAAGAGTATCAATTGAAATCACCTTGTGCTGTAATGCAATCAGTGGTTTTGTTGTCTTTACCAACTAATTTTTTTTTAAATTCTTATTATACGTATGCATGACCACTCTTAGGCTAAAATTTATTTATCAAGTAAGACAACGATGCTAATAGCATAGTTGATAATTTGTGTGTTATATTTTATTTAGATTCAGAAGACAAGCACAAAGTTTACGAGTGGTGGAGCAAATTGACCATAAAAAAAATAGTTGACAAAATTCGAGGAATTCTTTTTGGACATGCAATTGGAGATGTAATAGGTATGCTAATTCATATAATTATACATGTGATTTCGTATAGTATGTCAAAATCATCATAATTTCTATCTGTACTAAAACAGCCAAGCTGTGAAAAAGGGCACTTCCCTCCAAATAGGTTATGGTGAAAAAGTTGTGAAATCAAAGGTGGAAGCTAAGAAATGGCTGCAATTAGTGATACTAATTTTAATGATCCAAAAATGGATGTAGTGTTGCTAATGCCAATCATTTTAGAATGCATCCAACGGTGAGCAACTAAGTACATATTGAATGATTATACTAGTGACTAGAAACCCATTTAATAAAATTAAAGTTACTTCTCTTCATGTACATCCTTGACATCAATGATATGTGACAGGATCTGCAAGAATCCCATATGTTAGAGCAAGCCTAATTTTACAGTATAGTGCAATAAACGCATATATACAAACTAGAAAAAAATTGCATAAATTTTAAGCACTTATACAAACCAGTTAAAGTTACTTCTCTTCATGTGTATCCTTGACATCAATGATATGTGACCGGATCTGCAAGAACCCCATGTGTTAGAGCAAGTATAATTTTACAGTAGAATGCAATAAATGCAACAGGTGAAATATAAACAGAATAGAAAAAATTGCATAATTTTTAAGCGCTTATTTCACAATAAAGAAAGGTGATAACATCAAAAACTATGGTAGCATCGTGATCCTCAAAGCAAGAGGAGTTTGTTTCATATTATAGTACGTTCGCGTTGAGCTGAACCCTCAAAAACGATTAATAACTTACGATTGCTACATCGCACGGGCCTCCTGTATTGCTCGATACGTAGCGCTTCTCAATCCGCTAAAAATATATTAAAAGCGCTTCATTCGAATGTAAGACACTCTAGTTATGACACTGCAAAGTTTCTCCGTACATTTTCAATGGGGAAGCCTCTAAAGCGCGGCCCTTTGATATTCATGTTGACACATGTTTGTGGCGAAGCCAGACGTCACACTCCCGCCCTCAACACGCATGATATCACCATCTGTTATGTAAGAGGCTGTAATACACTTTTGCAAGAAAAAATAAACAGTTTTTGTGTGTGTAAAACAGAGTTGCGTGAGTAGAAGAGCTGGGGCCACTGTTGCATTGTATTTAGAAGGTAAGTGGCCCACTTATCTTCAGGGGAAAAACCTCTTTCAGCCATTAAGAGTAAAAACCCAAATTATAACAGCTCAAGTACTTTTATCCAGCATAGGTGTACCTGCAAGTGAGGCAAACAACATGTTTTTAACTTCACATTTACCACACAGCTGCTTATTCTCTCCTATTCCCATCTAGTCAATTTGTCATTTTAATCCTTTTCCCATCACTTTGTGCACATGCCATACAAGCCGTTTCAAATCAGCACCTGGTTCTCAAAGTCACATTCCCACAGAACTCTACAGAAAGTTTCACTAAATGAAATACTGTTTGTATGCATTTGGACCTATAATACCTTTAGTGACTTTTAAACACTCCTGCACTGATCAATATACACAATGTCTGGTATGTTCACCTTCTGCAAGCATAATAAAGTAACAATAACTTTGAAAGTGCATGCACTTACACTTCATCTGTTGTTTTTTTTCATGTACTTTGCAGAGTTCAATCCCAGCCATCCGATGACTCCTGGAGAACAACATACAAGTTGTAACACTAGTATTGTAAATATCAAACAATCTTACATCAGATGAAGTAGGCTCAGAAGAAGACTCGGACTCACTGTTGCTGGTGGTGGAGGAGTCATTAATACCACCATCACCACCATCACCATCTTCACTATCGCTACTATCACTGCTGACGTGAATGAGGAATCGTTCTAGAAGTTCCTCATGAAGTCCATCCTGTTCCCAGTAATGATCTTCGACTTCTTCTTGAACGTGCTTTATCAAAGATTGCCACCTCTCAGATGTAACAGCCTCAAATCCTTGATAAACCAGTTCCTTAACTTCAGTCAAAGTAAACCTAAATAGATGCCAAACTATAACAATGTCCATAACAATGTTGATATACCTCTTGTTGTTCCGCTTTACGTGTCCCTTCACTTGACTCCAGGCCATCTCAATAGGATTCAGTTCACAGTGTGCAACTGGTAGTCTGACTACTTCATGGCCTATTATTATGTTAGCCGAAAGAACTGGGATCACAACAGTATACCAGAAAAAAGCCATACCAGAAAAATGTCAGAGCCACAATGTATACACTTAACATACCTTTACTTCCAGCTATCTCATCTATAGCATATCTTGCAGGAGTTTTTGCTCGTTTGATGATTTCCCACAGATCTCTTTTCAGTGAACTTTCTGGATATGCTATACCTGTGAATCATCATACAGTCACATACTGAAACAGTGACAGTATATACACACTGCCTTACGTTTCTTATTTAACCACTCTTTCAGCTGTGCTTTTCGCCACTTTTGCTTTGGTTGCTCCTCCAAGTGGCGACTGCAGTTAACACAGTAATGTTTACAGTTGACAAATCTAATACCTACCTATGGTAACTGGCATTGTCCATTACAATCAGACAATTGGCTGGTAATGCTGGAAGTAACTTTTCTTTAAACCACCTTTCAAAATTCTCTGCATTCATTTCTTGATGGTAATCAGCTGCAGATCCTTTCTTGGCTTTAAAAACCCAATCACAACCTGAAAGAACAACTGTGTTTACTGGATACTTCACATCATAGAAAATTACCGGGAACCCATCCATCTTTGCCTCCAGCATGTAAGATAATAAGGCGCTCTCCTTTACCTGATGGCTTGCTATGTATAAATTAGGTTAAACAAGCATACTTTTGAAAGCTATTTAACCAACCTGACTCCTCCTATAGTCCCCCCAGTAGTCTTATCAGCCTCTACCCAGGCTCTGGACTTTCCATCATGCGCATTGGCCCAAGTCTCATCCAAGTACACCACTGGTTTCCCTTCAGTTCTGTTGCGCCTCATTCGTCTCAAATATTTATGACGCTGATGGACTATACGGGGCTGCTCATAGTATACCCTGCATGTATGTGTAGTAAAATTAAAACACACAAACTGGTACAATACTAACCTCTTGTCATTAATCGTTCTATGCTTGAATCCCATATCCTTCAATACCCTTCTAAGTGATGTTCTTCCCCCGGAGAAAACACCATCATTCTGGAGTTTTGACTGTAGACAGAGTAACAAAACCAAAGGCTCGAGCGTTCAAATTCACCCACCAAAATCTTCGACAGTGATAGATTTTCTTTCTTGTCGTATAACGAATGTATTTTCCGTCTGATTGCATCCCGGTCGAAACTGTCTGCATCGACACGGATTCGTGAACGTTTGTACCTGCAGTGACGATTAGATGAATAGAGTAGCCTCCTGCAAACTACTTTTGTACCTTTTTCTTGGCGTAGAAAACCCGCCTTTCTTGCGGTACTCCATCCTCACTCTTACAATAGATGACTCTGAAATCCCTACGTGGCGAAATCAATACCAAACCCAGCTGCAAAGATATTTAATACCAGTGGCCTTAGAGATTCTCTGCTTCACATTGACGGAAACTTTAGACTTGTTCGCTTCTTGCTCGAAGTAGGTCCATAGCTTCATGAGTAGAAACTTTGTTTGGCTGTTTAACCTCTTTCCAAGAGGGTTTCGCTCCGCACTCACTAACGCTGCACTGGACGCCATATTTTCGACAATTAAGTGCGCGCCTGTAACATGAGCTTACGAATAAATGCGTCATGAACATCATGTTTAAAGCCTTTGATCTTGTATGGCTTCTTAATCACCAACCCAGGGTTCAGCTCAACGCGAACGTACTATAGTACTCCTAAGGAGAGAGAAGATATGAGCACTAAATTGCCTTATTTTAGACAAGCAGTTATCATCATGTTTTTCTCACGTTTTTGCCTTCACCCAGCTTGTACAAAAGGCCTGGAAGACAAAACATACCCAGCAATGGATTCATCTGGAAACCGATGGTGAAAATTGCATCTTAGTAGAGAACTGCATTCGAAAGTTATGATCATTTATTTAAGCACCTGTGGTTTATTTTCTGTATCATCACTGTACAAATCGATTTTTCTGCTATTACCACTTTGTACTGTGGCACTGAAACTTCTAAAGAAGTTCTTGGCTTCTATAGCTGAAACTTCGTTTGACCATTCTTTCGGCTATCTAGATTTTTAAAAATGCAGTAAAATGGGATTTGAAAAATACACTAACATGTGGGTTCTTGCAGATCCAGTCACATATCAAGTTTTTTATTACCAGCTTGAAATTTCCTACCAGCTCTTTCAGTATCAAAGACTATGTGTACTTCACAATCGGATCCACCCATCAAACAACTAACAACAAATTACAGCATATAAGAAAATTAGATAATCACAGCCAAAATTTTTATTGTTATAGATTACCATGCCTCTGGAATGCATTACCCAGGGCCATCCAGAGAAATTGAGGGGCCCAGGGAAAAGAGTTAAAGTGGGGCCCCAGAGGCAAGGAGGTTTCCATTCTATATCACAACTTCACCCAAACTGTAAGTTGAAGACCAAAAAAAAAAAAAAAAAAAGAAGGTCACAACCTGCTGACAATGACAATAGCTACACTTCACCAACCATATCTCCTTATCTATAAGCTTGCTACACTGCCCCTCTGAAGAATGCTGTGACTGCTCTATTAGTTTATATCGATCTTTTAAACAGGGCCCTTCATGGGGCCTCCTGGGGCCCCTTTCAGGCTGGGGCCCAGGGCAAAATGCCCCAGTTGCCCCCCCCTGTGGGCAGCCCTGGCATTACCAATTATAAACCATGAACTGTTATGCCCTGTTACAATCAAATGTAAACTTCAGAATTATTTTTATAACCACTTTGAGCAAAACTTTGTATCTAATAACCCATGTACATACTCTTTCCTATTCCCATGTAGTAGATATAACAAATCACCCAATGTACCAAATTTTAATTACTTACAGTTTAGCTTATCAATAATTAATTATTTCTTTATATTATACTTTAATTAACTTGGCCACCAGTACAGGATACTGGTGGACCTTCAACACACTGTAGTATCAAGTACATGTTATTATACTGTTGTAATTCTGTGTGTTGAAAAAAACATTTAAACGAATAAAATTAATAAATAAATTTTTAATGATTCCAAAATGAATTCAGTGTTGCTAATGCCAATGATTTTTAGTGATTACACTATCATCATTAAAAACAATTGACATTAACATCATTGCAGCCGTTTCTTAGCCAATACCTTTGCTTTCACAACTTTTTACCTTTCTCACCTGCTTGCACTGGCTTTACTTGGCTGCACGACGTGTTATTTTTATAATTTTTGTAGTACTCTAATAGAGCACACATTTCTCTGAGTGTTTCATATAGAGTTTCCACTGATAGATCTGTGAGTTATCATTCTAGTGTACTAAACCAGAACTTTCATTTATAAGGTAGAAATTATGTGAGGTGAGTAACTGACAGCAGTGAGCAGAGTGGTAAAGAGCTTGGGTATATGTGACCCAGTCTGAGAAAACCGGTCTTATCGCCCATGTGAGCAGATTCGATTCTTCACCCAGGACACAAAGCTACATGAATAAACTATCTAATTCCACAATCAAAATCAGCTAGACTTGAGTGGTCAGGTTTTGCTTGCTGCTTTTCCCAAGCCCAGTAGCGATCTGTACGTGCGGTGTGGGGCCTTAATGGAGCTCTGGTCAGCCTGGGGATGACTGTATGTGGCTGTACAGCTCTATGGTGTTGAAAAAGTACCTCTGTGGTGAATTTCCTTTCATTTTAGCCAATTTTGAGACCGACATTTTGAGACCCCCGCCTCCCACCCCTTTTGCAGCTCACCTGATACAGTCAACCTTGGTTTAAAAACTATCTAAAATGGCGGGGAAACTTAGTTGTTGGCTACTTGCCCAGTGGATGCTCTGGAAGGTAAGGAATTCAGGGGCGTAGCGAGCATTTTTTTGAAAGGGGTTCGGATTAAACGTCTTAAGGGTAAGGCCTGGGTGCTTCCCCTAGACCATGCATGTTTGAACGAAAATGATGCATACACAAAATATGCCCTTAGACAATATAAAGGTGCTGTTTGTGCATCTAACTAGCTAAAGCCTACACACTGCTGTTTATGCAGCTTATAGAAACTATAAACCTATTGTAAAACTAACTACTCATCACTTTCAGACAGCATACAGCCAACTTCAAATTCCTAGCACACGGAAACCCTCCACACTCGAGTCCCTTAGTTGGCAATACTTCTTTCCAGCTATACAATATTCTTGGCCGGTCCTCCTGTTGATGGTTACTTCAGACTTGGCTTGTACTCCAGTATGTTTGAGACATCACGTGCATGTAACAAATAAACAAACCATTCATCAGGTAAAAATATATCAACAATTCCCAGTTTGTGCTAACCTGACACATGTATAGCACGACCACTCAAGTTTAGCAGCTCCTGCCTTGTAACATGTCATTGAACAGTCCTTCACCATTTCACTCGCCCTATTTCAACCATGAATCACGTGCGCAATTGATCACGTGATTCAATAGATATGATTTGCAATGATTCAGCATTAATGTGACTGATGTGACCCTCAAGAGTAGTACAGAGGAGCGCCAGTGAGCAAGTAGCTACCGGGTAGTGTTCCAGGGCTGTAAGATTTGGTGTGATCTTTAATTTAAAAAAATTCTTCCTCTGCCGAAAAGGGGTTCATCCTCCGAACCCCTCTTCCTACACCCTTGGAATTGGTGTAAAACGTGTGAAAAGTTGGTACACATAGCTTCAACCATTGGCGAGCTACAACACACTAAATACTTAAAACCTACGTTTCTCAAGACTTTTAAATAGGTGATAAGACTAGTTTTCCCAGACAGGGTCACATATAGGTGTGGAGCAAATCTTGGAGAATTTTTTCTGACATTTTTTGCACAAGTTTTTTGCTTCTCAGTGACTGTTCTTTTAAAATATCTCAGTCACACTTATTTCTTTTGCTTTGTATCTCCTTAGCTAATACTCTCAATATCTTTCAAACCACAAAAGGTTTGCACTATGATAGTAACTTCATATACCGACCGATGTTCCATTTGTTCTGTCAAGCGGATTACCCTTAGGCTTAAGTCTATTATGCTCCAAAATCTTCCTCTTCTTTTTTATTCACCTATTATGCTCAAATTTATTCCTAAGTCTACCTATTATTCTCAAATTATTTCCAAATATGTGTGCCAAATTAGTATTTTTGTTAGGGTTTTTAAACAAGTGACTGCTCTATTAAAATTATGGACTCGAAGTTGACTGCTCTATTAGAGTATCTCGATCGTTTTCACCGTTTTTATGTTTGCGCTGTTTTGGTAGTAAATCTAAAAGATTTTTGCACTACACCACAACAAAACCTTATAATTTTGTATCAATTATTCTTAGAATTCATCCAAGTATTCCAGAATATTCCCAAATGCTTTTCAGTACCTATTATTCCCGAAATTATTCCGGCATAATAGACGCATGCCTAATTACCCTGTAGGTGTGACAATAGATCACTTTTGCTATTTTCAAAATTGCACGTAATTCCATTGTTCTTAGTTTGATATGTACAAAAATTGGGCTGTAAATCTGCAGCATTATGCCCTCCAAATTTGAAGTCAGTTGACTAAAGCACCACAAGTTATTGCATTTTTTTAAGTGTGGGAAAGAAAGAAAATTTACAGATTAAGAAGAAAATAAGATCTAATCCAAAACAGCCTAGCTGTAAAAAAAAAGAGTGCGGCCCTCAAAACGTTATGGTGAAAAAAGATATGAAATCCAAGGTGATGGCCAAGAAATGGCTCTGATTGTAGGTTAATGGGTGAAACTTTTAATAACAATAATTCAGGTGAATTTGGTGCCAAAATCAAGTGGCACCAAATTCGCCTGAATTTTCAATATTAAACTTTTTACCATTAACCTACCATCACAGCCATTTCTTGGCCTCCACCTTGGATTTCACATCTTTTTTCACCATAGCTTTTTGAGAGTCACACTCTTTCTTTACAGCTTGACTGTTTTGGATTAGATATCACTTCTTTTTGTATTTGTATTCCCCAAAGCTGGGCTGTGACTGGCTTTCGGGCTTTTTTAACCTATCTTTGTTTTCTTTATCACAGGAAAAAGAAAAAGAGAAAGCAGCTTTTTAATACTTACCTGATTTCATTTGTAAATATACAAATTGTATATTTATATAACACATATATTTATTACATGCCAATTATTCCCTACAGGATAGTTTGTTTGCAGCTGATCTCTCTACTGGGTGACTTGAAGTGTAGCTGAACTCTCCACAGGGTGATTTGTTTGTAGTTGAACACTCTACAAGATGATCAAGACTCACGGTAGTGAGGCGCGCAGCCAAGAAACTATAAAGCGCACGCCCAATTAAAAGACGTGTGGCCACTACTGTGAGTTATTTACGTGTAGGGACGGTTTTGCAGTATTAGCCCTGAATTATGCAACATCTCTCAATAGGTTTGTATTGTGTTACATAATAAAAAATCTAGTAGTTGTTTTCTTGCGACCAGTATTAAACGTGTATGTAGACGTATTTCGCTTTATTTCTCAACCTTGTGTTACACCTAGTGTCATCTTATACCAGTCAACTTACCCATGTTTGTACAGTCCATCTAGCACTGACATTATCTAATCCTGGTTTGTTCATACGTGTATTTTCTTCAATCAAACCTCTAATCCCTACAATAACTTTTAAAGACACAATGTGGACACAAGCCCTAATGTCTGATAAACAAGTTGTAAAAGCGTGTAGAACCATAAGTTCCCTAGGGAAGGTGTTTTAAACAGAAATCTTTTCAACTCCACTTAGTGCCATGCCTCATGCTTGCATTGATGATTGGCAGATGTCTTATAAACAATTGTGAAAGCATCAAGAACGTAGTGTCACTATAGAAGGTGTTCCAAGCATAATTCTTGTTGCCACACCACACATGATGTATTGTGTTCTGGTGGTGCTCAAACCAGCTTGTTACATAGCATTACCCACCCTACACAGGAGAATGTAGGCCCTGAAACGGTACAAAAATCACCCGTAAAATGCTACCGTTAAACAAATTACGGTGCATTAATCGGCGAACCCGTTGGCAGTGAAACAGGTTTTTCAAAATTTCGGTAGTGGGACTTTTTTGTAAACGGAAACCCGTAACCTTACCCGCATTCAGACTTATCATCCCTCATTATATACCCTGCAATCTAGTAACTAATAACCCCCTTGCCCTCTACAAACCTTGTACAATGTTCCCAATAGCCTTCCAAGCCTCCCATCACGTTAAAACATTGTTTCGAATAAATGCGCATCATTAAATATTCATATGATCACATGCATAAATCTAATAATAAAATCAATTGTTTTCCAGTTTCTTTACCACCACCACCATCACAGTGACTCAACAAGGAGGTCAAAGGGATCAACACTGCAATGGTATTATGACAGATGACAAAACAGTTTCAAAACACCACTGCTTACTTCTCAAAAAAACTATCCAACTGCTTTTTACTCCGTCATCATTTCACTGCTCCTGTCCAGCCTCATTTGTTTCAAACAAAAGTGACTACAGAATTTTAGTCGATTACAAAGCAGTTAAGATAAGTATACCAAATGCTTACATTTCCACTTGTTCACTATTCTGCCTGTAGTTACTGCACCATTTGTCAGTTATTTCAAGGGACTACAGAATTATGGCAGATTAAAACAGTTAGATAAGCACACCGATACTTACATTTCCACTTGTTCGCAACAGAATCTATTCTACTGGAAGTTTTGTTATTCCACTACTCAGTTATTTCAAACAAAACGGACTAAAGAAATACGGCAATTAAAACAGTTAAGATAAGCATGCACGCTTACACTTACATTTCCACTTGTTCACTATTCTGCCTGTATTTACTGCTTTATTCATCAGTTTTTTCACACAAAAAAGGCACTACAGAATTACAGCAGATTATAAAACAGTTAGATAAGCACACCAATACTTACATTTCCAACTGAATCCATTCTACTGGCAGTTTGGTTATTCCACTGTTCAGTTATTTCAAACAAAAAGGGACTACACATTTACGGCAGATTAAAACAGTTAAGATGAGCACATCCGTATACTTACATTTCACTATTCTGCCAGTAGCTTCAATATTTCACTGCTCCTGTACTTAAACAATGACACTACAGCAGAATTATGGTTGATAACAACACAGTTACATAATCATGCCACCACTTGCGTACATTTCACAACTGTAAACATAGTTTTCATTCTTTTGCTGCTCTGTTCTCAGTTCCTCCAAATATTCTACAACAGAATTATGGTCGATTACAAACAGTTATATACATAGCACGAGAACATTTACAATTCCACTTGTTCACAACCATTTCTATTCTGGCATTTTTTCACTGCCCCACCCTCAGTTACTCCAAACAAACAAACTTATAGTCTATAACAAACAGTTAGATAAGCATGACAGCACTTTTTCTCGCATGGCCAGACCACTATCTTATTTTTTTGGGATGTCACTGGCTGGCGAGATAGGGTCTGGCGAATTACTGTTGACAAAATGCATTCGTAGGCAAACAGTTACCACAGTTTCTTGCTGTTCTTGCTGGGAAAATGCTATGTAGCAATGGTATCGGCTCTGTTACAAGTTTTGCTGTAGTGTTTATGTCCACCATACTAACATACAGTTAGCCAATGAATCAATTTCACTGGTTATTGGTTGAACGTCACCACCACACTTCACCAGGCTCTATCTCGCTGACAAACAATGCCACAAAGAAAGAGAGGAGGCGGAAGGCAGTCTAGCCACACAAGACTAAGCAACACTTACATTCCACTTTTTGACAGCTGTTGCTATGCCTGTAGTTTACTGCTCCCATCCTCTGTGATTCCAAACAATGCAGAAGTGATTCTACAACAGAATTACGGTTGATAACAAAACAGATACGTTCACATTTTGGAGATACAAATAGGGATTTGACAATATGCCGTACTTTCAGTTAATGTCTGTACCCTCAGGAATAAATTTAAATCCCTTCATAATGCTGAAAATGTCCTTTACTGGGGAGATGGGGAATGACATTGATAGCTGCAGGTAAACACACAGATGATCTAATTTATACAAGCTAAATAATGATGTCAAACAAAGCAGAATTTACTGCACTACAAAAAATTATTATTATTATAGTGGCCATGCCAGTAAGGTGTACTTCATGACCTCTTTACTGAGACCACCTCACTATCAAAGCTGCATTATTTTTCTCCAGAGGTGGTTCCATTAATAAAGTTTGTGTATACAAGTTAACTGCACAAAAATACTATGCACCTTGTGATCACCTTTCTTGAAATTCAGCTACAACATAACGGCAACATAAAAAAATAGCTAGTAGTATGCCATCTCTCTCCATACGTACTTCATCAATATTCTTCATCCATTTAAATTGTTAACCACTTGCGGTACAAAAAGGTAGATAATCAGTTTCGGAGGTAAATCTTGTGATATGTATCTTTGCTGCTACATTGGTCATCAATTTGACTGATAGAGTTTTGCACAGTTGTCCTAGAAATCACATCAATGATGATATTGTTACATACATGTCCCCTCAGCAAGACCACTCAAGACTGCTGATCGCTGGTTGGGAAACACAGATACACGAATACAAGTCCAACAGCAAGACCGCTCAAGGCTGATCGTTGGTTGAAAACACAGATACATGAATACATAACCAACAGCTAGACCGCTCAAGGCTGATCGCTGGTTGGGAAACACAGATACATGAACACATAACAAACAGCTAGACCACTCAAGGCTGATCACTGGTTGGAACACAGATACATGAACACATAACCAACAGCTAGACCGCTCAAGGCTGATCGCTGGTTGGAAACACAGATACATGGACACATAACCAACAGCTAGACCGCTCAAGGCTGATCGCTGGTTGGGAAACACAGATACATGAACACATAACCAACAGCTAGACCGCTCAAGGCTGATCGCTGGTTGGGAAACACAGATACATGAACACATAACCAACAGCTAGACCGCTCAAGGCTGATCGCTGGTTGGAAACACAGATACATGAACACATAACCAACAGCTAGACCGCTCAAGGCTGATTGCTAGTTGGGAAACATAGATACATGAACACATAACCAACAGCTAGAGCGCTCAAGGCTTATCGCTGGTTGGGAAACACATTCGTACACTACAAACACACCTTGTGTACAAGACCATACAAGCATGAACAATAATATCATCATACATCATGGTCCATTATGCAGTTTCGGGCACTTCATTTTCTTATTCCATCTTTTTCTTCTTGGATTAGCCATGTCTTATCATTAACAGTTGTGATGCACCTAGAAGGAAACAATTCTGGTTAATACTAGTTCACTGTACATATCAGACAGAACGGCTATCTAATAAATGCTCACCATGTAATAAAGTAGACTTCCCAGAGTCACGTAATCATCTAGTTCTGTGTATATCGTAGGAAGAGGCCTGGATGACTTGCGTACTTACAACCAATTCTTCCTACGTGCAGTAGTCCTTCAGCTCATGTAAAACTTGCTGAAAACAAAACACTGTTCAGTCGATTTGATGGCACATCTTTCTTTATACAATCCGTTCTTTTGTTACTGCGCATAACAGAACACTCGTAAGCACTCCAGCACATGCTCTGTTCAGCACGCCTTTTTTTTCTAATGCAGCTGGTCATACCTGTGGTTACGCGCACGTGTACAAAATCATTTACTGTATATCGCGAACCGGGGTAGCCGTGTTTTGATATACGGAATTGTTCCGTGATTTGGATAATTAACAGTAACTTGTTAACAACCATTTAAAGGCCTTCAATCTCCTGTGCTAACAGCAAGTAGTCACTCCCATTGTGGCTTTCGTCATGCATGTCATTTAATTAATACACATGTTACATAACAAAATATATCACATTAATTGTTTGTGACATTAACAATAAAATTCTGACAATAAAATGGGATACAGTGGAAACTGTCTAAGCCGGTCGCCTTCGGGCCAAGATTTCTTGGCCTTAATAGGCAGGTGGCTGCTTTAGACAGGTAAATTAGTGCATAGACTTCTCACTAAGGGAATTTAAAGCTGGTCTTTTTAAAGAGGTGGCCTTTCTATACAGGTGGCCGCTAAGACAGGTTCCACTGTAGTTAGTCCCATCGCAACTGTACGCCTCATCCTGAAAATTCAGAAGATTGTAATCAACTGAGATATAATGCCAAGATCTTATCAGGCCTCATCGTCCATGTACACTTGACAATTGAGAACTAAAGAACACACATAACATTATATAATTCCTCTGTCTATATAAACTTACTCCCCTTGATCTTTACGTATGTACCACTGCTAGTGAGAGAACCGCATGCTATGATCAAGTACCCTGTACCTGTAAAATTGACAGGGCATTAAATACAATACAGCTAAAAATTAGTCACTTTTTATGCCAATGACAGATTTGGGGTCTAAAAATTCATCACACCCTTGAGGTAATACAAAAATTTTCTTAGTATACACACAGACTGACCTGAAGATCCACTTTGATGTTACTACAGTCCACGCACACTTGGTGTACAGTCCACGTACACTTGACAATTGAGAACTAAAGAACACACATAACATTATAAAATTCCTTTGTCTACTTACCCCCGAACCTTGATCTTAGTTACCAAGATTAGAGCAGCTCTAGCCAAGTTATGTATGTAGCATTGCTAGTAAGAGAACCGCATACTATCACAAAAGTACCCTGTACCTGTAAAATCGACAGGCGGGCATTAAATACAATACAGCTAAAAATCTGTCACTTTTTACACAAATGACAGATTTGGGGAACTGAAAATTCATCACATCTTGAGGTAATACAAAATTTGAGGACCTGAAAATTCATCACACCCTTGAGGTAATACATTTGAGGATTCACAAGTTGGCCCAGCAGTGACCTTACTACACAGTGTCCTGATTAGACAGGTTTCACCGTACATAAAGACCAGTGTGCAATGTGAAGGAGTATTTTTTGTACAAGCATCATGTAGATTATCTTACTTCTTCCACCTAGTTCCAGGACTTCTAAATTGGCACTACAGTGACAATACTGAAAGCTGTTTGGTCTGTACAAGTACACCTTGTTGACAATCCATCCATGAGATATAATTTCAAGCGGGAAAATATTGGTATTTGCTGCTACTCAATTTGGTACCATCACAGAAGTTTTCAGCTTGGTCTCAGTGAACTTGCACTAGTCAATGCAGACGTCTGACAGTCTAAAAACCAATCGCATACACACGGTTAATCAGTGTGAATAGATGTGGCACTTTGTACACTAGTCTCATTTTTTCCACTCCTCCTTTCGTTACTGAACCTCCACTCCTTGTTTCATTACTGAACCTCCACTCCTCTTTTCGTTACTGAACCTCCACGAAGAGCTGAGTACATCAGTATTCTCGCCAGCGACTCTTTAATATCCACTCGACATTCTTCTTCAAGCGGTGTAGACTCTACATATCTTAGTTTCAAATCAGTTAAGTATGCTTCACCGCTCCATTGAAATCCAGTTACAATATAACAAATATTTAGCAGTATTCAGTCCTCTCAAGACATGGACTGCCATCAATAATTAATGTAAACCACGTATCACGTGTATTCACTTGAGGTGTTATAGGGACTTTCCAAGAGATTTCCCCTAAATAAGCCACGTGATCATTGTCAGTCAAGTGGAACTTGTTCTTGGTTATGGCTCTACAATGCAGTACTCATACTTTAATGTATTTTAGTGTTTAATAATATTATACTTCTCTCTCAAGACATGGACTGCCATCAATAATAATATAAATTGCGTATCAAGTGTCATTCACTTTTCACTTGAAGTGTTACTATGCAGGGTCTTTCCAAGGGATATCCCCTAAATAGGTCACGTGATAATTGTCAGACAGGTGGAACTTGTTTATTTCCATTAATGCACCACAGAGCTTGTGTTGTGGCTTTCATTAATTGTGACCGGATTTCACATAGCAAGGCTTCCACACACACAAGATCAAACTTACGATTTTACCAGAAATGGATTGCTGGTCTAATACACTATCATATTTCACACTGTACTTCCTTCAGCACTGACAAGTCTGGTTTCTGTAGCAGCTTTCTTCCGACCCTGTCAAAGCCACGAGTGTGAGATTGGCACCATTAAATGGCCATGGCTTTGTGATAATGGTGTGTAGTGAGCTGGGACTTCACAGAGAGCTCGCCAATAGTGTTCTCAGTCAATTTGGAGTAATTTGAGGACCATGGAGGGCCATGGAGAGCCCAAACTTGGCCTCTGGATTCCAATCGTCTTCTTACTTCATTTTATACCCGTATATTAAGACCACCGTCCACCCCCACCCTCCCACCCTATTACTACCACCTGTGATATTATTACCCGCTCGAAAAAAGCTGCTAAAAACAGGGCAAATTTTGGGTATCAGAAATGTATACACCCACTCAGTGATAGCTAGTGAACAGATGAACAATTGGTGCAAATTTTGTTTGCACAGCTGTAGGCACTGGGAAGTTATTACACAATGATTCCTTAAAATCGCCATATCTCCTAACAAAGCTTTGTGCGTCGAAGCCTTGTTTTGTCAAATTCAGTCACAATTGATCATTATGCACATACCATGGTGCAACAAAGTTTGTAACAAATTGCTGGAATGTGGTTCGTGATTTGCTGGTATGAGCTTGTGTTGTGGCCTTCAAATTTTGTAACAGATTGCTTGAATGTATGTGGTTCATGGTTGCCAATGATTGTGTATATGAGTTGGGGTTGTTCCACACAGCTTGCACAATATTCAGATGTCTGCATGATGACACAAGGTTAAGTGAGACCTGTAAAAGAACAAGCAGGCACTGAACTTAACCTTAAATTAAACACACATACGACTAACCTGGAACATCAGTCACGACACCAAAGACACTTGCTCGGATATCCTCATGGCTTAACTATGGAGTGACATGTGTAATTAACCGGCACTAAACACTATCTACAACACAATTTTCTTTTCTGCAAGAACTTTTTAGCGCCAAGTAAAGGCACTACCATCTCTCCTACAAGAGCATTTCACAAGAGATGTGATATTTACTTGAGTACAACCAATATGTGGTGTATGTTTGCGAACATGTGTGTATAGTTTGCACATTTTGTGTGCGTCTTGTGCTTGTATATGATGTAGATGTGTGTTTGTATGTAGTGAAATAAAAATAATAGTGTGATGTTTGTGATCTCTTTCATAACCCTTAGCAAAGCATCTAGCTCTACGAGTGGCAAATCAAGTTGATACGTCGTCCTCTGGGAATTATGGCAGTGGTCATAGCAGGTTTTATTCATTGACAAGTACAGAATGGTTGATATACTCCAATAGTACAGTCAAGCAATAAATACTCTAATAAAACAGTCAGGCAATAAAATACTCTAATAGAACAATCATTGAACAATATAGCTGAATATTTACATCTCTGTCTGAAAACACTCCCAGATCCCAGATGCAATCTCAGAGTTGCTATTTCAAGATGGTGGCATTCCCCAAGATCACCTAGAAAAGCATGCTTTGCAAATAAGTGCTATACACAGCTTGAACATTGGGTCTGTAAATTATATAACTGACAAAAATTTGTGATCTCCCCCCACCCCCCAAAACACCTTTGCTGTAAAAAAAGGCTCATCCAAGAAACTAAAAGTATCTGTAACCCCATGTAAAACAGATAAACTGTAGAAAAACACTCCATGAAATTAATGGGTAACTGAAAGAACTGATATCTAGAGCGGCCAAGAATCAATAATGTTACTACAACTGACTATGATTACCAAAGAATACCTTGGCTGTAGAACAGGTAAATAAAAGTAACTGGCAAACAAAACAGCTGATATCTGAAGCGGCCAAGACTAAAAGTTAAGTTGATACAACTTACTACAGTTATAAACTTGCAACATTGAATCCTAATCATTCAACTGTGTTCTATACATTCACCCTTGCTACATCCTAAATTAATTCTTTGTAACTCTAATTGGCTGGTAATTTGGCCACCTTTTTCTCTTTACAGCTAAGGTATTCTTTGGTAATCATAGTCAGTTGTAGTAACATTATTGATTCTTAGCTGCTCTAGATATCAGCTCTTTCAGTTACCCATTCTCTCTACAGGGTGATTTGTTGTAGCTGAACTCTCTGCAGGGCAATTTTGTTTGTAGCTGAACTCTCTACAGGGTGGTTTCTTTGTAGCTGAACTATCTACTAGGTGATTTCTTCTAGCTGATCTCTCTACAGAGTTACTTGTTTCTGACTGATCTCTGTAGTGGTTGACTTGTTTGTATTTGAGCTCTCTACAGGGTGAGTTTATTGTAGCTGAACTCTCTCTACAAGGTGACTTCTTCTAGCTGATCTCCCTACAGGGTGACCTAATCTCTCAACAGGGTGACTTCTTAACTCTCTACTGGGTGATCTGTTTGTAGCTGATCTCTCTACTGGGTGACTTGAAGTGTAGCTGAACTCTCTACAGGGTGATTTGTTTGTAGCTGAACTCTATGCAGGGCAATTTTGTTTGTAGCTGCATAAACTCTCTACAGGGTGGTTTCTTTGTAGCTGAACTATCTACAAGGTGATTTCTTCTAGCTGATCTCTCTACAAGGTGACTTAATTCTACCTGAACTCTCTACAGGGTGATCTGCTTGTAGCTGAACTCTCTACAGAGTAATTTGCTTGAGCTGAACTCTCTACATGGTTACTTGGTTCTAGCTAATCTTTCTACAGGGTGACTTATTTCTAGCTTATGTCTCTATAGTGCTCGACATCATAAGTTTCCAAAGGTTTTTTTTGTGTTTGTGATGTCATAACTTTTTGGTGGGATGGTCAATATCATTACAATTTGGACGGGTGAAGCATGTACCCATTGTGGTCACCCAAACAAATATTGAAGCCATACCAATGTGAAATGTTCATGCAATGATGTAATAACTACTTAATGCAGTAATTTACTTTCTTCACTTTTTCTCCATGTTGGTGCAAACTACAGAGCTGAATCTTGGTGGGAAAGGAGTACAGTGATAGCTTTAAATTTCTACAAGAATGGAATTTTGATATCATCCTTTGTTTTAATTTTAATGCGCATTGAAGGATAACACAACTTCACTTTTTCTCAGCCAAACTTACAGCAATGGCTATGAGTTTGATACACAGACATAATGAAACATGTACAAAAAATGTACAAGAACAGATTTATAAAAATCTAATTTAGTCAAGAGTAATAGTTTCAAAACATAGAGGAACCAGCATTAACCTCTTAAAGCCACACAAAACTATTGAGGAATGCATGTTCTTACCAAATGAGCTTATGTATATGGCCAGGTTACTTGGCCTTAGGCACCGGCTGATTATGCCGGCATAATTTAAAGCATAATAGGTGACCAAAAGCATCAAGCATAAGGCCAGCATAATAGGGACGATTTTTGAAAATTTAATTAAAATGCGCAATACGCGCGCCTGAAAGAATGTAAAGATTCACTACCAATAGTGCATTTCATAGTTGAAAAGACGTAGTATAACTTATTAAACTGTTTCTTTGTTGGTTATTCACACTTTGCAGAAATAAGATCGAGATACTCTAATACAATAGTCACTTACTCTAATACAGCAGTCAGGAAAAGCTGATATACTCTAATAAAACAGTCAGTTCTAGAGCATACTCTTGATTTCGAAAGCATAATTTTGAGCATAATAGGCTTAATTTTTGAGCAATGCTCAAAAGCATAATAGATAAAAGTTTGGGCAAAATAGGCCAGAGTCTACTTGGCCTGCCTAACTCCATTAGCTTAAAACCAGATATCCAAAGAACGCTTATTCATTGGGCTATCAGGGGAAGGCCAAATAACTACTGTAACAACAGAGGCTTACTGGGTTATAAGGCGATGAAGAACAGTGATTGGTTTCATCGTAACGCCACATTCCATGCTTCGTCCACCATGTTAATTAGTATTTGTATCACATGAGCTATATATATATGGCCTTATGCACCTATCAATATTAATCCCCACTATCCCCCTCCCGGTCTTACTAGGGGATTAGTGGGGTGTTTGGCCCAATTTGATCTGAAATTCTGCCCCATCAGTGGGGCATTTGACCGTTCGAAATTCTAGGTGTTTGTTTAACGTGTGAGCTACATAAGAACTGATCTGTTCCTGAAGTGTACTGCAGCCATACTATATGGAGATTTGACCACTAGTTGTTCCCCCCATGGGTGGAGAATTTGATTTTTCAAAAAGTCAAATCCCCAACATTTCCCCTTTTATGCCCAGGAGGGGGGAGATTTTAAAAATATTGATAGGTGCAATACTCGCCATTGAATGACAAATCAACCAGTAGTTGTTTGGAGTGAATAGGATCAACTGGAACAGAGTGAATTATAACGGTCGGCCATCGGACATTTACCAACCAACAGGCTCGAAGGCTGCCCAATTACGTACTGAACCGGTCAAGAATGGCCGGCCGATTTCCGCTAGAAAAGATCGATATACTCTAATAGAACAGTCAGCAACTCTAATAGAGCAGTCGAACAGCTTTTAAAAAGGTATACCTAAAAGGTTTTAAAAATCGAAAAAAAGTTGTCTGACTTAGGGAATCAAACCTGCACCTTTCAATGAAGTACAACTTCCACCATTCTACCACATGGTCACACACTATTTTAGTGGCTTCTAAAGGGGTTTTAAATGTCCTGTAGTTAAAACATCACATTAGATAATTTCATATCAAATCATCGTAATGTTATTATTACAGATTTATTATGTATGTGGTTTAACAATGTAACAGTGCATGGCTGCTGAAGGAGTGTTTTGGGTGTCAAAATACTCACATCAAAGCTTGGAAAATCCAAAAAAATTTCAGGGGTATGCCCCAACTTGGCATGCTTATGCGTATTGCTAAGCATTGCTATACAATGTCAGATCAACTTTGACTTTGATCTGACATAATGTCAGATCAACGAAGACTAGTTATAATCCTCTCTGAACTGGAATGACTTATAGATAATTTTCTAAAAGTATGTAATGAATTTGCATGCTTATAAACTAAACTTTGTTTTCATGGTGTGTTTTGGTTCTCATGCTTTCATTGTAGGGTAAATCCCTAGGTATCATTTTAATCCTTATTACATCACATGTAGAATAACGTTGATTGCGTAGCCATAGGATAAACACTTTGAACGTTACAGCACTTTGTTTATAACCATGCGTAGTGGTCCGTCAAATTATATTGTACTTTGCGAGGGAGGATCAAAGCGATGCCATGTATCGTATGCTCCATACAGTACTAATCAACTGCATAACTATACTGTATAAGTCATACAGTACAGTTATGCAGCTAATTGGGCAAATACAGTACAGTTATGCACTTAATTGGACAAATACAGCACACTTGGACAAATGCAGTACAGTTATGCAGGGAATTTATTTAAGGAATGTTACGTAAACAACACACTGTAAGTCGCTAAAACTAGCCAAACTAATCCTACGAGTTCGTTCTACGGCTAGGAATAGATTGTATAAACACTTACTGTTCGTCTGATCACAAAACTTTTAAACACAACTCCACTAAGACAGCACGATTGATCATGTGTGTGACATTGTAAATTGCTAAAACTAGTCAAATCAATCTATTAGTTCGTTCTACGACTAGAAATGGATTAGTTAAACACTTACTGATATTCTTATCACCGAAAATCGCAGTGGTTTGAGTACTAGACAAAATTGCTCCAAGCCAGACGCGACCAGGAAGTAAAATATAACACTTAAAGCACTGCCTTGCTTGTGTGTACGAAAAATACAGTACTCGGGAGGGGGTGGGGGGATGTCTCGAGGCAAATACAGCACTCAGCTTTGCCTCATGCTGTATTAACTTCTCGACACACATCCTTGTACTCAGTGGTGCTTTAACTCTAACATATAGCACATCAGGGTTTTGTAAAGTTATGATGTCCGGCACTATACAAGGTCACTTTTTCTAGTTGATCTCTCTACAGTGTGATTTGTTTGTAGCTGATCTCTATAGGGTGGTAGCTGAATTCTACAGGTTAACTTATTTCTAGCTGAACCCTCTACATGGTGACTGGTTTAAGCTGATCTTTCTACAGGGTGACTTGCTTCTAGCTGATCTCTCTGCATATAGGCAAATCTTTCTAGCTAACTTCTCTACAGGGTGACTTGTGTCTGGCTGATCCATCTACAGGGTGATTTGTTTGTAGCTGATCTTTCTACAGGGTGAGTTATTTCTATCTAATATCACTAGGGTGATTTGTTTGTAACTGAACTCTTTACAGGGTGACTTCTTTGTAGCTGATCTCTCTATAATTATGGTGAATTTTTTCTAGTTGAACTCTCTACAGGGTGATTTGCTTTTAGCTGATCTCTCTACAGGGTGACTTGTTTCTATATAGCTGATCTAACAGGGAGATTTGTTTAATTTGTAGCTAAGTTCTCTACATGGTCACTTAGTTCTAGCTGATCTCTCTGCATGAAGGGCAGATCATTTCTAGCTAATTTCTCTACAGGGTGACTTGTGTCTTGCTAATCTATCTACAGGGTGATTTGTTTGTAGCTGAATTTTCTACATAGTAATTAATTTTTGTTTGCAGCTGAACTCTCTACGGGTGATTTGTTTGTGGCTCAATGTTATAGGGTGGCTTGTTTGTTGCTGAACTCTCTACAGGATGACTTGTTTGTAGCTAATCTTTTATACAGGGTGAGTTGTTTCTATCTGATATCACTAGGGTGATTTGTTTGTAGCTGAACTCTTTACAGGGTGATTTGTTTGTAGCTGGTCTCTCTACAGGGTAATTTGCTTTTAGCCGATCTCTCTGAAGGGTGACTTGTTTCTAGCTGAGCTCTCTACAAGGTGACTTAATTGCTTGTACCTGAACTCTGTACAAGGTAATTTGTTTGTGGCTGAACTCTCTACAGGGTGAATTGGGTAATCTCCCTACAGGGTGATCTGAATTGCTAGAGTGATTTATTTGTAGTTGCATGGTGACTGTTCTATAAGGCAGCTGAATGCTCTATTAGGGTGACTGTTCTATTAGAGTATCTCGATTTCGCTTTTGCTACAATTAGTTCGCTTTTGAATCATAACTAGCTAAGTAGTTTGCAATACAATTCTTCTGTACTACTGCAAGGGCTTTCTGCGATGATTATTCCAGCTACATAATGATTTTCAGCTCATTGCTCAAAGCAATTGCCTGGTAGGCATGAAAACTGATAGCTGTTTTATTCATAAAATTTGATCGTGTAATTGTGACACACAATAGGTTTTGTGTCACATCTCTATGGTCTTTATCTCAATTCCTTTCAAACCACAAAAGGGCACTCCTACAATGTTTACTCCATCTACATAGCAATTTTCAACTTATTCCTCCAAGGAGTATACCCTGTGGGTGTGATAGAATTTTGACATTTACACCAATAATTGATCATAACTACATGAATCTTTATCAGATTCTTACCAAACGTAGTACTGAGGTCTGCTTTTATGAGCCCTATAAGTGCACCAAATTGCATCCTGATTGGAGTACACATTGGTGTTTTATGGTGGATTTTGCAAAGTGTGCAAAATAAAGAAGAAAACGAAGAAATTAAAATGACTTTTTGGTCACTAGTATCTTGGAAATGTCTGGAGAGATTTTCTTAAATTTAGTATGTAGACTTCCCTACCTGACCAGCACTTCTGTAGCAAATTTGGCTCTAATTGGATTAAGAGATCACAGAGCTACATATCTGTGAAAATTATGTTTTCTTTCTTCCTGTCAATATACTCACGGTGTGGTGCACTGGCTTCTTGGGCTGCATGACATACTACCGTGTGTCTTAATAAGCATGGTACAATTCACAATGCAGATTTCAGTAACATAACAAGTCACCCTGCAGAGAGTTCAACCATTAACAAGTCACCTTGTGGAGAGTTTAACTTTACTCTAATAAAATGCGTAGCTGGCTGCTCTAATATAGTGGCTGCACTATTAGAGTATTTGATTGTATACTTGTTACAGGTAGTTGGGTTTTGCATTATAACTCACAGGTTTTAAACCTAGATTGTCCTACTGCGCTGAAAGACCATCCTAAGATGATTAATCTACTTATACTTCAATTTTCAGCTCATCCACATAACATTTTGTCTGGTAGTCATAACAATAGAAATTGATTTTTATTCACAAAACTAGATCACAAACTTAATACACATGGTTGGCATTTTTGTTATAACTCAATGATTTTCATCTCAATTATTTTCACACCACTGAGAAGCACTCCTGCAATGGTTAACCTATCTCTAAACCAATTTTCAACCTGCTCCTTGAAGCAGTTCATCAAACAGTATGGTAGTACTGTTTAAGCAGTGAACCCTCCCAAAAGTGACACACACCGCCTAAAACACCACTTTTAAAATCTACCATAGAGACATCTTGCACAACAAAAATCACCTTTATGAAATAATAGTAGTCCATCTAACATTAAATACAGCATTACAAACAATACACTTACAGGAAACTGGATACAGAATTTTAAAAAATTACTGAAATGTGAATTTTCATCTACCATCCTACCTGCCTGATCATAATCATAAGGCTGGAAGCCATATGAAACAGCACACGGCAACCATTTTACACCACAATAACAAATTCACCAGTGGAATGTTACTTTTGTAGTTCCGATAAGTGTGTGCCTTCTATACTTCGTCTTTCCTTTTATCTTCAATCAGGTTGGTCATCTTCTTTTTCATGAAACCGTATCAAGTCATTAAGTTTCCATATCAACACCTTCCTTGAGTTGTATATGTGACCTAATTTTAGATAACTTTCAAAATTTATTTCATTGGTTCTTTGTTGCCTATAGGTAGTGATGTCGAACAAAAAGCTAACACCTCTCAATTAGCACCAATGGCATGGGAATCAGGAGAACACAACACATTACACAGAGTGACAGTGAACATGTAACTTCTACCACAAATTTCAGATTTCTATAGGAAGCTATATACAACTATCATAATGTCATAAAAATTTGGCTCATTTTACATAGGAAAAGTGGCACAGAAGAGAAAATCTATTCAAAATCAGCCAAGCTGTAAAAAAAAGGTGTGGCCTCCAAATTCAGGTGAATTTGTGTTGCCTCCTCAAAGTTTCACTAGGATTCAGCACCAAATTCACCTGAATTGTTGTTAAAACTTTTGCCATTAACCTACCATCACAGCCATTTCTTAGCTGCCACCTTTGGATTTCACATCTTTTTTCACACTGACGTTTTTGGAGGCCGCATCCTTTTTTACAGCTTGGCTGTTTTTGATTAGATGTCACTTCTTTTTGTAATTTCATACCTAAAGCTAGCCTATGGCCAGCTTTGGGTATTACTTTTAACTTGTAGCTGCCCTGTAGAGAGATCAAGGTAGTCACTGTGTATGCAGCTGTTCATGCAGCTATAAGCACAGCTAGAAACAAATCACCCTGCAGAGAGATCAGCCAGAAATAAACCACTCTGTAGAGAGATCAGCTCGATTAAGTCATTCAGTAGAGAGTTCAACTACTTTTCAAGGCACCCTGTAGAGAGTTCATCTAGAAACAGGCCACAGACCAAGTCACCCTGTAGAGAGTTCGGCTAGAAACAAATTACTCTGTAGAGTGATCAGGTTACACTGTGGAGAGTTCAGCTAGATACAAGTCACCCTGTAGAGAGATCAACTACAAGCAAGTTATCCTGAAAAGAATTCAACTACATTTCTGTAGAGAAGTTAGCCAGAAACAAGTAGCCCTGTAAAGATATCAGCTACATTTCAAATCACCTTGTCTCGAAACAAATCACTCTGTAGAGAGATCTGGTAAGAACAAGTCACCCTGTAGCCAGAAAGAAGTCACCCTGTAGAGAAATCCACTAGAAACAAGTCACCCTGTAGTGAGATCAGCTAGAAACAGATCACGCTGTAGAGAGATCTGGAAACCAGGCATACTGTAGAGAGATCAGCTTGATCAACCTGTAGAGAGTCCAACCTCACTCTGTGGAGAGTTCAACTACAAACAAATCTCTCAGCAACTAGAAACAAATCACCCTGTACACCATTCAGTTAGAAACAAGTCACCCTGTACAGAAATCAGCTAGAAATAAGTTGCCCTGCAAAGAATTTAACTATTTTTCAAGTCACAAATCAGCTAGAAACAAGAAACACTCTAGAGATCAGCTCAGAAAAATCACTCTGTATAGAGATCAGGTAGAAACAAGTCGCCCTGTAGAGAGTTCAGCTAGAAAGAAGTCACTCTGTAGAGAAATGAGCTCTATGGAAACAAGTCATTCTGCAGAGAGATCAACTCAAAACAAATCACTGTGTATAGAGATGAGGTTGAAACAAGCCACTCTGTGGAGAGTTCAACTATAAAGGAAGTCACCCTGTAGAAAAATCAGCTAGAAATAAGTCACCCTGTAGAGAAGTCAACTAGAAACAAGTCACCCTGTAGAGAGATCAGCTACATTTCATATAACTCTGTAGAAAGATCAGCCTGAATCAAGTCATCCCATAGAGAGATCAGTTAGAAACAAGTCACTCTGTAGAGAGATCAGCTTGAAACAATTACCCTGTAGAGAGATCAGCTAAAAACAGGTCAAAGTGTAGAAAAATCAGCTACATTTCAAATCACCCTGTAGAAAGGAACATATCACCCCGTAGAAGGATCAATTATGCATAAAAACAAGTCACCCAGTAGAGAGATCGGATAGAATCAAGTCACTCTGTAGGCAGTTCAGCTAGATACATGTCAAGTTCACCTAAAAGAAAACTATCCTGTTGAAAGTTCAGCTATCTGTAATTCTTTCCGTTAAAAGGTCATGAGTGACTCTGTGGTGAGTTCAACTACAAACTGTTCACCATGTAGTCTAAGTGTACAGCTACATTGCAAGTTTCCCTGTAGAAATTTCAGCTACACACACATTTCCCTGTAGAGTATTCAGCTGCAAACAATTCAGCCTGTATTGAATTAATGATTAATCAACACAATTGTAATAATTACTGAATAACATTGTTAAATGTATACATGTATAGCTATTACTGAACTCTCTACAGGGTGACTTGCAGCATTGGACGTAGTGCGCTACTTTTCTAATGCATTATGTAATATTATTACTTAATGCAGTAACGAAGTTATAGTGCACTACATTTCTTATGCTAGTAAAATCTAACAGACAGTTATTTTACGTAAATAATGCCATTACTACTTGTTATTGTAATATTATTATCTAACAAAGCACTAATGCATTACTTAACTAGCGCATAAAGCACTGATGCATCACTTAACTAGCGCATTACTGTAATATTATTACCTAACGAAGTACCTTTATACATTGTGTAATATGTAATATAACATATGACTTGAAACATAGCTAAATTCCTTGTAGGGTGACTTGTTTCTAGCTGATCTCTCTACAGGGTGATTTGTTTCTAGCTGATCTTGATTTTTTTCTGGCTGATCTCTCTACAGCATAATTTTTTCTAGCTGGTGTCTCTACTAATAGATTTTTTTCCAGCTGATATCTCTACTGTGTTACTTGTTTATAGCTGATCTCGACACAAGGCAACTTGTTTCTACTGAACTCTCTCCAGGGTGACTTGTTTCTATCTAATCTTTCTACAGCATGATTTTTTTTCTAGCTAATCAGTTTCTCTTTGCTTCCAGCTGATCTTTTCACGGGTGACTTATTTCTTAGCTTTAGAAGGCGATTTTTTTTCCAGCTGATCTCTCTACAGGGTGATTTGTGTCCAGCTGATCTCTCTACAAGGTGATTTTTGTCCAGCTGATCTCTCTACACGATGATTAGGTAGCTGACCTCTCTACTGGGTGACATGTTTCTAGCTGATCTCTCTACTGGGTGACATGTTTTTGACTGATCTCTCTACTGGGTGACATGTTTCTAACTGATTTCTCTACAAGGTAACTTGTTTCCAGACAACTCTCTACAGGGTGACCTAGTTTGTAACTTGTTTCTAGCTGAACTCTCTACAGGGTGACCTAGTCTATAACTTGTTTCTAGCTGAACTGTCTACACGGTGACTTGAAATGTAGTTGAACTCTCTACTGGGTGACTCTCTACAGGGTGATTTATTTCTGGTTGATCTCTCTTCAGGGCAATTTGTTTCTAGCTGACCTCTTTTATGGCGACTTGCTTATAGCTGCATGAACTCTTTATACACACTAACTACTTGTTTCTAGCTAATTTCTCTGCAGGGCAGCTTTTTTTCTACTGAACTCTCTGTAGGGTAACTTGAGACATAGCTGAACTCTCTACATGGTGACTTGTTTCTAGCTGATCTCTCTACAGGGTGATTTGTTTCTAGCTGATCTCTCTACTGAGAGATTTGCTTATAGCTGATATCTCTACTGTGTGACTTGTTTATTGCTGCACAATCTCTCTACAGGGCAGCTTGTTTCTACTGAACTCTCTGCAGGGTGACTTGTTTCTAGTTGATCTTTCTATAGGGTGATTTGTTTCTAGCTAATCTCTCTTGGTGTCTAGCAGATCTTTCCACAGGGTGACTTGTTTCTAGCTCTACAAAGTGATTTGTGTCCAGCCAATCTCTCTACAGGGTGATTACGTAGCTGATCTCTCTACACGGAGACCTGATCTCTCTACAGGGTGACTTGTTGAATTCTCTTTAGGGTGACTGGTTTCTAGCTGATCTCTTAACGTTTCTACCAAATTTTCACACGTTTTACACCAATTCCTTACCTTCCAGAGCATGCACTGTGCAAGTAGCCAACAACTACGTTTCCTGCCATTTTAGATTTTTAAACCGACGTTGACTGTATCAGGCAAGCTGCAAATTGGGTGGGAGGCGGGGGCCCTGGAAGGCGAGCAAGATGGTGTTCAAAAATTGAAAAGGAAGGCCAAGGAATGATTTAGGCCAAGTTTTGGGCCATTGAGGTCTCAAAACTGGCTAAAATGTAAGGAAATTCACAGCAGAGGTACTTATTCAACACCACAGACCTGTACAGCCACATACAGTCATCCCCAGGCTGACCAGAGCTCCATTGAGGCCCCACACCACACGTATGGATTGCCACTGGGCTTGAGAAAAGCAGCCAGCAAAACCAGACCACTCAAGTCTAGCTGATTTTGATTGTGGAATTAGATAGTTTATTCATGTAGCTTTGTGTCCTGGGTGAAAAATCAAATCTGCTGACATGTGTGATAAGACCGGTTTTCTCAGACTGGGTCAAAATTGAGAAACAACAGTGCTAGCCTCATAGACTACCAGGAATAGCCTATCCCTTCGAGTTGGGAAGGAGCATATACCCTACGTATGTGAACGACAATGAAGAGCAGTTCTGAGGCTTTGTCATGAGAATTTTTGGGATAAAACACAATAGTCAAACTATAAAACAGTTTAGAAGATACTTCTATGTATAATATGTTGTTAAATGCAGGTTGTTAACAAATGCTTCCTTAGCAATGCATAGCAACATAATTGAAGAATTACGAAAATTTCATGAATTACAAAATCCAAGAATTACAATAAATTAATTATTTATTATTGCATAACCAAAAACCTATTGGTCAATTCCAGATGAGTTAGCTAGCTGCATGGCGCCTGGTGTTTAGGAGTAGCACAACATCAACTTGTTACTGAAGTGATTAAAATGCTGCATAAAATTATTTATGTGTATAGCATGCATTTTTACCCTAAAATAGAATTATGCAAACAAGTCAGGTTATTGCTCAGCAGGCCACATATAGGGATAAGTGACAGTCATGAGTAGTTCAGCTATCTAGCTATATGTCAGCCTAATGGCATACACAAGGACCATGTGCATTTTAATTCTTAGCAGTCTATATGTTCCCATGCATGGAATAGTGCTGCAGATGCTACCGTATATCAAGAAATTTTTGTGGTAAAAATATTTTCATGGTTGGTCTCAGACCACGAAAATATTTTTAATGAAAATATTTTTACCACGGATTTTTTACTTTGAATATACAGAATATAGAATTGTACAAGAATACTGGTAATGGCTCTTCTTCAGTACTTGAAGCGAAAAGACAAGCTTCCAAATCCCAATGGCCCTTTGTCATCAACAATACTTTATAGCCCAACTGAATAAAGAAGTAGAGAAAGTATTGGCACCAAAAAAGTGCTGTGCGTACTACCGGTAAGAATTAGTGACAGAAAGGCAATGGATGCTGTTTAACCTTAGTGTTTATGTACGTAGTTATGATGATCACACTCGTGCGGCGATCGGGAAATATGCCACTTTCCATGGTGTAGCTCCAGCATCCCGTTTCTTTACCAGGTAGTTCAAGCATCGTATGAATGAGACAACAGTTCATTCAATCAGGGAGGTGTATGATAAGATGGTAAAGGAAAGACCTCGTGATGATTCACAAGAGGATTCAGATGATGAGAGGCTTCCGTTAAAGAAACGAGGTTGGCCTTTGCTTCTTGGATACTCCCTTGATTTGAAGCTACAGCAGTATGTTCTTTAAGTCAGAGAAGGTGGTGGAAGAGTTTTTTTCCACACTTTTGTTGGCATCTGCTAAAAGACTAGTGCTACCAAACAAGCAACTACTAAAGGAATTCAGTGGTCACATGTCATTTAGCAAAATGTGGGCTCAGTGTTTTCTAAAATGCATGGGATTTGTGCAGAGGAAAGTCTACATCAAAGAGCAAGTATACTGTGGAAAATTTTTCTGAAGTAAGGGAAGTTTTCCTGAATGACATGATGGCTGTGATGGTAATGGCAGAAGTTCCTCCTGAGCTCATATTAAATTGGAATCACAATTTTACCAATTAACACATGGACAATGACTCCAAAGGGTCAAACCACAAGGAGATGATTGGCACAGGTGTCTTTTGTGGATCACTGGCCGGTGATTTTCTTCCAGTACCGCTGATTTATAAAGGAAAAACCAATCGCTGCCAACCAAAGTATAACTTTCCTGTGGGATGGCATGTGACACACTCAGCAAGGGGTTGGTCCAATGAAAGAACAATGCTAGAATACATTAATTGGATAGTAGTACCTTATGTTGAGCAAATGCAAAACATGCTTGGGGAGGATAAGTCGGCTCTTGTTATTATAGATAACTTTAAGGGGCAGATAACTCCAGCTATGCCTAGTTGCCTTGAAGAGTACAACATATTTTAGCTAAGAGAAGAAAAAAGGACAGAACTAAGTGGACTGTTTGGCTAGGAAACAAAAGCAATTTAAGAGATGCCATCCTTCAAGCAAGTAGAGTGGGAGGTCTAATAAACACTTTGTCAGAGAATTTCAATCAATAGTCATACCCCAATTCAGTACTAAAATTGAAGAATCAAAACCGTCACCTCACCATCTCAATAATATTGAAGAGTCAACACCGTCACCCCTACCACCCCAATAATATTGAAGAATCTGCAACCAGCTATAACATTCATCACATCATTTTATTTTAAGAATAGCTAAATTTCTTTTACTTAATAGCTATATACTTGCATCGTTATTAGTTGTGTTCCTATGGTATTACCACTTAATTGCAACATAGACATTTATTTATGCAAATCATAAAAAAACTAAGACATTACCTAATTGATTAGCATGTCATAGGCAGTGGAGATGGGGGGATGCAGGGGGCATACCATCCCCCCCCCCCCCCCCCCCCCCCCCCCACTTATTTGGGACATCGTTTGCAAGAAAAGATCGGGATACTCTAATAGAGCAGTGATCTAGATACTTTAATAGGGCAGTCACAGTATTCAGAGAAGCAGTGTAGCAACCTGCTTAGCTACATAGGTGT